>NC_091195.1:9891595-10099315 GCF_040958095.1 Procambarus clarkii | reverse complement strand
GTGCAGAGGAGGAGGAGGGTAGTGGTGCAGAGGAGGAGGGTATTTGTGCCGAGAAGGAGGAGGGTAGTGGTGCAGAGGAGGAGGAGGGTAGTGGTGCAGAGGAGGAGGGTAGTGGTGCGGAGGAAGAGGGTAGTGGTGCAGAGGAGGAGGGTAGTGGTGCAGAGGTGGAAGAGGGTAGTGGTGCAGAGGAGGAGGGTAGTGGTGCAGAGGAGGAGGGTAGTGGTGCAGAGGTGGAGGAGGGTAGTGGTGCAGAGGAGAAGGGTAGTGGTGAGGAGGAGGAGGAGGGTAGTGGTTCAAAGGAGGAGGGTAGTGGTGCAGAGGAGGAGGGGGAGGGTATTGGCGCAGAGGAGGAGGAGGGTAGTGGTGCAGATTAGGAGGGTAGTGGTGCCGAGGAGGAGGAGGGTAGTGGTAAAGAGGAGGAGGGTAGTGGTGCAGAGGAGGAGGAGGGTAGTGGTGAAGAGGAGGAGGGTTGTGGTGCAGAGGAAGAGGGTAGTGGTGCAGAAGAGGATGAGGGTACTGGTGCAGAGGAAGAGGGTAGTGGTGCAGAGGAGGAGGAGGAGGAGGGTAGTGGTGCAAAGGATGAGGAGGGTAGTGATGCAGAGGAGAAAGAGGGGTAGTGGTGCGGAGGAGGAGGGTAGTGGTGCAGAGGAGGAGGAGGGTAGCGGTGCAGAGGAGGAGGAGTGAAGTGGTGCAGAGGAGGAGGGCAGTGGTGCAGAGGAGGAGGAGGAGGAGGGAAGTGGTGCACAGGAGGAGGGGGGTAGTGATGCAGAGGAGGAGGGTAGTGGTGCAGAGGAGGAGGAGGAGGAGGGTAGTTGTGCAGAGGGGAAGGGTAGTGGTGCAGAGGAGGAGGAGGAGGAGGGTAGTGGTGCAGAGGAGGAGGAGGAGGGTAGTGGTGCTGAGGAGGAGGAGGGTAGTGGTGCAGAGGGGGAAGAGGGTAGTGGTGCAGAAGAGGAGGAGGGTAGTGGTGCTGAGGAGGAGGGTAGTGATGCAGAGGGGGAGGGTAGTGGTGCAGAGGAGGGTAGTGGTGCAGAGGAGGAGGAGGGTAGTGATGCAGAGGAGGAGGAGGGTAGTGGTGCAGAGGAGAAGGGTAGTGGTGCAGTGGAGGAGGGTAGTGGTGCAGAGGAGGAGGAGGGTAGTGGTGCTGAGGAGGAGGAGGAGGATAGTGGTGCAAAGGAGGAGGAGGGTAGTGGTGCAAAGGAGGAGGAGGGTTGTGGTGCTGAGGAGGAGGAGGAGAGTTGTGGTGCAGAGAAGAAGGAAGAGGGTAGTGCTGCAGAGGAGGAGGAGGGTAATGGTGCAGAAGATGAGGAGGGTAGCGGTGCAGAGGAGGAGGAGGTTAGTGATGCAGAGGTGGAGGGTAGTGGTGCAGAGGAGGAGGAGGGTAGTGGTGCAGAGGAGGAGGGTAGTGGTGCAGAGGAGGAAAAGGGTAGTGGTGCAGAGGAGGAGGAGGGTAGTGGTGCAGAGGAGGAGGAGGGTAGTGGTGCAGAGGAGGAGGGTATTGGTGCAGAGAAGGAGGAGGGTAGTGGTGCAAAGGAGGAGGAGGGTAGTGGTGCAGAGGAGGAGGGTAGTGGTGCAGAGGAGGAGGGTAGTGGTGCAGAGGAGGAGGAGGGTAGTGGTGCAGAGGAGGAGGGTAGTGGTGCGGAGGAGGAGGGTAGTGGTGCAGAGGAGGAGGAGGATTGTGGTGCAGAGGAGGAGGAGGGTAATGATGCAGAGGAGGGGGTATTGGTGCAGAGGAGGAGGAGGGTAGTGGTGCAGAGGAGGAGGAGGGTAGTGGTGCAGAGGAGGAGGGTATTGGTGCAGAGGAGGAGGAGGGTAGTGGTGCAGAGGAGGAGGAGGGTAGTGGTGCAGAGGAGGAAGAGGAGGGTAGTGGTGCAGAGGAGGAGGAGGGTAGTGGTGCAGAGGAAGAGGAGGGTAGTGGTGCAAAGGAGGAGGGTCGTGGTGCAGAGGAGGAGTAGGGTAGTGGTGCAGAGGAAGAGGGTAGTTGTGCAGAGGAGGAGGGTAGTGGTGCAGAGGAGGAGGAGGGTAGTGGTGCAGAGGAGGAGGGTAGTGGTGCAGAGGAGGAGGGGGAGGGTATTGGCGCAGAGGAGGAGGGTAGTGGTGCAGAGGAGGAGGGTTGTGGTGCAAAGAAGGATGAGTAGGGTAGTGGTCCAGAGGAGGAGGGTTGTGGTGCAGAAAAGGAGGAGGGTAGTGGTGCAGATTAGGAGGAGGGTAGTGTTGCAAAGGAGGAGTAGGAGGGTAGTGTTGCAGAGGAAGAGGGTAATGGTGCAGAGGAGGAGGGTAGTGGTGCGGAGGAGGAGGGTAGTGGTGCTGAGGAGGAGGAGGGTAGTGGTGCAGAGGAGGAGGAGGAAGAGGGTAGTGCTGCAGAGGAGGAGGAGGGTAATGGTGCAGAGGAGGGGGAGGGTAGTGGTACGGAGGAAGAGGATGGTAGTGATGCAGAGGAGGAGGGTACTGGTGCAGAAGATGAGGAGGGTAGCGGTGCAGAGGAGGAGGAAGAGGGTAGTGATGCAGAGGAGGAGGAGGGTTGTGGTTCGGAGGAGGAGGGTAGTGGTGCAGAGGAGAAAGAGGGTAGTGGTGCAGAGGAGGAGGAGGGTAGTGATGCAGAGGAGGAGAAGGGTAGTGGTGCAGAGGAGGAGGAGGGTAGTGGTGCAGAGGAAGAAAAGGGTAGTGGTGCAGATAAGGAGGAGGGTAGTGGTGCAGAGGAAGAGGAGGATAGTGGTGCAATGGAGGATGAGGGTAGTGGTGCAGAGGAGGAGGAGGAGGAGGGTAGTGGTGCAGAGGGGGAGGAGGGTAGTGGTGCTGAGGAGGAGGAGGGTAGTGATGCAGAGGAGGAGGAGGGTAGTGGTGCAGAGGAGGAGGGTCTTGGTGCTGAGGAGGAAGAGGGTAGTGGTGAAGAGGAGGAGGGTAGTGGCGCAGAGGAGGAGGAGGAGGGTAGTGGTGCAGAGGAGGAGGGTAGTTGCGCAGAGGGGGAGGAGGGTAGTGGTGCAGAGGAGGAGGAGGGTAGTGGTGCAGAGGAGGAGGAGGGTAGTGATGCAGAGGAAGAGGAGGAGGGTAGTGGTGCATAGGAGGAGGGTTGTGGTGCAGAGGAGGAAGAGGGTAGTGGTGCATAGGAGGAGGGTAGTGGCGCAGAGGACGAGGAGGAGAGTAGTGATGCAGAGGAGGAGGAGGGTAGTGGTGCAGAGGAGGAAGAGGGTAGTGGTGCATAGGAGGAGGATAGTGATGCAGAGGAAGAGGAGGGTAGTGGTGCTGAGGGGGAGGGTAGTGGTGCAGAGGAGGAGGAGGGTAGTGATACAGAGGAGGAGGGAAGTGGTGCAGAGGAGGAGGGAAGTGGTGCAGTGAAGGAGGGTAGTGGTGCAGAGGAGGAGGAGGGTAGTGATACAGAGGAGAAGGGAAGTGGTGCAGAGGAGGAGGGTAGTGGTGCAGTGGAGGAGGAGAAGGAAGAGGGTTGTGCTGCAGAGGAGGAGGAGGAGGGTAGTGGTGCAGAGGAGGAGGATAGTGGTGCAGAGGAGGAAGAGATTAGTGGTGCAGAGGAGGAGGAGGGTAGTGGTGTAGAGGAGGAGGAGGGTAATGGTGCAGAAGATGAGGAGGGTAGCGGTGCAGAGGAGGAGGAGGAGGGTAGTGGTGCAGAGGAGGAGGTTAGTGGTGCAGAGGAGGAAGAGATTAGTGGTGCAGAGGAGGAGGAGGGTAGTGGTGTAGAGGAGGAGGAGGGTAGTGGTGCAGAGGAGGAGGGTATTGGTGCAGAGGAGGAGGAGGGTAGTGGTGCAGAGGAGGAGGAGGGTAGTGGTGCAGAGGAGGAGGGTAGTGGTGCAGAGGAGGAGGGTAGTGGTGCAGAGGAGGAGGAGGGTAGTGGTGCAGAGGAGAGGGTATTGGTGCGGAGGAGAAGGGTGGTGGTGCAGAGGAGGAGGAGGGTTGTGGTGCAGAGGAGGAGGAGGGTAGTGATGCAGAGGAATTAGGGTAGGGGTGCATAGAAGGAGGAGGGTAGTGGTGCAGAGGTGGAGGGTATTGGTGCAGAGGAAGAGGAGGAGGGTATTGGTGCAGAGGACGAGGAGGAGGGTAGTGGTGCAGAGGAGGAGGAGGGTAGTGGTGCAGAGGAGGAGGAGGGTAGTGGTGCAGAGGAGGAGGGTAGTGGTGCAGAGGAGGAGGGTTGTGGTGCAAAGGAGGATGAGTACGGTAGTGGTCCAGAAGAGGAGGGTAGTGGTGCAGAGGAGGAGGAGGGTAGTGGTGCAGAGGAGGAAGAGGGTAGTGGTGCAGAGGAGGAGGAGGATAGTGATGCAGAGGAAGAGGAGGGTAGTGGTGCTGAGAGGGAGGGTAGTGGTGCAGAGGAGGAGGAGGGTAGTGATACAGAGGAGGAGGAGGGAAGTGGTGCAGAGGAGGAGGGTAGTGGTGCAGTGGAGGAGGGTAGTGGTGCAGAGGAGGAGGAGGGTAGTGATACAGAGGAGGAGGAGGGAAGTGGTGCAGAGGAGGAGGGTAGTGGGTAGTGGTGCAGTGGAGGAGGGTAGTGGTGCAGAGGAGGAGGAGGGTAGTGGTGCTAAGGAGGAAGAGGAGGATAGTGGTGCAAAGGAGGAGGATAGTGGTGCAAAGGAGGAGGAGGGTAGTGGTGCTGAGGAGGAGGAGGAGAGTTGTGGTGCAGAGGAGGAGGAGGAGGAAGAGGGTAGTGCTGCAGAGGAGGAGGAGGGTAATGGTGCAGAAGATGAGGAGTGTAGCGGTGCAGAGGAGGAGGAGGAGGGTAGTGGTGCAGAGGAGGAGGATAGTGGTGCAGAGGAGGAAAAGGGTAGTGGTGCAGAGGAGGAGGAGGGTAGTGGTGCAGAGGAGGAGGAGGGTAGTGGTGCAGAGGAGGAGGGTATTGGTGCAGAGGAGGAGGAGGGTAGTGGTGCAGAGGAGGAGGAGGGTAGTGGTGCAGAGGAGGAGGGTAGTGGTGCAGAGGAGGAGGGTAGTGGTGCAGAGGAGGAGGAGGGTAGTGGTGCAGAGGAGAGGGTATTGGTGCGGAGGAGGAGGGTAGTGGTGCAGAGGAGGAGGAGGGTTGTGGTGCAGAGGAGGAGGAGGGTAGTGATGCAGAGGAATTAGGGTAGTGGTGCATAGAAGGAGGAGGGTAGTGGTGCAGAGGTGGAGGGTATTGGTGCAGAGGAAGAGGAGGAGGGTATTGGTGCAGAGGAGGAGGAGGAGGGTAGTGGTGCAGAGGAGGAGGAGGGTAGTGGTGCAGAGGATGAGGAGGGTAGTGGTGCAGAGGAGGAGGGTAGTGGTGCAGAGGAGGAGGAGGGTAGTGGTGCAGAGGAGGAGGGTAGTGGTGCAGAGGAGGAGGGTAGTGGTGCAGAGGAGGAGGAGGGTAGTGGTGCAGAGGAGGAGGGTAGTGGTGCAGAGGAGGAGGGAGAGGGTATTGGCGCAGAGGAGGAGGGTAGTGGTGCAAAGGAGGATGAGTACGGTAGTGGTCCAGAAGAGGAGGGTAGTGGTGCAGAGGAGGAGGAGGGTAGTGGTGCAGATTAGGAGGAGCGTAGAGGTGCAGAGGAGGGTCGTAGTGCAGAGGAAGAGGAGGATAGTCATGCAGAGGATGAGGGTAGTGGTGCAGAAGAGGAGGGTAGTGGTGCAGAGGAAGAGGAGGGTAGTGGTGCAGAGGAGGAGGAGGGTAGTGCGCAGAGGAAGAGGGTAGAGGTGCAGGGGAGGATGAGGTTAGTGGTGCAGAGGAGGCGGGTAGTGGTGCAGAGGAGGAGGAGGGTAGTGGTGCAAAGGAGGAAGAGGGTAGTGGTGCAGAGGAGGAGGGTAGTGGTGCTGAGGAGGAGGGTAGTGGTGCAGACGAGGAAGAGGGTAGTGGTGCAGAGGAAGAGAAGGGTATTGGTGCAGAGAAGGAGGAGGGTAGTGGTGTAGAGGAGGGGGGTAGTGGTGCAGTGGAGGAGGAGGGTAGTGGTGCAGAGGAGGAGGAGGGTAGTGGTGCAGAGGAAGAAGAGGGTAGTGGTGCAGAGGAGGAGGGTAGTGGTGCATTGGAGGAGGGTAGTGGTGCAGAGTAGGAAGAGGGTAGTGGTGCAGAGGAAGAGGAGGGTAGTGGTGCAGAGGAGGATTAGGGTAGTGGTGCAGAGGAAGAGGAGGATAGTGGTGCAATGGAGGATGAGGGGTATTGGTGCAGAAGAGGAGGAGGAGGAGAAGGGTAGTGGCGCAGAGTGGGAGGAGGGTAGTGGTGCTGAGGAGGAGGAGGGTTGTGACGCAGAGGAGGAGGAGGGTAGTGGTGCAGAGGAGGAGGGTAGTGGTGCAGAGGAGGAGGAGGGTAGTGGTGCAGAGGAGTAGGGTAGTGGTGCAGAGGAGGAGGGGGAGGGTAGTAGCGCAGAGGAGTAGGAGGGTAGTGGTGCAAAGGAGGAGGTTAGAGGTGCATAAGAGAAGGGTAGTGGTGCAGAGCAGGAGAATAGTGGTGCAGAGGAGGAGGAGGAGGGTAGTGGTGCAGAGGAGGAGGAGGGTAGTGGTGCAGAGAAAGAGGAGCGTAGTGGTGAAGAGGAGGAGGAGGGTAGTGGTGCAGAGGAGGAGGGTAGTGGTGCAGAGGAGGGGGAGGGTAGTGGTGCAGAGTAGGAGGAGGGTAGTGGTGCAGAGGAGGAGGAGGGTAGTGATGCAGAGGAGAAGGAGGGTAGTGGTGCAGAGGAGGAGGGTAGTGGTGCAGTGGAGGAGGGTAGTGTTGCAGAGGAGGAGGAGGGTAGTGGTGCTGAGGAGGAGGAGGAGGGTAGTGGTGCAGAGGAGGAGGAGGGTAGTGGTGCAGAGGAGGAGGAGGGTAGTGGTGCTGAGGAGGAGGAGGAGGAGGAGGGTAGTGGTGCAGAGGAGGAGGAGGAAGAGGGTAGTGCTGCAGAGGAGGAGGAGGGTAGTGGTGCAAGAGGACGTGGAAGGTGTGGTGCAGAGGAGGAGGAGGATAGAGGTGCAGAGGAGGAGGAGGGTAGTGGTGCAGAGGAGGAGGGTAGTGGTGCAGAGGAGAAGGGTAGTGGTGCGGAGGAAGAGGAGGTTAGTGGTGCGGAGGAAGAGGAGGTTAGTGGTGCTGAAGAGGAGGGTAGTGGTGCAGAGGATGAGGAGAGTATTGGTGCAGAGGAGGAGGGTAGTGGTGCAGCGGAGGAAGGTAGTGGTGCAGAGGAGGAGGGTAGTGGTGCAGAGGGGGAGGGTAGTGGTGCAGAGGAGGAGGAGGGTAGTCACGCAGAGGAGGAGGAGGGTAGTGGTGCAGAGGAGGAGGAGAGTAGCGGTGCACAGGTGTGGGATTGTAATGGGGCAGAGAAGGAGGGTAGTGCTGCAGAGGAGAGAAGTTGTGCAGAGGAAGAGGAGGGTAGTGGTGCAGATGAGGAGGGTAGAGATGCAGAGGAGGTGGGTAGTGGTGCAGCTGAGGAGGAGGGTTGTGGTGCAGAGGAGGAGGAGGAGGAGGATATGGTGGAAAAGAGGAGGAGGGTTGTGGTGCAGAGGAGGAGGGTAGTGGTGCAGAGGAGGGGGAGAAAGGTAGTGGTGCAGAGGAGGAAGGTAGTGGTGCAGAGGTAGACGGAAAGTAGTGGTGCAGAGGAGGAGGGTAGTGGTGCAGAGGAGGAGGAGGGTAGTGGTGCTGAGGAGGAGGATATGGTGGAAAGGTGGAGGAGGGTAGTGGTTCAGAGGAGAAGGGAAGTGGTGCAGAGGAGGAGGGTAGTGGTGCAGTGGAGGAGGAGAAGGAAGAGGGTTGTGCTGCAGAGGAGGAGGAGGAGGGTAGTGGTGCAGAGGAGGAGGATAGTGGTGCAGAGGAGGAAGAGATTAGTGGTGCAGAGGAGGAGGAGGGTAGTGGTGTAGAGGAGGAGGAGGGTAATGGTGCAGAAGATGAGGAGGGTAGCGGTGCAGAGGAGGAGGAGGAGGGTAGTGGTGCAGAGGAGGAGGTTAGTGGTGCAGAGGAGGAAGAGATTAGTGGTGCAGAGGAGGAGGAGGGTAGTGGTGTAGAGGAGGAGGAGGGTAGTGGTGCAGAGGAGGAGGGTATTGGTGCAGAGGAGGAGGAGGGTAGTGGTGCAGAGGAGGAGGAGGGTAGTGGTGCAGAGGAGGAGGGTAGTGGTGCAGAGGAGGAGGGTAGTGGTGCAGAGGAGGAGGAGGGTAGTGGTGCAGAGGAGAGGGTATTGGTGCGGAGGAGAAGGGTGGTGGTGCAGAGGAGGAGGAGGAGGGTTGTGGTGCAGAGGAGGAGGAGGGTAGTGATGCAGAGGAATTAGGGTAGGGGTGCATAGAAGGAGGAGGGTAGTGGTGCAGAGGTGGAGGGTATTGGTGCAGAGGAAGAGGAGGAGGGTATTGGTGCAGAGGACGAGGAGGAGGGTAGTGGTGCAGAGGAGGAGGAGGGTAGTGGTGCAGAGGAGGAGGAGGGTAGTGGTGCAGAGGAGGAGGGTAGTGGTGCAGAGGAGGAGGGTTGTGGTGCAAAGGAGGATGAGTACGGTAGTGGTCCAGAAGAGGAGGGTAGTGGTGCAGAGGAGGAGGAGGGTAGTGGTGCAGAGGAGGAAGAGGGTAGTGGTGCAGAGGAGGAGGAGGATAGTGATGCAGAGGAAGAGGAGGGTAGTGGTGCTGAGAGGGAGGGTAGTGGTGCAGAGGAGGAGGAGGGTAGTGATACAGAGGAGGAGGAGGGAAGTGGTGCAGAGGAGGAGGGTAGTGGTGCAGTGGAGGAGGGTAGTGGTGCAGAGGAGGAGGAGGGTAGTGATACAGAGGAGGAGGAGGGAAGTGGTGCAGAGGAGGAGGGTAGTGGGTAGTGGTGCAGTGGAGGAGGGTAGTGGTGCAGAGGAGGAGGAGGGTAGTGGTGCTAAGGAGGAAGAGGAGGATAGTGGTGCAAAGGAGGAGGATAGTGGTGCAAAGGAGGAGGAGGGTAGTGGTGCTGAGGAGGAGGAGGAGAGTTGTGGTGCAGAGGAGGAGGAGGAGGAAGAGGGTAGTGCTGCAGAGGAGGAGGAGGGTAATGGTGCAGAAGATGAGGAGTGTAGCGGTGCAGAGGAGGAGGAGGAGGGTAGTGGTGCAGAGGAGGAGGATAGTGGTGCAGAGGAGGAAAAGGGTAGTGGTGCAGAGGAGGAGGAGGGTAGTGGTGCAGAGGAGGAGGAGGGTAGTGGTGCAGAGGAGGAGGGTATTGGTGCAGAGGAGGAGGAGGGTAGTGGTGCAGAGGAGGAGGAGGGTAGTGGTGCAGAGGAGGAGGGTAGTGGTGCAGAGGAGGAGGGTAGTGGTGCAGAGGAGGAGGAGGGTAGTGGTGCAGAGGAGAGGGTATTGGTGCGGAGGAGGAGGGTAGTGGTGCAGAGGAGGAGGAGGGTTGTGGTGCAGAGGAGGAGGAGGGTAGTGATGCAGAGGAATTAGGGTAGTGGTGCATAGAAGGAGGAGGGTAGTGGTGCAGAGGTGGAGGGTATTGGTGCAGAGGAAGAGGAGGAGGGTATTGGTGCAGAGGAGGAGGAGGAGGGTAGTGGTGCAGAGGAGGAGGACGGTAGTGGTGCAGAGGATGAGGAGGGTAGTGGTGCAGAGGAGGAGGGTAGTGGTGCAGAGGAGGAGGAGGGTAGTGGTGCAGAGGAGGAGGGTAGTGGTGCAGAGGAGGAGGGTAGTGGTGCAGAGGAGGAGGAGGGTAGTGGTGCAGAGGAGGAGGGTAGTGGTGCAGAGGAGGAGGGGGAGGGTATTGGCGCAGAGGAGGAGGGTAGTGGTGCAGAGGAGGAGGGTTGTGGTGCAAAGGAGGATGAGTACGGTAGTGGTCCAGAAGAGGAGGGTAGTGGTGCAGAGGAGGAGGAGGGTAGTGGTGCAGATTAGGAGGAGCGTAGAGGTGCAGAGGAGGGTCGTAGTGCAGAGGAAGAGGAGGATAGTCATGCAGAGGATGAGGGTAGTGGTGCAGAAGAGGAGGGTAGTGGTGCAGAGGAAGAGGAGGGTAGTGGTGCAGAGGAGGAGGAGGGTAGTGCGCAGAGGAAGAGGGTAGAGGTGCAGGGGAGGATGAGGTTAGTGGTGCAGAGGAGGCGGGTAGTGGTGCAGAGGAGGAGGAGGGTAGTGGTGCAAAGGAG
Organism: Procambarus clarkii; assembly: GCF_040958095.1. Lineage (NCBI taxonomy): Eukaryota > Metazoa > Arthropoda > Malacostraca > Decapoda > Cambaridae > Procambarus > Procambarus clarkii. The sequence goes on along the minus strand of NC_091195.1, from coordinate 10,089,356 downwards.
GAAGAGGGTAGTGGTGCAGAGGAGGAGGGTAGTGGTGCTGAGGAGGAGGGTAGTGGTGCAGACGAGGAAGAGGGTAGTGGTGCAGAGGAAGAGAAGGGTATTGGTGCAGAGAAGGAGGAGGGTAGTGGTGTAGAGGAGGGGGGTAGTGGTGCAGTGGAGGAGGAGGGTAGTGGTGCAGAGGAGGAGGAGGGTAGTGGTGCAGAGGAAGAAGAGGGTAGTGGTGCAGAGGAGGAGGGTAGTGGTGCATTGGAGGAGGGTAGTGGTGCAGAGTAGGAAGAGGGTAGTGGTGCAGAGGAAGAGGAGGGTAGTGGTGCAGAGGAGGATTAGGGTAGTGGTGCAGAGGAAGAGGAGGATAGTGGTGCAATGGAGGATGAGGGGTATTGGTGCAGAAGAGGAGGAGGAGGAGAAGGGTAGTGGCGCAGAGTGGGAGGAGGGTAGTGGTGCTGAGGAGGAGGAGGGTTGTGATGCAGAGGAGGAGGAGGGTAGTGGTGCAGAGGAGGAGGGTAGTGGTGCAGAGGAGGAGGAGGGTAGTGGTGCAGAGGAGTAGGGTAGTGGTGCAGAGGAGGAGGGGGAGGGTAGTAGCGCAGAGGAGTAGGAGGGTAGTGGTGCAAAGGAGGAGGTTAGAGGTGCATAAGAGAAGGGTAGTGGTGCAGAGCAGGAGAATAGTGGTGCAGAGGAGGAGGAGGAGGGTAGTGGTGCAGAGGAGGAGGAGGGTAGTGGTGCAGAGAAAGAGGAGCGTAGTGGTGAAGAGGAGGAGGAGGGTAGTGGTGCAGAGGAGGAGGGTAGTGGTGCAGAGGAGGGGGAGGGTAGTGGTGCAGAGTAGGAGGAGGGTAGTGGTGCAGAGGAGGAGGAGGGTAGTGATGCAGAGGAGGAGGAGGGTAGTGGTGCAGAGGAGGAGGGTAGTGGTGCAGTGGAGGAGGGTAGTGTTGCAGAGGAGGAGGAGGGTAGTGGTGCTGAGGAGGAGGAGGAGGGTAGTGGTGCAGAGGAGGAGGAGGGTAGTGGTGCAGAGGAGGAGGAGGGTAGTGGTGCTGAGGAGGAGGAGGAGGAGGAGGGTAGTGGTGCAGAGGAGGAGGAGGAAGAGGGTAGTGCTGCAGAGGAGGAGGAGGGTAGTGGTGCAAGAGGACGTGGAAGGTGTGGTGCAGAGGAGTAGGAGGATAGAGGTGCAGAGGAGGAGGAGGGTAGTGGTGCAGAGGAGGAGGGTAGTGGTGCAGAGGAGAAGGGTAGTGGTGCGGAGGAAGAGGAGGTTAGTGGTGCGGAGGAAGAGGAGGTTAGTGGTGCTGAAGAGGAGGGTAGTGGTGCAGAGGATGAGGAGAGTATTGGTGCAGAGGAGGAGGGTAGTGGTGCAGCGGAGGAAGGTAGTGGTGCAGAGGAGGAGGGTAGTGGTGCAGAGGGGGAGGGTAGTGGTGCAGAGGAGGAGGAGGGTAGTCACGCAGAGGAGGAGGAGGAGGGTAGTGGTGCAGAGGAGGAGGAGAGTAGCGGTGCACAGGTGTGGGATTGTAATGGGGCAGAGAAGGAGGGTAGTGCTGCAGAGGAGAGAAGTTGTGCAGAGGAAGAGGAGGGTAGTGGTGCAGATGAGGAGGGTAGAGATGCAGAGGAGGTGGGTAGTGGTGCAGCTGAGGAGGAGGGTTGTGGTGCAGAGGAGGAGGAGGAGGAGGATATGGTGGAAAAGAGGAGGAGGGTTGTGGTGCAGAGGAGGAGGGTAGTGGTGCAGAGGAGGGGGAGAAAGGTAGTGGTGCAGAGGAGGAAGGTAGTGGTGCAGAGGTAGACGGAAAGTAGTGGTGCAGAGGAGGAGGGTAGTGGTGCAGAGGAGGAGGAGGGTAGTGGTGCTGAGGAGGGGGATATGGTGGAAAGGTGGAGGAGGGTAGTGGTTCAGAGGAGGGGGGTAGTGGTGCAGAAAAGGAGGAGGGTAGTGGAGCAGAGAACTAGGAGGGTTTTGGTGCAGAGGAGGGTAGTGGTGCGGAGGAGGAGGAGGGTAGTGGTGCAGAGTAGGAGGAGGAGGGTAGTGAAGCAGAGAAGGAGGAGGGTAGTGGTGCAAAGAAAGAGGACAGAAGTGGTGCAGAGAAGGAGGAGGGTAGTGATGCAGAGGAGGAGGAGAGTGGTGGTGCAGAGGAGGAGGAGGGTAGTGGTGCAGAGGAGTGGAAGGTTAGTGGTGCAGAGGAGGAGGGTAGTGGTGCAGAGGAGGAGGAGGGTAGTGGTGCACAGGTGAGGGATTGTAATGGTGCAGAGAAGGAGGGTAGTGGTGCAGAGGAGGAGGAGGAAGGTATAGGTGCAGAGGAGGAGGGTAGTGGTGCAGAGGAGGAGGGTAGTGGTGCAGAGGAGGAGGAGGGTAGTGGTGCTGAGGAGGAGTGTAGTGGTACAGAGGGGGAGGGTATTGGTGCAAATGAGGAGGAGGGTAGTGGTGCACAGGAGGAGGGTAGTGGTGTACAGGAAGAGGGTAGTGGTGCAGAGGAGGAGGAGGGTAGTGGTGCAGAGGAGGAGGAGAAGGAGGAGGATATGGTGGAAAAGAGGAGGAGGGTAGTGGAACAGAGGAGGAGTAGGAGGGTTGTGGTGCAGAGGAGGAAGGTAGTGGTGCAGAGGAAGAGGGTAGTAGTGCAGAGGAGGAGGGTAGTGGTGCAGAGGAGAAGGGTAGAAGTGCAGAGGAGGAGGGTAGTGGTGCAGAGGAGGAGGAGGGTAGCGGTCCAGAGGAGGAGGATATGGTGGAAAGGAGGAGGAGGGTAGTGGTGCAGAGGAGGAGGGTAGTGGTGCAGAGGAGGAGGAGGGTAGCGGTGCAGAGGAGGAGGATATGGTGGAAAGGAGGAGGAGGGTAGTGGTGCAGAGGAGAAGGCGGAGGGTAGTGGTGCAGAGAAGGAGGAGGGTAGTGGTGCAGAGGAGGAGGAGGTTAGGGGTACAGAGGAGGAGGAGGTGGGTTTTGGTGCAGAGGAGGAGGTTAGTGGTTCAGTGGAGGAGGAGAGTAGTGGTGCAAAGGAGGAGGGTAGTGGTGCAGAGGGGGAGGGTTGTGGTGCAGAGGAGGAGGAGGGTAGTGGTGCAGAAAAGGAGGGTAGTGGTACAGAGGAGGAGGAGGGTAGTGGTACAGCGGAATAGGAGGGTAGTGGTGCAAAGGTGGAGGAGGGTAGTGGTACACAGGAAGAGGAGGGTAGTGGTGCAGAGGAGGAGGGTAGTGGTGCAGAGCAGGGGAAGGGTAGTGGTGCAGAGGAGGAGGAGGAGAGTAGAGGTATAGAGAAGGGGCAGGGTAGTGGTGCAGAGGAGAGAAGTTGTGCAGAGGAGGAGGGTAGTAGCGCAGAGGAGGAGGGTATTGGAGCAGAGGAGGAGGAGGGTAGTGGTGCAGAGGAGGAGGGTAGTGATGCAGAGGAGAAGGGTAGTGCTGCAGAGGAGAAGTAGGAGGGTAGTGCTGCAGAAAAGGAGGGTAGTGGTGCAGAGGAGGAGGGTAGTGGTGCAGAGGAGGAGGGTAGTGGTGCAGAGGAGGAGGGTAGTGGTGCAGAGGAGGAGGGTAGTGGTGCAGAGGAGGAGGGTAGTGGTGCAGACGAGGAGGAGGGTAGTGGTGAGGAGGGGGAGGAGGGTAGTGGTGCAGAAGAGGAGGAGGGTAGTGGTGCAGAGGAAGGGAAGGGTAGTGGTGCAGAGGAGGAGGAGGGTAGTGGTGCAGAGGAGGAGGAGGGTAGTGGTGCAGAGGAGAGAAGTTGTGCAGAGGAAGAGGAGGGTAGTGGTGCAGAGGAGGAGGAGGGTAGTGGGTCAGAAGATGACGAGGAGGGTAGTATTGCAGAGGAAGAGGAGGGTAGTGGTGCAGAGGAGGATGAGGGTAGTGGTGCAGAGGAGAAGGAGAGTAGTGGTGCAGAGAAGGGGCAGGGTAGTGGTGCAGAGGAGAGAAGTTGTGCAGAGGAAGAGGAGGGTAGTGGTGCAGAGGAGGAGGGTAGTGGTGCAGAGGAGGAGGAGGGTAGTGGTGCAGAGGAGGAGGGTAGTGGTGCAGCGGAGAAGGGAAGTGGTGCAGAGGAGGAGGAGGGTAGTGGTGTAGAGGAGGAGGGTAGTGGTGCCGAGGAGGAGGCTAGTGGTGCAGAGAAGGAGGGTAGTGGTCCACAGGAGGAGGAGGTGGGTAGTGGAGCAGAGAAGAAAGAGGGTAGTGGTGCAGAGGAGGAGGAGGGTAGTAGTGCAGAGGAGGAGGAGGGTAGTGGTGCAGAGGAGGAGGGTAGTGGTGCAGAGGAGGAGGGTAGTGCTGCAGAGGAGGGTAGTGCTGCAGAGGAGGAGGGTAGTGGTGCAGAGGAGGAGGGTAGTGGTGCAGAGGAGGATGGTAGTGGTGCAGAGGTGGAGGGTAGTGGTGCAGAGGAGGAGGGTAGAGGTGCCGAGGAGGAGGGTAGTGGTGAGGAGGGGGAGGAGGGTAGTGATGCAGAGGAGGAGGAGAGTAGAGGTGCAGAGAAAGAGGAGGGAAGTTGAGCAGAGGAGGAGGGTTGCGGTGCAGAGGAGGAGGGTAGTGGTGCAGAGGAGGAGGGTAGTGGTGCAGAGGAGGAGGGTAGTGGTGCAGAGGAGGAGGGTAGTGGTGCAGACGAGGAGGAGGGTAGTGGTGAGGAGGGGGAGGAGGGTAGTGGTGCAGAAGAGGAGGAGGTTAGTGGTGCAGAGGAAGGGAAGGGTAGTGGTGCAGAGGAGGAGGAGGGTAGTGGTGCAGAGGAGGAGGAGGGTAGTGGTGCAGAGGAGAGAAGTTGTGCAGAGGAAGAGGAGGGTAGTGGTGCAGAGGAGGAGGAGGGTAGTGGGTCAGAGGATGACGAGGAGGGTAGTGGTGCAGAGGAAGAGGAGGGTAGTGGTGCAGAGGAGGATGAGGGTAGTGGTGCAGAGGAGAAGGAGAGTAGTGGTGCAGAGAAGGGGCATGGTAGTGGTGCAGAGGAGAGAAGTTGTGCAGAGGAAGAGGAGGGTAGTGGTGCAGAGGAGGAGGGTAGTGGTGCAGAGGAGGAGGAGGGTAGTGGTGCAGAGGAGGAGGGTAGTGATGCAGCGGAGAAGGGAAGTGGTGCAGAGGAGGAGGAGGGTAGTGGTGCAGAGGAGGAGGGTAGTGGTGCAGCGGAGGAGGGTAGTGGTGCAGAGGAGGAGGAGGGAAGTGGTGTAGAGGAGGAGGGTAGTGGTGCAGAGGAGGAGGGTAGTGGTGCAGAGGAGGAGGGCAGAGGTGCAGAGGAGGAGGGTAGTGGTGCAGAGGAGAAGGGTAGTGGTGCACAGGAGGAGGGTAGTGGTGCAGAAGAGGAGGGCAGAGGTGCAGAGGAGGAGGGTAGTGGTGCAGAGGAGAAAGGTAGTGGTGCAGAGGAGGAGGGTAGTGGTGCAGAGGAGGAGGGTAGTGGTTCAGAGGAGGAGGGTAGTGGTGCAGCGGAGGAGAGTAGTGGTGCAGAGGAGGAGGGCAGTGGTGCAGAGGAGGAGGGTAGTGGTGCACAGGAGGAGGGCAGAGGTGCAGAGGAGGAGGGCAGTGGTGCAGGGGAGGAGGGTAGTGGTGCAGAGGAGGAGGGTAGTGGTGCAGAGGAGGAGGGCAGAGGTGCAGAGGAGGAGGGTAGTGGTGCAAAGGAGGAGGCTAGTGGTGCAGAGGAGTTGGAGGGTAGTGGTTCAGAGGAGGAGGAGGGTAGTTGTGCAGCGGAGGAGGGTAGTTGTGCCGAGGAGGAGGCTAGTGGTGCAGAGGAGAAGGAGGGTAGTGGTCCACAGGAGGAGGTGGGTAGTGGAGCAGAGAAGAAAGAGGTTAGTGGTGCAGAGGAGGAGGAGGGTAGTAGTGCAGAGGAGGAGGAGGGTAGTGGTGCAGAGCAGGAGGGTAGTAGTGCAGAGGAGGAGGGTAGTGCTGCAGAGGAGGGTAGTGCTGCAGAGGAGGAGGGTAGTGGTGCAGAGGAGGAGGGTAGTGGTGCAGAGGAGGATGGTAGTGGTGCAGAGGTGGAGGGTAGTGGTGAGGAGGGGGAGGAAGGTAGTGACGCAGAGGAGGAGGAGAGTAGAGGTGCAGAGAAAGAGGAGGGAAGTTGAGCAGAGGAGGAGGGTTGCGGTGCAGAGGAGGAGGGTAGTGGTGCAGAGGAGGAGGGTAGTGGTGCAGATGAGGAGGAGGGTAGTGGTGCAGAGGAGGAGGGTAGTGGTGCGGCGGAGGAGGGTAGTGGTGCAGAGAAGGAGGAGGGTAGTGGTGAAGAGGAGGAGGGCAGTGGTGCAGAGGAGGAGGAGGGTAGTGGTGCAGAGGAGGAGGGTAGTGGTGCAGAGGAGGAGGAGGGTAGTGGTGCATAGGAGGAGGGTAGCTGTGCAGAGGAGGAGGGCAGTGGTGCAGAGGAGGAGGATAGTGGTGCAGAGGAAGGGGAAGGGTAGTGGTGCAGAGGAGGAGGAGAGTAGAGGTGCAGAGAAGGGGCAAGGTAGTGGTGCAGAGGAGAGAAGTTGTGCGCAGGAGGAGGAGGGTAGTGGTGCAGAGGAGGAGGGTAGTGGTGCAGTGAAGGAGGGTAGTGGTGCAGAGGAGGAGAGTAGTGGTGCAAAGTAGGAGGAGGATATGGTGGAAAGGAGGAGGAGGGTAGTGGTGCAGAGGAGGAGAAGGGTAGTGGTGCAGAGGAGGAAGAGATTAGTGGTGCAGAGGAGGAGGAGGGAAATGGTGTAAAGTTGGAGGAGGGTAGTGGTGCAGAGGAGGAGGGTAGTGGTGCAGAGGAGGAGGGTAGTGGTACAGTGGAGGGGAGGGTAGTGGTGCAGAGGAGGAGGAGGGTAGTGGTGCAGAGTTAAGGGAGGGTAGTGGTGCAAAGGAGGAGGAAATAAGTGGTGCAGAGTCGGAAGGGGAAGGTAATGGTGCAGAGGAGGAGGAGGAGGGTAGTGGTTCAGAGAAGGAGGAGGGTAGTGGTTCAGAAGAGGGGGAGGGTAGTGGTGCAGAGGAGGAAGAGGGTAGTGGTGCAGAGGAGGAGGGGTAGTGGTGCAGAGGAGGAGGAGGGTAGTGGTGCAGAGGAGGAGGGTAGTGCTGCAGAGGAGGAGGGTAGTGCTGCAGAAGAGGAGGGTAGTGGTGCAGAGGAGGAGGAGGGTAGTGGTCTAGAGGAGGAGGAGGGTAGTGGTGCAGAGGAGGAGTAGGTGGGTAGTGGGGCAGAGGATGAGGAGGGTAGTGGTGCAGAGGGGGGAGGGTAGTGGTGCAGAGGAGGAGGGTAGTGGTGCAGAGGAGGAGGGTAGAGGTGCCTAAGTGAAGCATAGTGGTGCAGAGGAGGAGGGTAGTGGTGCTGAGGAGGAGGAGGGTAGTGGTGCAGAGGAGGAGGGTAGTGGTGCAGCGGAGGAGGGTAGTGGTGCAGAGGAGGACGAGGGTAGTGGTGCAGAGAAGGAGGGCACTGGTGCAGAGGAGGAGGAGGGTAGTGGTGCAGAGGAGGAGGGTAGTGGTGCAGAAGAAGAGGAGGGTGGTGGTGCAGAGGAGGAGGAGGGTAGTGGTGCATAGGAGGAGGGTAGCTGTGCAGAGGAGGAGGGCAGTGGTGCAGAGGAGCAGGGTAGTGGTGCAGAGGAGGAGGGCAGTGGTTCAGATGAAGGGGAGGGTAGTGGTGCAGAGGAGGAGGGTAGTGGTGCAAAGGAGAAGGAGGGTAGTGGTGCAGAGGAGGAGGGTAGTGGTGCAAAGGAGGGGGAGGGTAGTGGTGCAGAGGAGGAGGGTAGTGGTGCAGAGGAGGAAGAGGGTAGTGGGTCAGAGGATGAGGAGGAGGGTAGTGGTGCAGAGGAAGAGGAGGGTAGCGTTGCAGAGGAGGAGGAGAGTCGAGGTGCAGAGGAGGAGGGTAATCATGCAGAGGAGGAGAAGGGAAATGGTACAGAGGAGGTGGAGGGAAGTGGTGCAGAGGAGGAGGAGGGTAGTGGTGCAGAGGAGTGGAAGGTTAGTGGTGCAGAGGAGGAGGGTAGTGGCGCAGAGGAGGAGGAGGGTAGTGGTGCACAGGTGAGGGATTGTAATGGTGCAGAGAAGGAGGGTAGTGGTGCAGAGGAGGAGGAGGAAGGTATTTTTGCAGAGGAGGAAGGTAGTGGTGCAGAGGAGGAGGGTAGTGGTGCAGAGGAGGAGGGTAGTGGTGCAGAGGAGGAGGAGGGTAGTGGTGCTGAGGAGGAGTGTAGTGGTACAGAGGAGGAGGGTAGTGGTGCAAATGAGGAGGAGGGTAGTGGTGCACAGGAGGAGGGTAGTGGTGTAGAGGAAGAGGGTAGTGGTGCAGAGGAGGAGGAGGGTAGTGGTGCAGAGGAGGAGGAGGAAGAGGATATGGTGGAAAAGAGGAGGAGGGTAGTGGAACAGAGGAGGAGTAGGAGGGTTGTGGTGCAGAGGAGGAGGGTAGTGGTGCAGCGGAGGAGGGTAGTGGTGCAGAGGAGGAGGAGGGTAGTGGTGCAGAGAAGGAGGGCACTGGTGCAGAGAAGGAGGGCAGTGGTGCAGAAGAGGAGAAGGGTAGTGGTGCAGAGGAGGAGGAGGGTAGTGGTGCATAGGAGGAGGGTAGCTGTGCAGAGGAGGAGGGCAGTGGTACAGAGGAGGAGGGTAGTGGTGCAGAGGAGGAGGGCAGTGGTGCAGAGGAAGGGGAGGGTAGTGGTGCAGAGGAGGAGGGTAGTGGTGCAGAGGAGAAGGAGGGTAGTGGTGCAGAGTAGGAGGGTAGTGGTGCAGAGGAGGAGGGTAGTGGTGCAGAAGAGGAGGAGGGTAGTGGTGCAGAGGAGGAGGAGGGTAGTGGTGCATAGGAGGAGGGTAGCTGTGCAGAGGAGGAGGGCAGTGGTGCAGAGGAGCAGGGTAGTGGTGCAGAGGAGGAGGGCAGTGGTTCAGAGGAAGGGGAGGGTAGTGGTGCAGAGGAGGAGGGTAGTGGTGCAGAGGAGAAGGAGGGTAGTGGTGCAGAGGAGGAGGGTAGTGGTGCAAAGGAGGGGGAGGGTAGTGGTGCAGAGGAGGAGGGTAGTGGTGCAGAGGAGGAAGAGGGTAGTGGGTCAGAGGATGAGGAGGAGGGTAGTGGTGCAGAGGAAGAGGAGGGTAGCGTTGCAGAGGAGGAGGAGAGTCGAGGTGCAGAGGAGGAGGGTAATCATGCAGAGGAGGAGAAGGGAAATGGTACAGAGGAGGTGGAGGGAAGTGGTCCAGAGGAGGAGGAGGGTAGTGGTGCAGAGGAGTGGAAGGTTAGTGGTGCAGAGGAGGAGGGTAGTGGTGCAGAGGAGGAGGAGGGTAGTGGTGCACAAGTGAGGGATTGTAATGGTGCAGAGAAGGAGGGTAGTGGTGCAGAGGAGGAGGAGGAAGGTATTGGTGCAGAGGAGGAAGGTAGTGGTGCAGAGGAGGAGGGTAGTGGTGCAGAGGAGGAGGGTAGTGGTGCAGAGGAGGAGGAGGGTAGTGGTGCTGAGGAGGAGTGTAGTGGTACAGAGGAGGAGGGTAGTGGTGCAAATGAGGAGGAGGGTAGTGGTGCAGAGGAGGAGGAGGAAGAGGATATGGTGGAAAAGAGGAGGAGGGTAGTGGAACAGAGGAGGAGTAGGAGGGTTGTGGTGCAGAGGAGGAGGGTAGTGGTGCAGCGGAGGAGGGTAGTGGTGCAGAGGAGGAGGAGGGTAGTGGTGCAGAGAAGGAGGGTAGTGGTGCAGAGGAGGAGGAGGAAGGTAGTGGTGCAGAGGAGGAGGAGGGTAGTGGTGCTGAGGAGGAGTGTAGTGGTACAGAGGAGGAGGGTAGTGGTGCAAATGAGGAGGAGGGTAGTGGTGCACAGGAGGAGGGTAGTGGTGCAGAGCAGGGGAAGGGTAGTGGTGCAGAGGAGGAGGAGAGTAGAGGTGCAGAGAAGGGGCAGGGTAGTGGTGCAGAGGAGAGAAGTTGTGCAGAGGAGGGTAGTAGCGCAGAGGAGGAGGGTATTGGAGCAGAGGAGGAGGAGGAGGGTAGTGGTGAAGAGGAGGAGGGTAGTGATGCAGAGGAGAAGGGTAGTGCTGCAGAGGAGAAGTAGGAGGGTAGTGCTGCAGAAGAGGAGGGTAGTGGTGCAGAGGAGGAGGGTAGTGGTGCAGAGGAGGAGGGTAGTGGTGCAGAGGAGGAGGGTAGAGGTGCAGACGAGGAGGAGGGTAGTGGTGAGGAGGGGGAGGAGGGTAGTGGTGCAGAAGAGGAGGAGGGTAGTGGTGCAGAGCAAGGGAAGGGAAGTGGTGCAGAGGAGGAGGAGGGTAGTGGTGCAGAGGAGGAGGAGGGTAGTGGTGCAGAGGAGAGAAGTTGTGCAGAGGAAGAGGAGGGTAGTGGTGCAGAGGAAGAGGAGGGTAGTGGTGCAGAGAAGGGGCAGGGTAGTGGTGCAGAGGAGAGAAGTTGTGCAGAGGAAGAGGAGGGAAGTGGTGAAGAGGAGGAGGGTAGTGGTGCAGAGGAGGAGGGTAGTGGTGCAGAGGAGGAGGGTAGTGGTGCAGCGGAGGAGGGTAGTGGTGCAGAGGAGGAGGAGGGTAGTGGTGCAGAGGAGGAGGGTAGTGGTGCAGAGGAGGAGGAGGGTAGTGGTGCAGAGGAGGAGGGTAGTGGTGCAGCGGAGGAGGGTAGTGGTGCAGAGGAGGACGAGAGTAGTGGTGTAGAGGAGGAGGGTAGTATTGCAGAGGAGGAGGGTAGTGGTGCAGAGGAGGAGGACGGTAGGGGTGTAGAGGAGGAGGGTAGTGGTGCAGATGAGGAGGGTAGTGGTGCAGAGGAGGAGGGCAGAGGTGCAGAGGAGGAGGGTAGTGGTGCAGAGGAGAAGGGTAGTGGTGCAGAGGAGGAGGGTAGTGGTGCAGAGGAGGAGGGCAGAGGTGCAGAGGAGGAGGGTAGTGGTGCAGAGGAGGAGGCTAGTGGTGCAGAGGAGGAGGGTAGTGGTGCAGAGGAGGAGGGCAGAGGTGCAGAGGAGGAGGGCAGTGGTGCAGAGGAGGAGGGTAGTGTTGCAGAGGAGAAGGGTAGTGGTGCAGAGGAGGGTAGTGGTGTAGAGGAGGAGGGCAGAGGTGCAGAGGAGGAGGGCAGTGGTGCAGAGGAGGAGGGTAGTGGTGCAGAGGAGGAGGGTAGTGGTGCAGAGGTAGAGGGTAGTGGTGCAGAGGAGGAGGGCAGAGGTGCAGACGAGGAGGCTAGTGGTGCAGAGGAGGAGGAGGGAAGTGGTTCAGAGGAGGAGGAGGGTACTGGTGCAGAGATGGAGGGTAGTGGTGCAGAGGAGGAGGGCATAGGTGCAGAGGAGGAGGGTAGTGGTGCAGAGGAGGAGGCTAGTGGTGCAGAGGAGGAGGAGGGTAGTGGTCCACAGGAGGAGGAGGAGGGTAGTGGAGCAGAGGAGGAGGGTAGTGGTGCAGAGGAGGAGGGTAGTGCTGCAGAGGAGGGTAGTGCTGCAGAGGAGGAGGGTAGTGGTGCAGAGGAGGAGGGTAGTGGTGCAGAGGAGGATGGTAGTGGTGCAGATGTGGAGGGTAGTGGTGCAGAGGAGGAGGAGGGTAGTAGTGCAGAGGAGGAGGAGGGAAGTGGTGCAGAGGAGGAGGGTAGTGGTGCAGAGGAGGAGGGTAGTGCTGCAGAGGAGGGTAGTGCTGCAGAGGAGGAGGGTAGTGGTGCAGAGGAGGAGGGTAGTGGTGCAGAGGAGGATGGTAGTGGTGCAGATGTGGAGGGTAGTGGTGCAGAGGAGGAGGGTAGAGGTGCCGAGGAGAAGCGTAGTGGTGCAGAGTAGGCGGGTATTGGTGAGAAGGGGGAGGAGGGTAGTGACGCAGAGGAGGAGGGTAGTGGTGAGGAGGGGGAGGAGGGTAGTGACGCAGAGGAGGAGGAGAGTAGAGGTGCAGAGAAAGAGGAGGGAAGTTGAGCAGAGGAGGAAGGTTGCGGTGCAGAGGAGGAGAGTAGTGGTGCAGAGGAGGAGGGTAGTGGTGCAGAGGAGGAGGAGGGTAGTGGTGCAGAGGAGGAGGGTAGTGGTGCAGCGAAGGAGGGTAGTGGTGCAGAGAAGGAGGAGGGTAGTGGTGAAGAGGAGGAGGGCATTGGTGCAGAGGAGGAGGAGGGTAGTGGTGCAGAGGAGGAGGGTAGTGGTGCAGAGGAGGAGGGTAGTGGTGCAGAGGTAGAGGGTAGTGGTGCAGAGGAGGAGGGCAGAGGTGCAGAGGAGGAGGCTAGTAGTGCAGAGGAGGAGGAGGGTAGTGGTTCAGAGGAGGAGGAGGGTAGTGGTGCAGAGGTGGAGGGTAGTGGTGCAGAGGAGGAGGGCATAGGTGCAGAGGAGGAGGGTAGTGGTGCAGAGGAGGAGGAGGGTAGTGGTCCACAGGAGGAGGAGGACGGTAGTGGAGCAGAGAAGAAAGAGGGTAGTGGTGCAGAGGAGAAGGAGGGTAGTAGTGCAGAGGAGGAGGAGGGTAGTGGTGCAGAGGAGGAGGGTAGTGGTGCAGAGGAGGAGGGTAGTGCTGCAGAGGAGGGTAGTGCTGCAGAGGAGGAGGGTAGTGGTGCAGAGGAGGAGGGTAGTGGTGCAGAGGAGGATGGTAGTGGTGCAGAGGTGGAGGGTAGAGGTGCAGAGGAGGAGGGTAGAGGTGCCGAGGAGAAGCGTAGTGGTGCAGAGTAGGCGGGTATAGGTGAGAAGGGGGAGGAGGGTAGTGACGCAGAGGAGGAGGGTAGTGGTGAGGAGGGGGAGGAGTGTAGTGACGCAGAGGAGGAGGAGAGTAGAGGTGCAGAGAAAGAGGAGGGAAGTTGAGCAGAGGAGGAGGGTTGCGGTGCAGAGGAGGAGGGTAGTGGTGCAGAGGAGGAGGGTAGTGGTGCAGAGGAGGAGGAGGGTAGTGGTGCAGAGGAGGAGGGTAGTGGTGCAGCGGAGGAGGGTAGTGGTGCAGAGAAGGAGGAGGGTAGTGGTGAAGAGGAGGAGGGCAGTGGTGCAGAGGAGGAGGGTAGTGGTGCAGAGGAGGAGGTTAGTGGTGCAGAGGAGGAGGAGGGTAGTGGTGCATAGGAGGGGGGAAGCTGTGCAGAGGAGGAGGGCAGTGGTGCAGAGGAGGAGAGTAGTGGTGCAGAGGAGGAGAGCAGTGGTGCAGAGGAGGAGGAGGTTAGTGGTGCAGAGGATGAGGAGGGTAGTGGTGCAGAAGAGGAGGGTAGTGGGGCAGAGGATGAGGAGGGTAGTGGTGCAGAGGAGGAGGGTAGTGGTTCAGAGGAGGAGCGTAGTGGTGCAGAGGAGGAGGGTAGTGGTGCAGAGGAGGGTAGAGGTGCCGAGGAGGAGGGTAGTGGTGCAGAGGAGGAGGAGGGTAGTGGTGCAGAGGAAGAGGGTAGTGGTGAGGAGGGGGAGGAGGGTAGTGATGCAGAGGAGGAGGAGAGTAGAGGTTCAGAGGTAGAGGAGGAAAGTTGAGCAGAGGAGGAGGGTTGCCGTGCAGAGGAGGAGTGTTGTGGTGCAGAGGAGGAGGGTAGTGGTGCAGCGGAGGAGGGTAGTGGTGCAGAGGAGGACGAGGGCAGTGGTGTAGAGGAGGAGGGTAGTATTGCAGAGGAGGAGGGTAGTGGTGCAGAGGAGGAGGAGGGTAGTGGTGTAGAGGAGGAGGGTAGTGGTGCAGAGGAGGAGGGTAGTGGTGCAGAGGAGGAGGGCAGAGGTGCAGAGGAGGAGGGTAGTGGTGCAGAGTAGAAGGGTAGTGGTGCAGAGGAGGAGGGTAGTGGTGCAGAGGAGGAGGGCAGAGGTGCAGAGGAGGAGGGTAGTGGTGCAGAGGAGGAGGCTAGTGGTGCAGAGGAGGAGGGTAGTGGTGCAGAGGAGGAGGGCAGAGGTGCAGAGGAGGAGGGCAGTGGTGCAGAGGAGGAGGGTAGTGTTGCAGAGGAGAAGGGTAGTGGTGCAGAGGAGGGTAGTGGTGCAGAGGAGGAGGGCAGTGGTGCAGAGGAGAAGGGCAGTGGTGCAGAGTAGGAGGGTAGTGGTGCAGAGGAGGAGGGTAGTGGTGCAGAGGTAGAGGGTAGTGGTGCAGAGGAGGAGGGCAGAGGTGCAGAGGAGGAGGCTAGTGGTGCAGAGGAGGAGGAGGGTAGTGGTTCAGAGGAGGAGGAGGGTAGTGGTGCAGAGGTGGAGGGTAGTGGTGCAGAGGAGGAGGGCATAGGTGCAGAGGAGGAGGGTAGTGGTGCAGAGGAGGAGGCTAGTGGTGCAGAGGAGGAGGAGGGTTGTGGTCCACAGGAGGAGGAGGAGGGTAGTGTAGCAGAGAAGAAAGAGGGTAGTGGTGCAGAGGAGGAGGAGGGTAGTAGTGCAGAGGAGGAGGAGGGTAGTGGTGCAGAGGAGGAGGGTAGTGCTGCAGAGGAGGGTAGTGTTGCAGAGGAGGAGGGTAGTGGTGCAGACGAGGAGGGTAGTGGTGCAGAGGAGGATGGTAGTGGTGCAGAGGTGGAGGGTAGTGGTGCAGAGGAGGAGGGTAGAGGTGCCGAGGAGAAGCGTAGTGGTGCAGAGTAGGCGGGTATTGGTGAGAAGGGGGAGGAGGGTAGTGACGCAGAGGAGGAGGGAGGTGGTGAGGAGGGGGAGGAGGGTAGTGACGCAGAGGAGGAGAGTAGATGTGCAGAGAAAGAGGAGGGAAGTTGAGCAGAGGAGGAGGGTTGCGGTGCAGAGGAGGAGGGTAGTGGTGCAGAGGAGGAGGGTAGTGGTGCAGAGGAGGAGGAGGGTAGTGGTGCAGAGGAGGAGGGTAGTGGTGCAGCGGAGGAGGGTAGTGGTGCAGAGAAGGAGGAGGGTAGTGGTGAAGAGGAGGAGGGCAGTGGTGCAGAGGAGGAGGAGGGTAGTGGTGCAGAGGAGGAGGGTAGTGGTGCAGAGGAGGAGGAGGGTAGTGGTGCATAGGTGGAGGGTAGCTGTGCAGAGGAGGAGGGCAGTGGTGCAGAGGAGGAAGGTAGTGGTGCAGAGGAGGAGAGCAGTGGTGCAGCGGAGGAGGGTAGTGGTGCAGAGAAGGAGGAGGGTAGTGGTGAAGAGGAGGAGGGCAGTGGTGCAGAGGAGGAGGAGGGTAGTGGTGCAGAGGAGGAGGGTAGTGGTGCAGAGGAAGAGAACAGTGGTGCAGAGGAGGAGGAGGTTAGTGGTGCAGAGGATGAGGAGGGTAGTGGTGCAGAAGAGGAGGGTAGTGGGGCAGAGGATGAGGAGGGTAGTGGTGCAGAGGAGGAGGGTAGTGGTGCAGAGGAAGAGAACAGTGGTGCAGAGGAGGAGGAGGTTAGTGGTGCAGAGGATGAGGAGGGTAGTGGTGCAGAAGAGGAGGGTAGTGGGGCAGAGGATGAGGAGGGTAGTGGTGCAGAGGAGGAGGGTAGTGGTTCAGAGGAGGAGCGTAGTGGTGCAGAGGAGGAGGGTAGTGGTGCAGAGGAGGGTAGAGGTGCCGAGGAGGAGGGTAGTGGTGCAGAGGAGGAGGAGGGTAGTGGTGCAGAGGAGGAGGGTAGTGGTGAGGAGGGGGAGGAGGGTAGTGATGCAGAGGAGGAGGAGAGTAGAGGTTCAGAGGTAGAGGAGGTAAGTTGAGCAGAGGAGGAGGGTTGCCGTGCAGAGGAGGAGTGTAGTGGTGCAGAGGAGGAGGGTAGTGGTGCAGAGGAGGAGGGTAGTGGTGCAGCGGAGGAGGGTAGTGGTGCAGAGAAGGAGGAGGGTAGTGGTGCAGAGGAGGAGGGCAGTGGTGCAGAGGAGGAGGAGGGTAGTGGTGCAGAGGAGAAGGGTAGTGCTTCAGAGGAGAAGTAGGAGGGTAGTGCTGCAGAGGAGGAGGGTAGTGGTGCAAAGGAAGAGGGTAATGGTGCAGAGGAGGAGGGTAGTGGTGCAGATGGGAAGGGTAGTGCTTCAGAGGAGAAGTAGGAGGGTAGTGCTGCAGAGGAGGAGGAGGGTAGTGGTGTAGAAGAGGAGGGTAGTGGTGCAGAGGAGAAGGGTAGTGCTTCAGAGGAGAAGTAGGAGGGTAGTGCTGCAGAGGAGGAGGAGGGTAGTGGTGCAGAGGAAGAGGGTAATGGTGCAGAGGAGGAGGGTAGTGGTGCAGAGGAGGAGGGTAGTGGTGCAGAGGAGGAGGAGGAGGGGGGGTAGTGGTGCAGCGGAAGAGGTTAGTGGTGCAGAGGAGGAGGGTAGTGGTGCAGAGGAGGAGGGTAGTGGTGCAAAGGAGGAGGGTAGTGGGACAGAGGAAGAGGAGGGTAGTGGTGTAGAGGAGGAGTAGGGTAGTGGTGCAGAGGAAGGGAAGGGTAGTGGTGCAGAGGAGGAGGAGGGTAGTGGTGCAGAGGAGAAGGAGGAGGGTAGTGGTGCAAGAGGAGGAGGGTAGTGGTGCAGAGGAGGAGGAGGATAGTTTTGCAGAGGAGGAGGAGGGTAGTGGTGCACAGGAGGAGGGTAGTGGTGCAGAGGAGGAGAAGGGTAGTGGTGCAGAGGAGGAGGAGGGTAGTGGTGCATAGGAGGAGGGTAGTGGTGCAGAGGAGGAGGCTAGTGGTTCAGAGGAGGAGGAGGGTAGTGGTGCAGAGGAGGAGGAGGGTTTTGGTGCAAAGGAGGGGGATGGTAATTGCGCAGAGAAGGAGGAGGAGGGTAGTGGTGCAGAGTAGGAGGAAGGTAGTGGAGCAGAGAAGGAGGGTAGTGGTGCAGAGGAGGAGAGTAGTGATGCAGAGGAGGAGGAGGAGGAGGGTAGTGGTGCAGAGGAAGAGGAGGGTAGTGATGCAGAGGAGGAGGGTAGTGGTGCAACGGAGGAGGAGGGTAGTGATGCAGAGGAGGAGGAGGGTAGTGGTGCAACGGAGGAGGATTGTAGTGATGCAGAGGAGGAGGAGGAGGGTAGTGGAGCAGATGAGGAGGAAGGTAGTGATGCAGAGGAGGAGGAGGGTAGTGGTGAGAGGAGGATGAGGGTAGTGGTGCAGAGGAGGAGGGTAGTGATGCAGAGGAGGAGGGTAGTTGTGCAGAGGAGGAGGGTAGTGGTGCAGAGGAGGAGGGTAGTGGTGCAGAGGGGGAGGAGGGTAGTGGTGCAGAGGAGGAGGGTAGTGGTGCAGAGGAGGAGGAGGGTAGTGGTGCAGAGGAGGAGGGTAGTGGTGCAGAGGAGGAGGAGGGTAGTGGTGAGAGGAGGATGAGGGTAGTGGTGCAGAGGAGGGTAGTGATGCAGAGGAGGAGGGTAGTGGTGCAGAGGAGGAGGGTAGTGGTGCAGAGGAGGAGGGTAGTGCTGCAGAGGAGGAGGGTAGTGGTGCAGAGGAGGAGGAGGGTAGTGGTGCAGAGGACGTGGAGGGTAGTGGTGCAGAGGAGGGTAGTGGTACAGAGGAGGAGGGTAGTGGTGCAGAGGGGGAGGGTAGAGGTCCAGAGGAGTAGGAGGGTAGTGGAGCAGAGGAGAAGGGAAGAGGTGCAGAGGAGAAGGAGGGTAGTGGTGCAGAGGAGGATAGTAGTGTTGCAGAGGAGAAGGGTAGTGGTGCAGAGGAGGAGGGTAGTGGTGCAGAGGAGGAGGAGGGTAGTGGTGCAGAGGAGGGGGGTAGTGCTGCAGAGGACGTGGAGGGTAGTGGTGCAGAGAAGGAGGGTAGTGGTGCAGAGGAGGAGGAGGGTAGTGGTGTAGAGGAGGAGGAGGGTAGTGGTGCAGAGAAGGGGGAGGGTAGTGGTGCAGAGGAGGGGGAGGGTAGTGGCTGCAGAGGAGGAGGGTAGTGGTGCAGGAGGGGAGGGTAGTGGTGCTGAGGAGGAGGAGGGTAGTGGTGCAGAGGAGGAGAAGGAGGGTAGTGGTGCATAGGAGGAGGTTAGTGGTGCAGTTGATGAGTGTAGTGGTGCAGGTGAGGAGGGTAGTGGTGCAGAGGAGGAGGGTAGTGGTGCAGAGGAGGAGTAGGAGGGAGTTGGTGCAAAGGAGGATGAGGGTAGTGGTGCAGGGGAGATGGGTAGTGGTGCAGAGGAGGAGGGGAGTGGTACAGAGGAGGAGGGTAGTGGTGCTGAGGAGGAGGGAAGTGGTGCAGAGGAGGAGGAGGAGGAGGAGGGTAGTGGTGCAAACGCGGATGAGAGTAATGGTGCAGAGCAGAAGGAGGATAGTGGAGCAGAAGAGGAGGGTTGAGGTGCAGAGGAGATGGGTAGTGGTGCAGAGGAGATGGGTAGTGGTGCAGAGGAGAAACCTATATGCAGAGGAGGAGGGTAGTGGTGCAGAGGAGGAGGAGGGTAGTGGTGCAGAGGTGGAGGAGGGTAGTGGTGCTGCGGCGGAGGTTAGTGGTGCAGAGGAGGTGGGTAGTGGTGCAATGGAGAGGCGTATGGTGCAGAGGAGGAGGGTAGTGGTGCAGAGGTGGAGGAGGGTAGTGGAGCAGAGGAGGAGGAGGGTAGTGGTGCAGAGTAGGAGGAGGGTAGTGGTGCAGAGGTGGAGGAGGGTAGTGGTGCAGAGGAGAAGGGTAGTGCTTCAGAGGAGAAGTAGGAGGGTAGTGCTGCAGAGGAGGAGGGTAGTGGTGCAGAGGAAGAGGGTAATGGTGCAGAGGAGGAGGGTAGTGGTGCAGATGGGAAGGGTAGTGCTTCAGAGGAGAAGTAGGAGGGTAGTGCTGCAGAGGAGGAGGGTAGTGGTGTAGAAGAGGAGGGTAGTGGTGCAGAGGAGAAGGGTAGTGCTTCAGAGGAGAAGTAGGAGGGTAGTGCTGCAGAGGAGGAGGAGGGTAGTGGTGCAGAGGAAAAGGGTAATGGTGCAGAGGAGGAGGGCAGTGGTGCAGAGGAGGAGAGTAGTGGTGCAGAGGAGGAGGAGGAGGGGGGGTAGTGGTGCAGCGGAAGAGGTTAGTGGTGCAGAGGAGGAGGGTAGTGGTGCAGAGGAGGAGGGTAGTGGTGCAAAGGAGGAGGGTAGTGGGACAGAGGAAGAGGAGGGTAGTGGTGTAGAGGAGGAGTAGGGTAGTGGTGCAGAGGAAGGGAAGGGTAGTGGTGCAGAGGAGGAGGAGAGTAGAGGTGCAGAGAAGGGGCAAGGTAGTGGTGCAGAGAAGTTGTGCGGAGGAGGAGGAGGGTAGTGGTGCAGAGGAGGAGGGTAGTGGTGCAGAGGAGGAGGGTAGTGGTGCAGAGGAGGAGGGTAGTGGTGAAGAGGAGGAGGGCAGTGGTGCAGAGGAGGAGGCTAGTGGTGCAGAGGAGGAGGAGGGTAGTGGTCCAGAGGAGGAGGAGTAGGATAGTGGAGCAGAGAACGATGATGGTAGTGGTCGAGAGGAGGAGAATAGTGGTGCAGAGGAGGAGGGTAGTGGTGCAGAGGAGGAGGCTAGTGGTGCAGAGGAGGAGGAGGGTAGTGGTCCAGAGGAGGAGGAGGGGGGTAGTGGTGCAGAGGAGGAGGGTAGAAGTGGAGAGGAGGAGGAGGGTAGTAGTGCAGAGGAGGAGGAGGGTAGTAGTGCAGAGGAGGAGGAGGGTAGTGGTGCAGAGGAGAAGGGTAGTGGTGCAGAGGAGGAGGGAAGTGGTGCAAAGTAGGAGGAAGAGGTTAGTGGTGCAGAGGAGGAGGAGGGAAATGGTGTAGAGTTGGAGGAGGGTAGTGGTGCAGAGGAGGAGGGTAGTGGTGCAGAGGAGGAGGGTAGTGGTACAGTGGAGGGGAGGGTAGTGGTGCAGAGGAGGAGGAGGGTACTGGTGCAGAGTTAAGGGAGGGTAGTGGTGCAAAGGAGGAGGAAATTAGTGGTGCAGAGTCGGAAGGGGAAGGTAATGGTGCAGAGGAGGAGGAGGAGGGTAGTGGTTCAGAGAAGGAGGAGGGTAGTGGTTCAGAAGAGGGGGAGGGTAGTGGTGCAGAGGAGGAAGAGGGTAGTGGTGCAGAGGAGGAGGGGTAGTGGTGCAGAGGGGGAGGGTAGTGGTGCAGAGGAGGAGGGTAGTGGTGCAGAGGAGGAGGGTAGAGTTACCTAAGAGAAGCGTAGTGGTGCAGAGGAGGAGGGTAGTGGTGCTGAGGAGGAGGAGGGTAGTGGTGCAGAGGAGGGTAGTGGTGCAGCGGAGGTGGGTAGTCGTGCAGAGGAGGAGGAGGATAGTGGTGCAGAGGAGGAGGGTAGTGGTCTAGAGGAGGAGGAGGAGGGTAGTGGTGCAGAGGAGGAGTAGGTGGGTAGTGGGGCAGAGGATGAGGAGGGTAGTGGTGCAGAGGGGGAGGGTATTGGTGCATAGGAGGAGGGTAGGGGTGCAGAGGAGGAGGAGGGTAGTGGGTCAGAGGATGAGGAGGAGGGTAGTGGTGCAGAGGAAGAGGAGGGTAGCGTTGCAGAGGAGGAAGGTAGTAGTGCAGAGGAGGAGAGTAGTGGTAAAGAGGAGAAGGAGGGTATTGGTGCAGAGGAGGAGGAGAGTAGTGGTGCAGAGGAGGCGGATAGTGGTGCAGAGGAGGAGGGCAGTGGTGCAGAGGAGGAGGGTAGTGGAGCAGAGGAGAAGGGAAGAGGTGCAGAGGAGGAAGGTAGTAGTGCAGAGGAGGAGAGTAGTGGTACAGAGGAGAAGGAGGGTATTAGTGCAGAGGAGGAGAAGAGTAGTGGTGCAGAGGAGGAGGAGAGTAGTGGTGCAGAGGAGGAGGGTAGTGGTTCAGAGGAGGAGGGTAGTGGTGCAGAGGAGGAGGGTAGTGGTATAGAGGAGGAGGGTAGTGGTGCAGAGGAGGAGAAGGGTAGTGATGCAGAGGAGGAGGGTAGTGGTGCAGAGGAGGAGGAGGGTAGTGGTGCAGAGGAGAAGGAGGAGGGTAGTGGTGCAAGAGGAGGAGGGTAGTGGTGCAGAGGAGGAGGAGGATAGTTTTGCAGAGGAGGAGGAGGGTAGTGGTGCACAGGAGGAGGGTAGTGGTGCAGAGGAGGAGAAGGGTAGTGGTGCAGAGGAGGAGGAGGGTAGTGGTGCATAGGAGGAGGGTAGTGGTGCAGAGGAGGAGGCTAGTGGTTCAGAGGAGGAGGAGGGTAGTGGTGCAGAGGAGGAGGAGGGTTTTGGTGCAAAGGAGGGGGATGGTAATTGCGCAGAGAAGGAGGAGGAGGGTAGTGGTGCAGAGTAGGAGGAAGGTAGTGGAGCAGAGAAGGAGGGTAGTGGTGCAGAGGAGGAGAGTAGTGATGCAGAGGAGGAGGAGGAGGAGGGTAGTGGTGCAGAGGAAGAGGAGGGTAGTGATGCAGAGGAGGAGGGTAGTGGTGCAACGGAGGAGGAGGGTAGTGATGCAGAGGAGGAGGGTAGTGGTGCAACGGAGGAGGAGGGTAGTGATGCAGAGGAGGAGGAGGAGGGTAGTGGAGCAGATGAGGAGGAAGGTAGTGATGCAGAGGAGGAGGAGGGTAGTGGTGAGAGGAGGATGAGGGTAGTGGTGCAGAGGAGGAGGGTAGTGATGCAGAGGAGGAGGGTAGTTGTGCAGAGGAGGAGGGTAGTGGTGCAGAGGAGGAGGGTAGTGGTGCAGAGGAGGAGGAGGGTAGTGGTGAGAGGAGGATGAGGGTAGTGGTGCAGAGGAGGGTAGTGATGCAGAGGAGGAGGGTAGTGGTGCAGAGGAGGAGGGTAGTGGTGCAGAGGAGGAGGGTAGTGCTGCAGAGGAGGAGGGTAGTGGTGCAGAGGAGGAGGAGGGTAGTGGTGCAGAGGACGTGGAGGGTAGTGGTGCAGAGGAGGAGGGTAGTGGTACAGAGGAGGAGGGTAGTGGTGCAGAGGGGGAGGGTAGAGGTCCAGAGGAGTAGGAGGGTAGTGGAGCAGAGGAGAAGGGAAGAGGTGCAGAGGAGAAGGAGGGTAGTGGTGCAGAGGAGGATAGTAGTGTTGCAGAGGAGAAGGGTAGTGGTGCAGAGGAGGAGGGTAGTGGTGCAGAGGAGGAGGAGGGTAGTGGTGCAGAGGAGGGGGGTAGTGCTGCAGAGGACGTGGAGGGTAGTGGTGCAGAGGAGGAGGGTAGTGGTGCAGAGGAGGAGGAGGGTAGTGGTGTAGAGGAGGAGGAGGGTAGTGGTGCAGAGAAGGGGGAGGGTAGTGGTGCAGAGGAGGGGGAGGGTAGTGGGTGCAGAGGAGGAGGGTAGTGGTGCAGGGGGGGAGGGTAGTGGTGCTGAGGAGGAGGAGGGTAGTGGTGCAGAGGAGGAGAAGGAGGGTAGTGGTGCATAGGAGGAGGTTAGTGGTGCAGTTGATGAGTGTAGTGGTGCAGGTGAGGAGGGTAGTGGTGCAGAGGAGGAGGGGGAGGGTAGTGGTGCATTCGAGAAGGAGGGAAGTGGTGCAGAGGAGGAGGGTAGTGGTGCAGAGGAGGAGTAGGAGGGAGGTGGTGCAAAGGAGGATGAGGGTAGTGGTGCAGGGGAGATGGGTAGTGGTGCAGAGGATGAGGGGAGTGGTACAGAGGAGGAGGGTAGTGGTGCTGAGGAGGAGGGAAGTGGTGCAGAGGAGGAGGAGGAGGAGGAGGGTAGTGGTGCAAACGCGGATGAGAGTAATGGTGCAGAGCAGAAGGAGGATAGTGGAGCAGAAGAGGAGGGTTGAGGTGCACAGGACATGGGTAGTGGTGCAGAGGAGATGGGTAGTGGTGCAGAGGAGAAACCTATATGCAGAGGAGGAGGGTAGTGGTGCAGAGGAGGAGGAGGGTAGTGGTGCAGAGGTGGAGGAGGGTAGTGGTGCTGCGGCGGAGGTTAGTGGTGCAGAGGAGGTGGGTAGTGGTGCAAAGGAGAGGCGTATGGTGCAGAGGAGGAGGGTAGTGGTGCAGAGGTGGAGGAGGGTAGTGGAGCAGAGGAGGAGGAGGGTAGTGGTGCAGAGTAGGAGGAGGGTAGTGGTGCAGAGGTGGAGGAGGGTAGTGGAGCAGAGGAGGAGGAGGGTAGTGGTGCAGAGGAGGAGGAGGGTAGTTGTGCAGAAGTTGAGTAGGGTAGTGTAGCAGAGCCTGATACCATAAACCACCACAACCTCGACCACCATTAACATTAACCACCCCTACCAGTAATCACAACCATCAGCCACCACAATTACCAACCACAGCAATCAACCACCACCACTAACCACAACTATTAACCACCACTAGAACCAACCACAACTATTAACCACCACTAGAACCAACCACAACCACCAACAATAAACATCACCCACCACTGCCACCAATCACAACCTACCACCACAGCCACCAACCACAACCCAGCAACAATTCCACCACCACTACCATGGATTCTCCATTAAGTGAAAGTAATGAATAAAATATTTTTAACCTACCTTTCATTGTGCTTCAGTTTTATTTCTAGTATAGGTAAAAATATATTTTTAAAATATTTCTACATTTTTTAAATATATTCCATCAATCAGGAAAACGAGTTTTATGCAACATTTAAGGTTGCGACACGGTCTCAAAATTGTTTAGCCAAAGTTGTGCAGTAAGTTGTGGCAACTTATTTACAACCACACAATAACGTAGCTAATACATGAAAACAAACGTTGTCACACCTGGCTACTCTCCCGACCCACACCTGTAGATAAGAGGGAACACGGAAGCCCACACCTGGCTACTCTCCCGACCCACACCTGTAGATGGGGAGGAACACGGAAGCTCACACCTGGCTACTCTCCCCACCCACACCTGTACATGAGAGGGAACACGGAAGACCACACCTGGCTACTCTCCTCACCCACACCTGCAGATGGGAAGGAACACGGAAGCTCACACCTGGCTACTCTCCCCACCCACACCTGTACATGAGAGGGAACACGGAAGCCCACACCTGGCTACTCTCCCCACCCACACCTGTACATGAGAGGGAACACTAAAGCCCACACATGGCTACTCTCCCCACCCACACCTGTAGATGAGAGGAAACACTAAAGCCCACACTTGGCTACTCTCCCCACCCACACCTGTAGATGAGAGGGAACACTAAAGCCCACACCTGGCTACTCTCCCGACCCACACCTGCACATGAGAGGGGACACTAAAGCCCACACCTGGCTACTCTCCCCACCCACACCTGTCTATGTCACACACTCATGCCAAAGAAAACTTATATCAAGTAAATCTAGCTTGTATTAAGCAAGAGAATGTTGGGCTAAATATTGATCAGTGTTATCTTATAAGCAGTGAAGCTTGCTTAATGAATATTCTTGGTCGCTAAACGGTGCTCAAAGTTACTCAAGAAGCCTTATAAGTTCTCTAATTCATGACTTTTAATGCAAAAATATTTTTGAAACCACTGGAAGCACTGTGAATTAAACAACTGAGTTACAGATATTCACGTGTTAAAATGTAGTCAATACGTACTGGTGAGAAGCGTGTAAGAGAAGTCCAGGAGACTATACCCTCCTCTTGAGGGAGGACACAGCTGAGCCACCAGGTGGCAGCACCAGTCTATGGCGGGGTCGTCATCAGTGACGTCCCAGTAGATGGTCAGGGTGAGCGCCCTTCCCTGGTACGGCAGACTGCCCAGTGTGTCCGGGTCCACGTAGACCGTGGCGTCCATGGTGTCCGGGTCCACGTAGCCCGTGGCGTCCAGGGTGTCCGGGTCCACGTAGCCCGTGGCGTCCATGGTGTCCGGGTCCATGTAGCCCGTGGCGACCATGGTGTCCGGGTCCACGTAGCCCGTGGCGTCCAGGGTGTCCGGGTCCACGTAGCCCGTGGCGTCCAGGGTGTCCGGGTCCACGTAGCCCGTGGCGTCCAGGGTGTCCGGGTCCACGTAGCCCGTGGCGTCCAGGGTGTCCGGGTCCACGTAGTCCGTGGCGTCCAGGACAATGACTGAAGACATACACTGAGATACAGTCACGGTCGTTACTGTTATGTTCTAAGATATAACAAGAAGACATACTGAGCCATCCACTCACCTTACTGCTGGGTTTATTACCTGATGACAAGTCCGTATTTTGGACAGTATTAATAGCATCTAAACTATGTATTAATAGCTTTTAAAAAGCCACGGTCAAGGTCATCTGTATCAATGGTCAAGGTCATCTGTATCAATTGTCAAGGTCACAGTCAAGGTCATCTGTATCAATGGTCAAGGTCATCTGTATCAATAGTCAAGGTCATCTGTATCAATTGTCAAGGTCATCTGTATCAATGGTCAAGGTCACAGTCAAGGTCATCTTTATCAATGGTCAAGGTCTCATTCAAAGGTCATATAAACTAAGTCAAGGTCACAGTGAAAGGTCATCTGGACCAAGTATCAAGGTAACAGGGATAGATGGGTCACCTGAATTAAGGATCAAAGTTACGGAAGGTCAAATTAACCAAGGGATCAAGGTCACAGTGAAAGGTCATCATAAACAGGAATTAGGTCACAGTGAAAGGTCATCTTGGACAGGAATTAGGGTAGTGTGAAAGGTCATCATGAACAGGAATTAGGTCACAGTGAAAGGTCATCCTGAACAGGAATTAGGTCACAGCGAAAGGTCATCTTAAACAGGAATTAGGTCACAGTGAAAGGTCATCTTAAACAGGAATTAGGTCACAGTGAAAGGTCATCTTGAACAGGAATTAGGTCACAGTGAAAGGTCATCCTGAACAGGAATTAGGTCACAGTGAAAGGTCATCTGGAACAGGAATTAGGTCACAGTGAAAGGTCATCTTAAACAGGAATTAGGTCACAGTGAAAGGTCATCCTGAACAGGAATTAGGTCACAGTGAAAGGTCATCCTGAACAGGAATTAGGTCACAGTGAAAGGTCATCCTGAACAGGAATTAGGTCACAGTGAAAGGTCATCTTAAACAGGAATTAGGTCACAGTGAAAGGTCATCCTGAACAGGAATTAGGTCATAGTGAAAGGTCATCCTGAACAGGAATTAGGTCACAGTGAAAGGTCATCTTGAACAGG
The DNA here is from genome assembly GCF_040958095.1 of Procambarus clarkii. NCBI lineage: Eukaryota > Metazoa > Arthropoda > Malacostraca > Decapoda > Cambaridae > Procambarus > Procambarus clarkii. The sequence goes on along the minus strand of NC_091195.1, from coordinate 10,064,004 downwards.
AATTAGGTCACAGTGAAAGGTCATCCTGAACAGGAATTAGGTCACAGTGAAAGGTCATCTGGAACAGGAATTAGGTCACAGTGAAAGGTCATCCTGAACAGGAATTAGGTCACAGTGAAAGGTCATCTAGAACAGGAATTAGGTCACAGTGAAAGGTCATCCTGAACAGGAATTAGGTCACAGTGAAAGGTCATCTGGAACAGGAATTAGGTCACAGTGAAAGGTCATCCTGAACAGGAATTAGGTCACAGTGGAAGGTCATCCTGAACAGGAATTAGGTCACAGTGAAAGGTCATCTGGAACAGGAATTAGGTCACAGTGAAAGGTCATCCTGAACAGGAATTAGGTCACAGTGAAAGGTCATCCTGAACAGGAATTAGGTCACAGTGAAAGGTCATCTGGAACAGGAATTAGGTCACAGTGAAAGGTCATCCTGAACAGGAATTAGGTCACAGTGAAAGGTCATCCTGAACAGGAATTAGGTCACAGTGAAAGGTCATCTTAAACAGGAATTAGGTCACAGTGAAAGGAGATCTGTACCACGAGTCAAAGTCAAAGTGGTAAGTCATCTGAACCAAAAGTATGGCGTCGCTAAATACTTCATGAAATTATTTATGCACAAGAATATATACAGCAGCGGAATGTTTCGAAAATGTATTATTCATGGAGTAGTCGCCCTTAATAAGTCTATATTTGTAATCAAAGTAGAAGGTTTGTCACCCTTAGGGTGACTATATTTGTAAACAATATAAGGTGTTTGTCACCCTTAAGGTGACTATATTTGTAAACAATATAAGGTGTTTGTCGCTCTTAAGGTGACTATATTTGTAAACAATATAAGGTGTTTGTCTCCTTTAAGGTGATTATGTTTGTAAACAATATAAGGAGTCTTTCGTCCATAAGGTTGTAAACATATATGTAAACAATGTAAATCTGAATTACTATATTAAACATGACGAATGAAGCCCTTTGCGTAATTTTGGTATTAATAAATAACCCTAAAAATTATGGTGGAAAATATGAATATTTACCAAGACGCTGCAGGTGAGGAAGGTGAGGCATGTGACGGATGAGAACGGGCAGTTGCTGTAGTGTGAGGCTCAGGTCGAGGCTCTTGAGGGTGTGAGGCAGGAGGGGTATGGCTGCCTCAGACAATTCACCATCAAACTCCTCTAAGATACACTTACTGCCGGGGGCTGTCAGCCTCTCCAAATATTGATTTGATATAAAACTTCTCTCTTTGCTGTCTAAACTATCGCCAAGCTCTAAGGATATGGTTACCTTCATTGTTGCCAGCACTGACAGTGCAGACAGGCGCTGCTTTAGTTGGGATGTATCGTTTATGACTAGGCAAATGTTCTCAGGTGTCACCTTCTTAAGAACAAGCGGCAGGACAACCCACGAGTCAACACTCTCTATTCTCCATTCTTGTTCTGTACGCAGCTTCTCACACACGGCTTGGATGACGTGTTCACTCCCGCGGGACTCTGCTACATGATTCAACAGCTCGTCAATCTCAGGTGTAACCATGTTACACAGGTCAATTATGTGAGTAATGAACTTGTGCTCTACTCCCCGGGCACACAGCACCCCGGTAGTGTTGACTAAAATGTTCTGCCATCTGTGGTGCGCCCAAAACTCATGTTGCACGGCGCTAATATCAAACTTTGACCCTCTCAGGTGCTCTCCCAAGGAGCGTTTTTCCTTTCGTACAACATCCACCAAGAGGTCAATGATTATAGACCTTTCCCCTGACACACGGTGTGATGCTGGATCACCTCGGTCTTGCTCAGCCTTCAACAAGAGATCGACCAGCCCCCTGCTGGCACAATACTCCTGGTACCTGGCGTGAAAATAGCCAAACACCCACACCACATTGAGGCCCCGACGGTAGCTGGTTCTTGTGAAATAGTTGGACAAGACCTCCTCCTGCGGCAGTCGCAGAGTTTTACACTTCTCCCTAATCTCCGCTTCCGTCTCCGGCCGAAGGTCGTACTCCTGCCTCTGGATCCCTCTTAAACTAATCTCTTCAAAGAACAACAGAAACTGGTCACATTTTCCTTTGGGTTCGGTCACGTGTTTGTCTGTGAGTCTGGACACCAGTTTACTGGTTATGAAGTCATGAATCTTCTCGTAGACTTGAGTGTTTGTGGTGAGGTTGTTAAATTCATCTGGAGCCTCGACACACAGCAGCACCAACAAGGTCAAGGTGAGTGGAGTGTTGAGGTACTCATCCAGGAACTGACTCATCTGCTCCAGCCGCTGGGTAAACCTCCCTGTGATGACACTCCGTTGGCTCTCTTCCTTCACCAGCACCTTGATGGTTCTCTCGGCGAACTCCACGCGACGTTCTGCAGTGATGCCCAAGACGAGGATGTTGCAGCGAGGTCTGGTGTGTGGGACGAGCTGTGACAGTTGATGGTCCCACCCCGGCCGTGTGGTTATCACCAACCTCACATCCTTGCCAGGCAGGTGCAACAGCTCCTTCACCAGCCTTCGTGAATGGTCGTTGACCTCGTCGTAGCCGTCAATCAGGACTAATATATTTAAGTTCAAGATTATCTCCTTAAACAGCTGCAAGTCGACACCAGAATCACTACGTGTTTGAGGCAGCAACTGGCGGAGGAGATCATCGAAGGTATTAAGATGTGTGTCCCTGCACTGTACATAGAAAACGAGGTCCACAGTGCCCAGGTGACGTATGGCAGCAGGGTCCTCTACCCACTTCTCGAGGATGAGCTTGAGTAAAGTTGTCTTGCCCATACCACCTTCCCCCGTCAGGAGGACACACTGAGGGACTCTTCCGTCCTCTCGTCTCATACTCAAGATGTCTTCATAGTTTATATCCTGACCCTTGGCCGCATGGGAGGGTCTTGCCCCTATGACGGGATCTTCAAGGAGTCGCAGTCGTGTAAAAGCAAGACTTGGGTTGTAGATAATGTTGAGGAGGAGCCAGGGTGCGGGAACAATCTGGTACAGCAGTTTATACCCGTCAGTTAGCTCCTGCTTGCTCATCTGCTTAACCTCTTCTGTGATGTGGCTTCTGAACATCCTAATCTCCTGGCGGAGCTGTGGCAAGTACGCCACATCTGAGGGATCCAGCTGCTCTCTGACCTTCGCTAGCAGACCACCAATATACTTGGTGACATCTCTGGTCACGTGGTCCACATCCTGGCTGTTTGTCCTACACCGGACGCCGGCCTCAGTCAGCATCTTAGCCAATAAGTCACTGAGCTCCGTCAGTGTTGACGTAAGATCTTGCTCTGACATTCCCACATTATCATGGGCCAACGTGTTTCGGTGTTGCTTGAGGCTGTAAATGAGGTGTTCAAGTGATGGTCCCTGAGGCCCTGGAGTGGTGTCCTTCATCCCAGCCACACCACACACACGTTGCAGGAGTTTATACAACAGGGTGATGTCAAAAGTTGCCGCGTCAGAGGAAGCTTCGAGTTTATCCCTCTGGTGAGCATCGAAGACACTCTTGTACTGAGCATTGGTGTACCCCAAGTCCTGAGTGAGGTAAGTCACTACTGGGAAGGTCCCCCGGTACGACCACATAAACACACTTGCTAGCGCGTCTCGTCCTGCCTTAGTCATAGCCAGTCCATACCGCAGTCTGTTCACATCTTCCGGTTGGATAACAGGACTCGAGGCCGCCATATTGGGCCGTATGATTCTCACCTCACACAACTGTTGTCAAGTTTCACACAAGCAGTAAATGTCCCACGCTGGTTTTGTTATTATATTATGTTTAAAAACATTACATTGTTTCTCACTGTCGGAGACGGGCAGCTTGTTAGGCTTGTGTAGGCCTTCCTAAGCCAACGACAGACCTTCCTCAGGATGCATCCCTCAACAGTTGACTAATTTCCAGGTTAATGTTTACTGCTAGGTGAACAGAGGTATCAGGAGGCTGAGCATCTCACACTGCCTGGAAATCAAACTAGGTGATGATCCGACTGCATTAACCAAAATACAGTCACTTAATTGACCAAAAATATAAGTGATTTCCAACAAAAAAATCCAATTTTACTAAATGTGTTCACATGTTAGTGCAATATTCGGTTCCAGATTTATTTGTTATTTTCAATTTGTTCTTTAACTAGTTAATTTCTTCTGTCTTTATACTCTTCAGATTTCTGTCATCTGGAAGAACAATTTAACGTTATTAAAACAAGATGTTAGTGTTAAACATTGGGCCAGAAATATATTTTTGAGATCACTAAAACAAATAAAATTCCAAAGTCTGCCTCCTGCATTTTGTTTTATTTTATAACTTAAAACTTGTCAATATTTTGACCTAACTCCTGTGATCATTGTGGTGTTGGCTTCTGGTTTAGGTAGAGTAATGGTGCTCATTTTCTCACACAGAAATATACGGTGTAGCATTTAGTAATGTTATTCTCTGCCTTTATCTTGCTCTTGTAAGGACCTATTTAGATTATGCAGTTCAGTTTGGTTAACATACAATATACTGGACATAATTTAACTTGAACCCGTAAAGTGAAGAATGACAAAGTTGATCTCAACAATTAGAAATCTCCCTTATTAAGAGAGATTAAGGAAGCTATGTTTACACATTCTTCGGAAAGTATAGTTGATATTATTGATGTTGTCAAAAGGATGAAAAGTTATATCGAAGGTAGTAATAATAAGTTGTTAACTATATCAACACAAAATAGAACAAGAAATGATAAATCTGTATCAATAAAAAATAATGTCTGCTTCTCTGTCTATGCGAGCTAGAAGACCCTACTCAGGGAGCTAGCCTCACCTAATTTCTAACAGTAATTCCTGCTGGGTATGTGCCCAACAGGGAATGGCATATATGTAGGGAGTACAACTTTAAAGAGTACCAAAGCTACCCCCCCTACCACGAACTTTGCTATATCATATTAATTAGGCTTTGAATTATTTATTTATTTTCTTGCAAGGGTTCCCAGCTGAGCTTCTGTGTAGATCTCCCTCTCCCCCTCCGCTCTCTTGTGGACAATATTCACAGTATAATGTTAACAACTTACATGGAGTTTACTACAAGTAAACTTCCGTCCCCTGAGAGTCTCTTATAGGAGCAATGATGGCGGGCCGCGTAGAGGCTCATCATATAAAATGGCCGCCTAGAGGCACATAAAATGGCCGCCTAGAGGTGCATAAAATGGCAGCCTAGAGGTACATAAAATGGCAACCTAGAAGCCAATAAAGGGGCAGCCTAGAGGCCCCTAAAATTGCCAGATAGAGGACCCTAAAATGGCCGCCTAGAGGCCCACAAAGGAGCCGCCTAAAGGCCCCTAAAATGGCCGCCTAGTGGCCCGTAAAATGGCCGCCTTGAGGCCCATAAAAAGGCCTCCTAGAGGCCCATAAAGGGGCCGCCTAAATGCACATAAAAAGGCCCCCTAGAGGTGCACAAAGGGGCCGCCTAGAGGTACATAAAGGTGCCGCTTAGAGGTGTATAAAGGAGCCGCCTAGAGGTACATAAAGGGCCGCCTAGAGGCACATAAAGGGCCGCCTAGAGGCACATAAAGGGGCCGCCTAGGGATACTTGAAGGGCCGCCTAGAGGTACATAAAGGTGCCGCATAGAGGTACATAAAGGGGCCGCCTAGAGGAACATAAAGGTGCCGCTTAGAGGTGCATAAAGGAGCCGCCTAGAGGCACATAAAGGGCCGCATAGAGGTACATGAAGGGCCGCCTAGAGGTACATAAAGGAGCCGCCTAGAGGCGCATAAAGGGCCGCCTAGAGGTACATAAGGGGCCGCCTAGAGGCACATAAAGGAGCCGCCTAGAGGTGCATAAAGGGCCGCCTAGAGGCACATAAAGGGCCGCCTAGAGGTACATAAAGGAGCCGCCTAGAGGTGCATAAAGGGCCGCCTAGAGGTACATAAGGGGCCACCTAGAGGTACATAAAGGAGCCGCCTAGAGGTGCATAAAGGGCCGCCTAGAGGTACATAAGGGGCAGCCTAGAGGAACATAAAGGAGCCGCCTAGAGGCACATAAAGGGCCGCCTAGAGGCATATAAAGGGCCGCCTGGAGGCACAAAAAGGGCCGCCTAGAGGCACATAAAGGGCCGCCTAGAGGCACATAAAGGGCCGCCTGGAGGCACATAAAGGGGCCGCCTAGAGGCACATAAAGGGCCGCCTAGAGGCACATAAAGGGCCGCCTAGAGGCACATAAAGGGCCGCCTAGAGGCACATAAAGGGCCGCCTAGAGGCACATAAAGGGCCGCCTAGAGGCACATAAAGGGCCGCCTAGAGGCACATAAAGGGCCGCCTAGAGGCACATAAAGGGCCGCCTAGAGGCACATAAAGGGCCGCCTAGAGGCACATAAAGGGCCGCCTAGAGGCACATAAAGGGCCGCCTAGAGGCACATAAAGGGCCGCCTAGAGGCACATAAAGGGCCACCTAGAGGCACATAAAGGGCCGCCTAGAGGTACATAAAGGGCCGCCTAGAGGCACATAAAGGGCCGCCTAGAGGCACATAAAGGGCCGCCTAGAGGCACATAAAGGGCCACCTAGAGGTACATAAAGGGCCGCCTAGAGGCACATAAAAGGCCACCTAGAGGCACATAAAGGGCCGCCTAGAGGCACATAAAGGACGAATAAGAGAATGTGAATTTAGTTTTTCTTAATCTCTCTTCATAAAGGAGGTTTCTAATTCCTGTTATTGATTGTTATTATTCTCTGAACAAGACCAAGTGAACTTATGTTCATTCTGTAATACAGAGACCAACAATGAACAGTATAATCCAACTGGGGCTCAACAAGGGCAGGAGCAAGGTGAACAATTCTATTAGATATATTGGTGCTACAACATCTAGAAATATATCCCAGAATACTCTTACCTTTATTCAATATATTTATGTACTAAACTGAAACTTCCAGTCTTTCAAGTAACTTGAATAACCTGTCTTCCTTCTGAACTAGCAACAGTCTTCCTTCTGAACTAGCAACAGTCTTCCTTCTGAACTAGCAACAGTCTTCCTTCTGAACTAGCAACAGTCTTCCTTCTGAACTAGCAACAGTCTTCCTTCTGAACTAGCACAAGTCTTCCTTCTAAACTAGCAACAGTCTTCCTTCTGAACTAGCAACAGTCTTCCTTCTGAACTAGCAACAGTCTTCCTTCTGAACTAGCAACAGTCTTCCTTCTGAACTAGCAACAGTCTTCCTTCTGAACTAGCAACAGTCTTCCTCCTGAACTAGCAACAGTCTTCCTTCTGAACTAGCAACAGTCTTCCTTCTGAACTAGCAACAGTCTTCCTTCTGAACTAGCAACAGTCTTCCTTCTGAACTAGCAACAGTCTTCCTTCTGAACTAGCAACAGTCTTCCTTCTGAACTAGCAACAGTCTTCCTTCTGAGCTAGCAACAGTCTTCCTTCTGAACTAGCAACAGTCTTCTTCCTGAACTAGAAACAGTCTTCCTTCTGAACTAGCAACAGTCTTCCTTCTGAACTAGCAACAGTCTTCCTTCTGAACTAGCAACAGTCTTCCTTCTGAACAAGCAACAGTCTTCCTTCTGAACTAGCAACAGTCTTCCTCCTGAACTAGCAACAGTCTTCCTTCTGAACTAGCAACAGTCTTCCTTGTGAACTAGCAACAGTCTTCCTTCTGAACTAGCAACAGTCTTCCTTCTGAACTAGCAAGTCTTTCTTTTGAACTAGCAACAGTCTTTCTTCTGAAATAGCAAGTCTTTCTTTTGAACTAGCAACAGTCTTCCTTGTGAACTAGCTACAGTCTTCCTTCTGAACTAGCAACAGTCTTCCTTGTGAACTAGCAACAGTCTTCCTTCTGAACTAGCAACAGTCTTCCTTCTGAATTAGCAACAGTCTTCCTTCTGAACTAGCAACAGTCTTCCTTCTGAACTAGCAACAGTCTTCCTCCTGAACTAGCAACAGTCTTCCTTCTGAACTAGCAACAGTCTTCCTCCTGAACTAGCAACAGTCTTCCTTCTGAACTAGCAACAGTCTTCCTTGTGAACTAGCAACAGTCTTCCTTCTGAACTAGCAACAGTCTTTTTTCTGAACTAGCAAGTCTTTCTTTTGAACTAGCAACAGTCTTCCTTCTGTACTAGCACCAGTCATCCGTCTGAACTAGCAACAGTCTTCCTTCTGAACTAGCAACAGTCTTCCTTCTCAACTAGCAACAGTCTTCCTTCTGAACTAGCAACAGTCTTTTTACTGAACTAGTAACAGTCTTCCTTCTGAACTAGCAACAGTCTTCCTCCTGAACTAGCAACAGTCTTCCTTCTGAACTAGCAACAGTCTTCCTCCTGAACTAGCAACAGTCTTTTTTCTGAACTAGCAAGTCTTTTATTTGAACTAGCAACAGTCTTCCTTCTGAACTAGCAACAGTCTTCCTCCTGAACTAGCAACAGTTTTTTTTCTGAACTAGCAAGTCTTTCTATTGAACTAGCAACAGTCTTTTTTCTGAACTAGCAACAGTCTTTTTTCTGAACTAGCAACAGTCTTCCTTCTGAACTAGCAACAGTCTTCCTCCTGAACTAGCAACAGTCTTCCTTCTGAACTAGCAACAGTCTTCCTTCTGAACTAGCAACAGTCTTCCTTCTGAACTAGCAACAGTCTTCCTTCTGAACTAGCAACAGTCTTCCTTCTGAACTAGCAACAGTCTTCCTTCTGAACTAGCAACAGTCTTCCTTCTGAACTAGCAACAGTCTTCCTTCTGAACTAGCAACAGTCTTCCTCCTGAACTAGCAACAGTCTTCCTTCTGAACTAGCAACAGTCTTCCTTCTGAACTAGCAACAGTCTTCCTTCTGAACTAGCAACAGTCTTCCTTCTGAACTAGCAACAGTCTTCATTCTGAACTAGCAACAGTCTTCCTTCTGAACTAGCAACAGTCTTCCTTCTGAGCTAGCAACAGTCTTCCTTCTGAACTAGCAACAGTCTTCTTCCTGAACTAGAAACAGTCTTCCTTCTGAACTAGCAACAGTCTTCCTTCTGAACTAGCAACAGTCTTCCTTCTGAACTAGCAACAGTCTTCCTTCTGAACAAGCAACAGTCTTCCTTCTGAACTAGCAACAGTCTTCCTCCTGAACTAGCAACAGTCTTCCTTCTGAACTAGCAACAGTCTTCCTTGTGAACTAGCAACAGTCTTCCTTCTGAACTAGCAACAGTCTTCCTTCTGAACTAGCAAGTCTTTCTTTTGAACTAGCAACAGTCTTTCTTCTGAAATAGCAAGTCTTTCTTTTGAACTAGCAACAGTCTTCCTTGTGAACTAGCTACAGTCTTCCTTCTGAACTAGCAACAGTCTTCCTTGTGAACTAGCAACAGTCTTCCTTCTGAACTAGCAACAGTCTTCCTTCTGAATTAGCAACAGTCTTCCTTCTGAACTAGCAACAGTCTTCCTTCTGAACTAGCAACAGTCTTCCTCCTGAACTAGCAACAGTCTTCCTTCTGAACCAGCAACAGTCTTCCTCCTGAACTAGCAACAGTCTTCCTTCTGAACTAGCAACAGTCTTCCTTGTGAACTAGCAACAGTCTTCCTTCTGAACTAGCAACAGTCTTTTTTCTGAACTAGCAAGTCTTTCTTTTGAACTAGCAACAGTCTTCCTTCTGTACTAGCACCAGTCATCCTTCTGAACTAGCAACAGTCTTCCTTCTGAACAAGCAACAGTCTTCTTTCTCAACTAGCAACAGTCTTCCTTCTGAACTAGCAACAGTCTTTTTACTGAACTAGTAACAGTCTTCCTTCTGAACTAGCAACAGTCTTCCTCCTGAACTAGCAACAGTCTTCCTTCTGAACTAGCAACAGTCTTCCTCCTGAACTAGCGACAGTCTTTTTTCTGAACTAGCAAGTCTTTTATTTGAACTAGCAACAGTCTTCCTTCTGAACTAGCAACAGTCTTCCTCCTGAACTAGCAACAGTTTTTTTCTGAACTAGCAAGTCTTTCTATTGAACTAGCAACAGTCTTTTTTCTGAACTAGCAACAGTCTTTTTTCTGAACTAGCAACAGTCTTTCTCCTGAACTAGCAACAGTCTTTTTCTGAACTAGCAACAGTCTTTCTCCTGAACTAGCAACAGTCTTTTTTCTGAACTAGCAACAGTCTTCCTTCTGAACTAGCAACAGTCTTCCTTCTGAACTAGCAACAGTCTTCCTTCTGAACTAGCAACAGTCTTCCTTCTGAACTAGCAACAGTCTTCCTTCTGAACTAGCAACAGTCTTCCTTCTGAACTAGCAACAGTCTTCCTTCTGAAGTAGCAACAGTCTTCCTTCTGAACTAGCAACAGTCTTCCTCCTGAACTAGCAACAGTCTTCCTCCTGAACTAGCAACAGTCTTCCTCCTAAACTAGCAACAGTCTTCCTTCTGAACTAGCAACAGTCTTCCTTCTGAACTAGCAACAGTCTTCCTCCTGAACTAGCAACAGTCTTCCTTCTGAACTAGCAACAGTCTTTTTTCTGAACTAGCAACAGTCTTCCTCCTGAACTAGCAACAGTCTTCCTTCTGAACTAGCACCAGTCTTTTTTCTGAACTAGCAACAGTCTTCCTTCTGAACTAGCAACAGTCTTTTTTCTGAACTAGCAACAGTCTTCCTTCTGAACTAGCAACAGTCTTTTTTCTGAACTAGCAACAGTCTTTTTTCTGAACTAGCAACAGTCTTCCTCCTGAACTAGCAACAGTCTTTTTTCTGAACTAGCAACAGTCTTTTTTCTGAACTAGCAAGAGTCTTCCTTCTGAACTAGCAACAGTCTTTTTGCTTAACTAGCAACAGTCTTCCTTCTGAACTAGCAACAGTCTTCCTCCTGAACTAGCAACAGTCTTTTTTCTGAACTAGCAAGTCTTTCTTTTGAACTAGCAACAGTCTTCCTTCTGATCTAGCAACAGTCTTCCTTCTGAACTAGCAACAGTCTTCCTCCTGAAGTAGCAACAGTCTTCCTTCTGAACTAGCAACAGTCTTCCTTCTGAACTAGCAACAGTCTTCCTTCTGAACTAGCAACAGTCTTCCTTCTAAACTAGCAACAGTCTTTTTTCTGAACTAGTAACAGTCTTCCGTCTGAACTAGCAACAGTCTTCCTCCTGAACTAGCAACAGTCTTCCTTCTGAACTAGCAACAGTCTTCCTTCTGAACTAGCAACAATCTTTTTTCTGATCTAGCAAGTCTTTCTTTTGAACTTGCAACAGTCTTCCTTCTGAACTAGCAACAGTCTTCCTCCTGAACTAGCAACAGTCTTTTTTCTGAACTAGCAAGTCTTTCTTTTGAACTAGCAACAGTCTTTTTTCTGAATTAGCAACAGTCTTTTTTCTGAACTAGCAACAGTCTTTCTCCTGAACTAGCAACAGTCTTTTTCTGAACTAGCAACAGTCTTTCTCCTGAACTAGCAACAGTCTTTTTTCTGAACTAGCAACAGTCTTCCTTCTGAACTAGCAACAGTCTTCCTTCTGAACTAGCAACAGTCTTCCTTCTGAACAAGCAACAGTCTTCCTTCTGAACTAGCAACAGTCTTCCTTCTGAACTAGCAACAGTCTTCCTTCTGAACTAGCAACAGTCTTCCTCCTGAACTAGCAACAGTCTTCCTCCTGAACTAGCAACAGTCTTCCTTCTGAACTAGCAACATTCTTTTTTCTGAACAAGCAACAGTCTTCCTCCTGAACTAGCAACATTCTTTTTTCTGAACAAGCAACAGTCTTCCTCCTGAACTAGCAACAGTCTTCCTTCTGAACTAGCAACAGTCTTTTTTCTGAACTAGCAACAGTCTTCCTCCTGAAATAGCAACAGTCTTTTTTCTGAACTAGCAACAGTCTTTTTTCTGAACTAGCAACAGTCTTCCTTCTGAACTAGCAACAGTCTTTTTGCTGAACTAGCAACAGTCTTCCTTCTGAACTAGCAACAGTCTTCCTCCTGAACTAGCAACAGTCTTCCTTCTGAACTAGCAACAGTCTTCCTCCTGAAGTAGCAACAGTCTTCCTTCTGAACTAGCAACAGTCTTCCTTCTGAACTAGCAACAGTCTTCCTTCTGAACTAGCAACAGTCTTCCTTCTAAACTAGCAACAGTCTTTTTTCTGAACTAGTAACAGTCTTCCGTCTGAACTAGCAACAGTCTTCCTCCTGAACTAGCAACAGTCTTCCTTCTGAACTAGCAACAGTCTTCCTTCTGAACTAGCAACAATCTTTTTTCTGATCTAGCAAGTCTTTCTTTTGAACTAGCAACAGTCTTCCTTCTGAACTAGCAACAGTCTTCCTCCTGAACTAGCAACAGTCTTTTTTCTGAACTAGCAAGTCTTTCTTTTGAAATAGCAACAGTCTTTTTTCTGAATTAGCAACAGTCTTTTTTCTGAACTAGCAACAGTCTTTCTCCTGAACTAGCAACAGTCTTTTTCTGAACTAGCAACAGTCTTTCTCCTGAACTAGCAACAGTCTTTTTTCTGAACTAGCAACAGTCTTCCTTCTGAACTAGCAACAGTCTTCCTTCTGAACTAGCAACAGTCTTCCTTCTGAACAAGCAACAGTCTTCCTTCTGAACTAGCAACAGTCTTCCTTCTGAACTAGCAACAGTCTTCCTTCTGAACTAGCAACAGTCTTTCTCCTGAACTAGCAACAGTCTTCCTCCTGAACTAGCAACGGTCTTCTTTCTGAACTAGCAACAGTCTTCCTTCTGAACTAGCAACAGTCTTCCTCCTGAACTAGCAACAGTCTTCCTTCTGAACTAGCAACATTCTTTTTTCTGAACAAGCAACAGTCTTCCTCCTGAACTAGCAACAGTCTTCCTTCTGAACTAGCAACAGTCTTCCTCCTGAAATAGCAACAGTCTTTTTTCTGAACTAGCAACAGTCTTTTTTCTGAACTAGCAACAGTCTTCCTTCTGAACTAGCAACAGTCTTTTTGCTGAACTAGCAACAGTCTTCCTTCTGAACTAGCAACAGTCTTCCTCCTGAACTAGCAACAGTTTTTTTTTTGAACTAGCAAGTCTTTCTTTTGAACTAGCAACAGTCTTTTTTCTGAACTAGCAACAGTCTTCCTTCTGAACAAGCAACAAACTTCCTTCTGAACTAGCAACAGTCTTTTTTCTGAACTAGCAACAGTCTTCCTTCTGAACTAGCAACAGTCTTCCTTCTGAACTAGCAACAGTCTTCCTTCTGAACTAGCAACAGTCTTCCTTCTGAACTAGCAGCAGTCTTCCTCCTGAACTAGCAACAGTCTTCCTTCTGAACTAGCAACAGTCTTCCTTCTGAACTAGCAACAGTGTTCCTTGTGAACCATCAACAGTGTTCCTTGTGAACCAGCAACAGTGTTCCTTGTGAACCAGCAAGAGTGTTCCTTGTGAACCAGCAACAGTGTTCCTTGTGAACCAGCAACAGTGTTCCTTGTGAACCAGCAAGAGTGTTTCTTGTGAACCATCAACAGTGTTCCTTGTGAACCAGCAACAGTGTTCCTTGTGAACCAACAACAGTGTTCCTTGCGAACCAGCAACAGTGTTCCTAGTGAACCAGCAACAGTGTTCCTTGTGAACCAGCAACAGTGTTCCTAGTGAACCAGCAACAGTGTTCCTTGTGAACCAGCAACAGTGTTCCTTGTGAACCAGCAACAGTTTTCTTGTGAACCAACAACAGTGTTCCTTGTGAACCAGCAACAGTGTTCCTTGTGAACCAGCAACAGTGTTCCTTGTGAACCAGCAACAGTGTTCCTTGTGAACCAGCAACAGTGTTCCTTGTGAACCAGCAACAGTGTTCCTTGTGAACCAGCAACAGTGTTCCTTGTGAACCAGCAACAGTGTTCCTTGTGAACCAGCAACAGTGTTCCTTGTGAACCAGCAACAGTGTTCCTTGTGAACCAGCAACAGTGTTCCTTGTGAACCAGCAACAGTGTTCCTTGTGAACCAACAACAGTGTTCCTTGTGAACCAGCAACAGTGTTCCTTGTGAACCAGCAACAGTGTTCCTTATGAACCAGCAACAGTGTTCCTTGTGAACCAGCAACAGTGTTCCTTGTGAACCAACAACAGTGTTCCTTGTGTACCAGCAACAGTGTTCCTTGTGAACCAGCAACAGTATTCCTTGTAAACCAGCAACAGTGTTCCTTGTGAACCAGCAAGAGTGTTCCTTGTGAACCAGCATGAGTGTTCCTTGTGAACCAGCAAGAGTGTTCCTTGTGAACCAGCAAGAGTGTTCCTTGTGAACCACCAACAGTGTTCCTTGTGAACCAGCAACAGTGTTCCTTGTGAACTAGCAACAGTGTTCCTTGTGAACCAGCAACAGTGTTCCTTGTGAACTAGAAACAGTGTTCCTTGTGAACCAGCAACAGTGTTCCTTGTGAACCACAAACAGTGTTCCTTGTGAACCAGTAACAGTGTTCCTTGTGAACCAGCAACAGTGTTCCTTGTGAACCAGCAACAGTGTTCCTTGTGAACTAGCAACAGTGTTCCTTGTGAACCAGCAACAGTGTTCCTTGTGAACCAGCAACAGTGTTCCTTGTGAACTAGCAACAGTTTTCCTTCTGAACCAGCAACAGTGTTCCTTGTGAACCACCAACAGTATTCCTTGTGAACCAGCAACAGTGTTCCTTGTGAACCAGCAGGAGTGTTCCTTGTGAACCAGCAAGACTTTTCCTTGTGAACCAGCAGGAGTGTTCCTTGTGAACCAGCAAGAATGTTACTTGTGAACCCGCAACAGTGTTCCTTGCAAACCAGCAAGAGTGTTCCTTGTGAACCAGCAAGAGGGTTCCTTATGAACCAGCAACAGTGTTCCTTGTAAACCAGCAACAGTGTTCCTTGTGAACCAGCAACAGTGTTCCTTGTGAACCAGCATGAGTGTTCCTTGTGAACCAGCAAGAGTGTTCCTTGTGAACCAGCAACAGCGTTCCTTGTGAACCAGCAAGAGTGTTCCTTGTGAACCAGCAAGAGTGTTCCTTGTGAACTAGCAACAGTGTTCCCTGTGAACCATCAACATTGTTCCTTGTGAACCATCAACAGTGTTCCTTGTGAACCATCAGCAGTGTTCCTTGTGAACCAGCAACAGTGTTCCTTGTGAACTAGCAACAGTGTTCCTTGTGAACCATCAACAGTGTTCCTTGTGAACCAGCAACAGTGTTCCTTGTGAACTAGCAACAGTGTTTCTTGTGAACCAGCAACAGCGTTCCGTGTGAACCAGCAACAGTGTTCCTTGTGAACCCGCAACAGTGTTCCTTGTAAACCAGCAACAGTGTTCCTTGTGAACCAGCAACAGTGTTACTTGTGAACCAGCGTGAGTGTTCCTTGTGAACCAGCAAGAGTGTTCCTTGTGAACCAGCAAGAGTGTTCATTGTGAACCACCAAGTGTTCCTTGTGAACCAGCAACAGTGTTCCTTGTGAACTAGCAACAGTGATCCTTGTGAACCAGAAACAGTGTTCCTTGTGAACTTCAACAGTGTTCCTTGTGAACCAGCAACAGTGTTCCTTGTGAACCAGCAACAGTGTTCCTTGTGAACCAGCAACAGTGTTCCTTGTGAACTAGCAACAGTGTTCCATGTGAACTAGCAACAGTGTTCCTTGTGAACCAGCAACAGTGTTCCTTGTGAACCACCAACAGTGTTCCTTGTGAACCAGCAGGAGTGTTCCTAGTGAATCACCAATAGTGTTCCTTGTAAACCACCAACAGTGTTCCCTTTGAACCAGGAACAGTGTTCCATGTGAAACAGCAACAGTGTTCATTGTGAACCATCAACAGTGTTCCTTGTGAACCATCAACAGTGTTCCTTGTGAACCATCAACAGTGTTCCTTGTGAACCATCAGCAGTGTTCCTTGTGAACCAGCAAGAGTGTTCCTTGTGAACCAGCAAGAGTGTTCTTTGTGAACCATAAACAGTGTTCCTTGTGAACCAGCAACAGTGTTCCTTGTGATCCATCATCAGTGTTCTTTGTGAACCATCAACAGTGTTCCTTGTGAACCATCAACAGTGTTCCTTGTGAACCATCAACAGTGTTCCTTGTGAACCATCAACAGTGTTCCTTGTGAACCATCAACAGTGTTCCTTGTGAACCAGCAAGAGTGTTCCTTATGAATCATCAACAGTGTTCCTTGTAAACCAGCAAGAGTGTTCCTTGTGAACCAGCAAGAGTGTTCCTTGTGAACCAGCAACAGCGTTCCTTGTGAACCATCAACAGTGTTCCTTGTGAACCAGCAACAGTGTTCCTTGTGAACTAGCAGCAGTGTTCCCTGTGAACCATCAACAGTGTTCCTTGTGAACCATCAACAGTGTTCCTTGTAAACCATCAACAGTGTTCCTTGTGAACCAGCAACAGTGTTCCTTGTGAACTAGCAACAGTGTTCCTTGTTAACCAGCAACAGTGATCCTTGTGAACCAGCAACAGTGTTTCTTGTGAACCAGCAACAGCGTTCCTTGTGAACCAGCAACAGTGTTCCCTGTGAACCATCAACAGTGTTCCTTGTGAACCATCAACAGTGTTCCTTGTGAACCACCAACAGTGTTCCTTTTGAACCAGCAACAGTGTTCCTTATGAACCATCAAAGGTGTTCCTTGTGAACCAGCAACAGTGTTCCTTATGAACTAGCAACAGTGTTTCTTGTGAACCAGCAACAGCGTTCCTTGTGAACCAGCAACAGTGTTCCTTGTGAACCCGCAACAGTGTTCCTTGTAAACCAGCAACAGTGTTCCTTGTGAACCAGCAACAGTGTTCCTTG
This sequence comes from Procambarus clarkii, assembly GCF_040958095.1. Classification (NCBI taxonomy): domain Eukaryota; kingdom Metazoa; phylum Arthropoda; class Malacostraca; order Decapoda; family Cambaridae; genus Procambarus; species Procambarus clarkii. Next base: position 10,047,381 of record NC_091195.1, on the reverse strand, counting down.
TGAACCAGCATGAGTGTTCCTTGTGAACCAGCAAGAGTGTTCCTTGTGAACCAGCAAGAGTGTTCCTTGTGAACCACCAACAGTGTTCCTTGTGAACCAGCAACAGTGTTCCTTGTAAACTAGCAACAGTGTTCCTTGTGAACCAGCAACAGTGTTCCTTGTGAACCACAAACAGTATTCCTTGTGAACCAGCAACAGTGTTCCTTGTGAACCAGCAGGAGTGTTCCTTGTGAACCAGCAAGACTTTTCCTTGTGAACCAGCAGGAGTGTTCCTTGTGAACCAGCAAGAATGTTACTTGTGAACCCGCAACAGTGTTCCTTGCAAACCAGCAAGAGTGTTCCTTGTGAACCAGCAAGAGGGTTCCTTATGAACCAGCAACAGTGTTCCTTGTAAACCAGCAACAGTGTTCCTTGTGAACCAGCAACAGTGTTCCTTGTGAACCAGCATGAGTGTTCCTTGTGAACCAGCAAGAGTGTTCCTTGTGAACCAGCAACAGCGTTCCTTGTGAACCAGCAAGAGTGTTCCTTGTGAACCAGCAAGAGTGTTCCTTGTGAACTAGCAACAGTGTTCCCTGTGAACCATCAACATTGTTCCTTGTGAACCATCAACAGTGTTCCTTGTGAACCATCAGCAGTGTTCCTTGTGAACCAGCAACAGTGTTCCTTGTGAACTAGCAATAGTGTTCCTTGTGAACCATCAGCAGTGTTCCTTGTGAACCAGCAACAGTGTTCCTTGTGAACTAGCAACAGTGTTTCTTGTGAACCAGCAACAGCGTTCCGTGTGAACCAGCAACAGTGTTCCTTGTGAACCCGCAACAGTGTTCCTTGTAAACCAGCAACAGTGTTCCTTGTGAACCAGCAACAGTGTTACTTGTGAACCAGCGTGAGTGTTCCTTGTGAACCAGCAAGAGTGTTCCTTGTGAACCAGCAAGAGTGTTCATTGTGAACCACCAAGTGTTCCTTGTGAACCAGCAACAGTGTTCCTTGTGAACTAGCAACAGTGATCCTTGTGAACCAGAAACAGTGTTCCTTGTGAACTTCAACAGTGTTCCTTGTGAACCAGCAACAGTGTTCCTTGTGAACCAGCAACAGTGTTCCTTGTGAACCAGCAACAGTGTTCCTTGTGAACTAGCAACAGTGTTCCATGTGAACTAGCAACAGTGTTCCTTGTGAACCAGCAACAGTGTTCCTTGTGAACCACCAACAGTGTTCCTTGTGAACCAGCAGGAGTGTTCCTAGTGAATCACCAATAGTGTTCCTTGTAAACCACCAACAGTGTTCCCTTTGAACCAGGAACAGTGTTCCATGTGAAACAGCAACAGTGTTCATTGTGAACCATCAACAGTGTTCCTTGTGAACCATCAACAGTGTTCCTTGTGAACCATCAACAGTGTTCCTTGTGAACCATCAGCAGTGTTCCTTGTGAACCAGCAAGAGTGTTCCTTGTGAACCAGCAAGAGTGTTCTTTGTGAACCATAAACAGTGTTCCTTGTGAACCAGCAACAGTGTTCCTTGTGATCCATCATCAGTGTTCTTTGTGAACCATCAACAGTGTTCCTTGTGAACCATCAACAGTGTTCCTTGTGAACCATCAACAGTGTTCCTTGTGAACCATCAACAGTGTTCCTTGTGAACCATCAACAGTGTTCCTTGTGAACCAGCAAGAGTGTTCCTTGTGAACCAGCAAGAGTGTTCCTTGTGAACCAGCAACAGCGTTCCTTGTGAACCATCAACAGTGTTCCTTGTGAACCAGCAACAGTGTTCCTTGTGAACTAGCAGCAGTGTTCCCTGTGAACCATCAACAGTGTTCCTTGTGAACCATCAACAGTGTTCCTTGTAAACCATCAACAGTGTTCCTTGTGAACCAGCAACAGTGTTCCTTGTGAACTAGCAACAGTGTTCCTTGTTAACCAGCAACAGTGATCCTTGTGAACCAGCAACAGTGTTTCTTGTGAACCAGCAACAGCGTTCCTTGTGAACCAGCAACAGTGTTCCCTGTGAACCATCAACAGTGTTCCTTGTGAACCATCAACAGTGTTCCTTGTGAACCACCAACAGTGTTCCTTTTGAACCAGCAACAGTGTTCCTTATGAACCATCAAAGGTGTTCCTTGTGAACCAGCAACAGTGTTCCTTATGAACTAGCAACAGTGTTTCTTGTGAACCAGCAACAGCGTTCCTTGTGAACCAGCAACAGTGTTCCTTGTGAACCCGCAACAGTGTTCCTTGTAAACCAGCAACAGTGTTCCTTGTGAACCAGCAACAGTGTTCCTTGTGAACCAGCATGAGTGTTCCTTGTGAACCAGCAAGAGTGTTCCTTGTGAACCAGCAAGAGTGTTCCTTGTGAACCACCAACAGTGTTCCTTGTGAACCAGCAACAGTGTTCCTTGTAAACTAGCAACAGTGTTCCTTGTGAACCAGCAACAGTGTTCCTTGTGAACCACAAACAGTGTTCCTTGTGAACCAGCAACAGTGTTCCTTGTGAACCATCAACAGTGTTCCTTGTGAACCAGCAACAGTGTTCCTTGTGAACCAGTAACAGTGTTCCTTGTGAACCAGCAACAGTGTTCCTTGTGAACCATCAACAGTGTTCCTTGTGAACTAGCAACAGTGTTCCTTGTGAACCAGCAACAGTGTTCCTTGTGAACCAGCAACAGTGTTCCTTGTGAACCACCAACAGTGTTCCTTGTGAACCAGCAGGAGTGTTCCTTGTGAACCAGCAACAGTGTTCCTTGTGAACCATCAACAGTGTTCCCTTTGAACCAGCAACAGTGTTCCTTGTGAACTAGCAACAGTGTTCCTTTTGAACTAGCAAGAGTGTTCCTTGTGAACCAGCAACAGTGTTCCTTGTGAACCAGCAACAGTGTTCCTTGTGTACCAGCAACAGTGTTCTTTGTGAACCATCAACAGTGTTCCCTTTGAACCAGCTACAGTGTTCCATGTGAACCAGCAACAGTGTTCCTTGTGAACCATCAACAGTGTTCCTTGTGAACCATCAACAGTGTTCCTTGTGAACCAGCACGAGTGTTCCTTGTGAATCATCAACAGTGTTCCTTGTGAACCAGCAATTGTGTTCCTTGTGAACCAGCAACAGTGCTCCCTTTGAACCAGCAACAGTGTTCCATGTGAACCAGCAACAGTGTTCCATGTGAACCATCAACAGTGTTCCTTGTGAACCATCAACAGTGTTCCTTGTGAACCAACACCAGTGTTCCTTGGGAACTAGCAACAGTGTTTCTTGTGAACCAGCAACAGCGTTCCGTGTGAACCAGCAAGTGTTCCTTGTGAACCCGCAACAGTGTTCCTTGTAAACCAGCAACAGTGTTCCTTGTGAACCAGCAACAGTGTTCCTTGTGAACTAGCAACAGTGTTCCTTGTGATCCAGCAACAGTGTTCCTTGTGAACCACCAACAGTGTTCCTTGTGAACCAGAAGGAGTGTTCCTAGTGAACCACCAATAGTGTTCCTTGTAAACCACCAACAGTGTTCCCTTTGAACCAGCAACAGTGTTCCATGTGAACCAGCAACAGTGTTCATTGTGAACCATCAACAGTGTTCCTTGTGAACCATCAACAGTGTTCCTTGTGAACTAGCAACAGTGTTCCTTGTGAACCAGCAACAGTGTTCCTTGTGAACCAGCAAGAGTGTTCCTTGTGAACCAGCAAGAGTGTTCTTTGTGAACCACCAACAGTGTTCCTTGTGAACCAGCAACAGTGTTCCTTGTGATCCATCATCAGTGTTCTTTGTGAATCATCAACAGTGTTCCTTGTGAACCATCAACAGTGTTCCTTGTAAACCATCAACAGTGTTCCTTGTGAACCATCAACAGTGTTCCTTGTGAACCATCAACAGTGTTCCTTGTGAACCAGCAAGAGTGTTCCTTATGAATCATCAACAGTGTTCCTTGTAAACCAGCAAGAGTGTTCCTTGTGAACCAGCAAGAGTGTTCCTTGTAAACCAGCAACAGCGTTCCTTGTGAACCATCAACAGTGTTCCTTGTGAACCAGCAACAGTGTTCCTTGTGAACTAGCAGCAGTGTTCCCTGTGAACCATCAACAGTGTTCCTCGTGAACCATCTACAGTGTTCCTTGTAAACAATCAACAGTGTTCCTTGTGAACCAGCAACAGTGTTCCTTGTGAACCAGCAACAGTGTTTCTTGTGAACCAGCAACAGCGTTCCTTGTGAACCAGCAACAGTGTTCCCTGTGAACCATCAACAGTGTTCCTTGTGAACCATCAACAGTGTTCCTTGTGAACCACCAACAGTGTTCCTTTTGAACCAGCAACAGTGTTCCTTGTGAACCATCAAAGGTGTTCCTTGTGAACCAGCAACAGTGTTCCTTGTGAACTAGCAACAGTGTTTCTTGTGAACCAGCAACAGCGTTCCTTGTGAACCAGCAACAGTGTTCCTTGTGAACCAGCAACAGTGTTCCTTGTGAACCAACAACAGTGTTCCTTGCGAACCAGCAACAGTGTTCCTAGTGAACCAGCAACAGTGTTCCTTGTGAACCAGCAACAGTGTTCCTAGTGAACCAGCAACAGTGTTCCTTGTGAACCAGCAACAGTGTTCCTTGTGAACCAGCAACAGTTTTCTTGTGAACCAACAACAGTGTTCCTTGTGAACCAGCAACAGTGTTCCTTGTGAACCAGCAACAGTGTTCCTTGTGAACCAGCAACAGTGTTCCTTGTGAACCAGCAACAGTGTTCCTTGTGAACCAGCAACAGTGTTCCTTGTGAACCAGCAACAGTGTTCCTTGTGAACCAGCAACAGTGTTCCTTGTGAACCAGCAACAGTGTTCCTTGTGAACCAGCAACAGTGTTCCTTGTGAACCAGCAACAGTGTTCCTTGTGAACCAGCAACAGTGTTCCTTGTGAACCAACAACAGTGTTCCTTGTGAACCAGCAACAGTGTTCCTTGTGAACCAGCAACAGTGTTCCTTATGAACCAGCAACAGTGTTCCTTGTGAACCAGCAACAGTGTTCCTTGTGAACCAACAACAGTGTTCCTTGTGTACCAGCAACAGTGTTCCTTGTGAACCAGCAACAGTGTTCCTTGTAAACCAGCAACAGTGTTCCTTGTGAACCAGCAAGAGTGTTCCTTGTGAACCAGCATGAGTGTTCCTTGTGAACCAGCAAGAGTGTTCCTTGTGAACCAGCAAGAGTGTTCCTTGTGAACCACCAACAGTGTTCCTTGTGAACCACCAACAGTGTTCCTTGTGAACTAGCAACAGTGTTCCTTGTGAACCAGCAACAGTGTTCCTTGTGAACTAGAAACAGTGTTCCTTGTGAACCAGCAACAGTGTTCCTTGTGAACCACAAACAGTGTTCCTTGTGAACCAGTAACAGTGTTCCTTGTGAACCAGCAACAGTGTTCCTTGTGAACCAGCAACAGTGTTCCTTGTGAACTAGCAACAGTGTTCCTTGTGAACCAGCAACAGTGTTCCTTGTGAACCAGCAACAGTGTTCCTTGTGAACTAGCAACAGTTTTCCTTCTGAACCAGCAACAGTGTTCCTTGTGAACCACCAACAGTATTCCTTGTGAACCAGCAACAGTGTTCCTTGTGAACCAGCAGGAGTGTTCCTTGTGAACCAGCAAGACTTTTCCTTGTGAACCAGCAGGAGTGTTCCTTGTGAACCAGCAAGAATGTTACTTGTGAACCCGCAACAGTGTTCCTTGCAAACCAGCAAGAGTGTTCCTTGTGAACCAGCAAGAGGGTTCCTTATGAACCAGCAACAGTGTTCCTTGTAAACCAGCAACAGTGTTCCTTGTGAACCAGCAACAGTGTTCTTTGTGAACCAGCATGAGTGTTCCTTGTGAACCAGCAAGAGTGTTCCTTGTGAACCAGCAACAGCGTTCCTTGTGAACCAGCAAGAGTGTTCCTTGTGAACCAGCAAGAGTGTTCCTTGTGAACTAGCAACAGTGTTCCCTGTGAACCATCAACATTGTTCCTTGTGAACCATCAACAGTGTTCCTTGTGAACCATCAGCAGTGTTCCTTGTGAACCAGCAACAGTGTTCCTTGTGAACTAGCAACAGTGTTCCTTGTGAACCATCAACAGTGTTCCTTGTGAACCAGCAACAGTGTTCCTTGTGAACTAGCAACAGTGTTTCTTGTGAACCAGCAACAGCGTTCCGTGTGAACCAGCAACAGTGTTCCTTGTGAACCCGCAACAGTGTTCCTTGTAAACCAGCAACAGTGTTCCTTGTGAACCAGCAACAGTGTTACTTGTGAACCAGCGTGAGTGTTCCTTGTGAACCAGCAAGAGTGTTCCTTGTGAACCAGCAAGAGTGTTCATTGTGAACCACCAAGTGTTCCTTGTGAACCAGCAACAGTGTTCCTTGTGAACTAGCAACAGTGATCCTTGTGAACCAGAAACAGTGTTCCTTGTGAACTTGAACAGTGTTCCTTGTGAACCAGCAACAGTGTTCCTTGTGAACCAGCAACAGTGTTCCTTGTGAACCAGCAACAGTGTTCCTTGTGAACTAGCAACAGTGTTCCATGTGAACTAGCAACAGTGTTCCTTGTGAACCAGCAACAGTGTTCCTTGTGAACCACCAACAGTGTTCCTTGTGAACCAGCAGGAGTGTTCCTAGTGAATCACCAATAGTGTTCCTTGTAAACCACCAACAGTGTTCCCTTTGAACCAGGAACAGTGTTCCATGTGAAACAGCAACAGTGTTCATTGTGAACCATCAACAGTGTTCCTTGTGAACCATCAACAGTGTTCCTTGTGAACCATCAACAGTGTTCCTTGTGAACCATCAGCAGTGTTCCTTGTGAACCAGCAAGAGTGTTCCTTGTGAACCAGCAAGAGTGTTCTTTGTGAACCATAAACAGTGTTCCTTGTGAACCAGCAACAGTGTTCCTTGTGATCCATCATCAGTGTTCTTTGTGAACCATCAACAGTGTTCCTTGTGAACCATCAACAGTGTTCCTTGTGAACCATCAACAGTGTTCCTTGTGAACCATCAACAGTGTTCCTTGTGAACCATCAACAGTGTTCCTTGTGAACCAGCAAGAGTGTTCCTTATGAATCATCAACAGTGTTCCTTGTAAACCAGCAAGAGTGTTCCTTGTGAACCAGCAAGAGTGTTCCTTGTGAACCAGCAACAGCGTTCCTTGTGAACCATCAACAGTGTTCCTTGTGAACCAGCAACAGTGTTCCTTGTGAACTAGCAGCAGTGTTCCCTGTGAACCATCAACAGTGTTCCTTGTGAACCATCAACAGTGTTCCTTGTAAACCATCAACAGTGTTCCTTGTGAACCAGCAACAGTGTTCCTTGTGAACTAGCAACAGTGTTCCTTGTTAACCAGCAACAGTGATCCTTGTGAACCAGCAACAGTGTTTCTTGTGAACCAGCAACAGCGTTCCTTGTGAACCAGCAACAGTGTTCCCTGTGAACCATCAACAGTGTTCCTTGTGAACCATCAACAGTGTTCCTTGTGAACCACCAACAGTGTTCCTTTTGAACCAGCAACAGTGTTCCTTATGAACCATCAAAGGTGTTCCTTGTGAACCAGCAACAGTGTTCCTTATGAACTAGCAACAGTGTTTCTTGTGAACCAGCAACAGCGTTCCTTGTGAACCAGCAACAGTGTTCCTTGTGAACCCGCAACAGTGTTCCTTGTAAACCAGCAACAGTGTTCCTTGTGAACCAGCAACAGTGTTCCTTGTGAACCAGCATGAGTGTTCCTTGTGAACCAGCAAGAGTGTTCCTTGTGAACCAGCAAGAGTGTTCCTTGTGAACCACCAACAGTGTTCCTTGTGAACCAGCAACAGTGTTCCTTGTGAACTAGCAACAGTGTTCCTTGTGAACCAGCAACAGTGTTCCTTGTGAACCACAAACAGTGTTCCTTGTGAACCAGCAACAGTGTTCCTTGTGAACCATCAACAGTGTTCCTTGTGAACCAGCAACAGTGTTCCTTGAGAACCAGTAACAGTGTTCCTTGTGAACCAGCAACAGTGTTCCTTGTGAACCATCAACAGTGTTCCTTGTGAACTAGCAACAGGGTTCCTTGTGAACCAGCAACAGTGTTCCTTGTGAACCAGCAACAGTGTTCCTTGTGAACCACCAACAGTGTTCCTTGTGAACCAGCAGGAGTGTTCCTTGTGAACCAGCAACAGTGTTCCTTGTGAACCATCAACAGTGTTCCCTTTGAACCAGCAACAGTGTTCCTTGTGAACTAGCAACAGTGTTCCTTTTGAACTAGCAAGAGTGTTCCTTGTGAACCAGCAACAGTGTTCCTTGTGAACCAGCAACAGTGTTCCTTGTGTACCAGCAACAGTGTTCTTTGTGAACCATCAACAGTGTTCCCTTTGAACCAGCTACAGTGTTCCATGTGAACCAGCAACAGTGTTCCTTGTGAACCATCAACAGTGTTCCTTGTGAACCATCAACAGTGTTCCTTGTGAACCAGCACGAGTGTTCCTTGTGAATCATCAACAGTGTTCCTTGTGAACCAGCAATTGTGTTCCTTGTGAACCAGCAACAGTGCTCCCTTTGAACCAGCAACAGTGTTCCATGTGAACCAGCAACAGTGTTCCATGTGAACCATCAACAGTGTTCCTTGTGAACCATCAACAGTGTTCCTTGTGAACCAACAACAGTGTTCCTTGGGAACTAGCAACAGTGTTTCTTGTGAACCAGCAACAGCGTTCCGTGTGAACCAGCAACAGTGTTCCTTGTGAACCCGCAACAGTGTTCCTTGTAAACCAGCAACAGTGTTCCTTGTGAACCAGCAACAGTGTTCCTTGTGAACTAGCAACAGTGTTCCTTGTGATCCAGCAACAGTGTTCCTTGTGAACCGCCAACAGTGTTCCTTGTGAACCAGAAGGAGTGTTCCTAGTGAACCACCAATAGTGTTCCTTGTAAACCACCAACAGTGTTCCCTTTGAACCAGCAACAGTGTTCCATGTGAACCAGCAACAGTGTTCATTGTGAACCATCAACAGTGTTCCTTGTGAACCATCAACAGTGTTCCTTGTGAACTAGCAACAGTGTTCCTTGTGAACCAGCAACAGTGTTCCTTGTGAACCAGCAAGAGTGTTCCTTGTGAACCAGCAAGAGTGTTCTTTGTGAACCACCAACAGTGTTCCTTGTGAACCAGCAACAGTGTTCCTTGTGATCCATCATCAGTGTTCTTTGTGAATCATCAACAGTGTTCCTTGTGAACCATCAACAGTGTTCCTTGTGAACCACCAACAGTGTTCCTTTTGAACCAGCAACAGTGTTCCTTATGAACCATCAAAGGTGTTCCTTGTGAACCAGCAACAGTGTTCCTTATGAACTAGCAACAGTGTTTCTTGTGAACCAGCAACAGCGTTCCTTGTGAACCAGCAACAGTGTTCCTTGTGAACCCGCAACAGTGTTCCTTGTAAACCAGCAACAGTGTTCCTTGTGAACCAGCAACAGTGTTCCTTGTGAACCAGCATGAGTGTTCCTTGTGAACCAGCAAGAGTGTTCCTTGTGAACCAGCAAGAGTGTTCCTTGTGAACCACCAACAGTGTTCCTTGTGAACCAGCAACAGTGTTCCTTGTGAACTAGCAACAGTGTTCCTTGTGAACCAGCAACAGTGTTCCTTGTGAACCACAAACAGTGTTCCTTGTGAACCAGCAACAGTGTTCCTTGTGAACCATCAACAGTGTTCCTTGTGAACCAGCAACAGTGTTCCTTGTGAACCAGTAACAGTGTTCCTTGTGAACCAGCAACAGTGTTCCTTGTGAACCATCAACAGTGTTCCTTGTGAACTAGCAACAGTGTTCCTTGTGAACCAGCAACAGTGTTCCTTGTGAACCAGCAACAGTGTTCCTTGTGAACCACCAACAGTGTTCCTTGTGAACCAGCAGGAGTGTTCCTTGTGAACCAGCAACAGTGTTCCTTGTGAACCATCAACAGTGTTCCCTTTGAACCAGCAACAGTGTTCCTTGTGAACTAGCAAGAGTGTTCCTTTTGAACTAGCAAGAGTGTTCCTTGTGAACCAGCAAGAGTGTTCCTTGTGAACCAGCAACAGTGTTCCTTGTGTACCAGCAACAGTGTTCTTTGTGAACCATCAACAGTGTTCCCTTTGAACCAGCTACAGTGTTCCATGTGAACCAGCAACAGTGTTCCTTGTGAACCATCAACAGTGTTCCTTGTGAACCATCAACAGTGTTCCTTGTGAACCAGCACGAGTGTTCCTTGTGAATCATCAACAGTGTTCCTTGTGAACCAGCAATTGTGTTCCTTGTGAACCAGCAACAGTGCTCCCTTTGAACCAGCAACAGTGTTCCATGTGAACCAGCAACAGTGTTCCATGTGAACCATCAACAGTGTTCCTTGTGAACCATCAACAGTGTTCCTTGTGAACCAACAACAGTGTTCCTTGGGAACTAGCAACAGTGTTTCTTGTGAACCAGCAACAGCGTTCCGTGTGAACCAGCAACAGTGTTCCTTGTGAACCCGCAACAGTGTTCCTTGTAAACCAGCAACAGTGTTCCTTGTGAACCAGCAACAGTGTTCCTTGTGAACTAGCAACAGTGTTCCTTGTGATCCAGCAACAGTGTTCCTTGTGAACCACCAACAGTGTTCCTTGTGAACCAGAAGGAGTGTTCCTAGTGAACCACCAATAGTGTTCCTTGTAAACCACCAACAGTGTTCCCTTTGAACCAGCAACAGTGTTCCATGTGAACCAGCAACAGTGTTCATTGTGAACCATCAACAGTGTTCCTTGTGAACCATCAACAGTGTTCCTTGTGAACTAGCAACAGTGTTCCTTGTGAACCAGCAACAGTGTTCCTTGTGAACCAGCAAGAGTGTTCCTTGTGAACCAGCAAGAGTGTTCTTTGTGAACCACCAACAGTGTTCCTTGTGAACCAGCAACAGTGTTCCTTGTGATCCATCATCAGTGTTCTTTGTGAATCATCAACAGTGTTCCTTGTGAACCATCAACAGTGTTCCTTGTAAACCATCAACAGTGTTCCTTGTGAACCATCAACAGTGTTCCTTGTGAACCATCAACAGTGTTCCTTGTGAACCAGCAAGAGTGTTCCTTATGAATCATCAACAGTGTTCCTTGTAAACCAGCAAGAGTGTTCCTTGTGAACCAGCAAGAGTGTTCCTTGTAAACCAGCAACAGCGTTCCTTGTGAACCATCAACAGTGTTCCTTGTGAACCAGCAACAGTGTTCCTTGTGAACTAGCAGCAGTGTTCCCTGTGAACCATCAACAGTGTTCCTCGTGAACCATCTACAGTGTTCCTTGTAAACAATCAACAGTGTTCCTTGTGAACCAGCAACAGTGTTCCTTGTGAACCAGCAACAGTGTTTCTTGTGAACCAGCAACAGCGTTCCTTGTGAACCAGCAACAGTGTTCCCTGTGAACCATCAACAGTGTTCCTTGTGAACCATCAACAGTGTTCCTTGTGAACCACCAACAGTGTTCCTTTTGAACCAGCAACAGTGTTCCTTGTGAACCATCAAAGGTGTTCCTTGTGAACCAGCAACAGTGTTCCTTGTGAACTAGCAACAGTGTTTCTTGTGAACCAGCAACAGCGTTCCTTGTGAACCAGCAACAGTGTTCCTTGTGAACCCGCAACAGTGTTCCTTGTAAACCAGCAACAGTGTTCCTTGTGAACCAGCAACAGTGTTCCTTGTGAACCAGCAAGAGTGTTCCTTGTGAACCACCAACAGTGTTCCTTGTGAACCAGCAACAGTGTTCCTTGTGAACTAGCAACAGTGTTCCTTGTGAACCAGCAACAGTGTTCCTTGTGAACCATCAACAGTGTTCCTTGTGAACCAGCAACAGTGTTCCTTGTGAACTAGCAACAGTGTTCCTTGTGAACCAGCAACAGTGTTCCTTGTGAACCACCAACAGTGTTCCTTGTGAACCAGCAACAGTGTTCCTTGTGAACCACAAACAGTGTTCCTTGTGAACCAGCAACAGTGTTCCTTGTGAACCATCAACAGTGTTCCTTGTGAACCAGCAACAGTGTTCCTTGTGAACTAGCAACAGTGTTCCTTGTGAACCAGCAACAGTGTTCCTTGTGAACCAGCAACAGTGTTCCTTGTGAACCAGCAGGAGTGTTCCTTGTGAACCAGCAACAGTGTTCCTTGTGAACCATCAACAGTGTTCCCTTTGAACCAGCAACAGTGTTCCTTGTGAACTAGCAAGAGTGTTCCTTTTGAACTAGCAAGAGTGTTCCTTGTGAACCAGCAACAGTGTTCCTTGTGAACCAGCAACAGTGTTCCTTGTGAACCAGCAACAGTGTTCTTTGTGAACCATCAACAGTGTTCCCTTTGAACCAGCAACAGTGTTCCATGTGAACCAGCAACAGTGTTCCTTGTGAACCATCAACAGTGTTCCTTGTGAACCATCAACAGTGTTCCTTGTGAACCAGCAACAGTGCTCCCTTTGAACCAGCAACAGTGTTCCATGTGAACCAGCAACAGTGTTCCATGTGAACCATCAACAGTGTTCCTTGTGAACCATCAACAGTGTTCCTTGTGAACCAACAACAGTGTTCCTTGGGAACTAGCAACAGTGTTTCTTGTGAACCAGCAACAGCGTTCCGTGTGAACCAGCAACAGTGTTCCTTGTGAACCCGCAACAGTGTTCCTTGTGAACCAGCAACAGTGTTCCTTGTGAACTAGCAACAGTGTTCCTTGTGATCCAGCAACAGTGTTCCTTGTGAACCACCAACAGTGTTCCTTGTGAACCAGAAGGAGTGTTCCTAGTGAACCACCAATAGTGTTCCTTGTAAACCACCAACAGTGTTCCCTTTGAACCAGCAACAGTGTTCCATGTGAACCAGCAACAGTGTTCATTGTGAACCATCAACAGTGTTCCTTGTGAACCATCAACAGTGTTCCTTGTGAACTAGCAACAGTGTTCCTTGTGAACCAGCAACAGTGTTCCTTGTGAACCAGCAAGAGTGTTCCTTGTGAACCAGCAAGAGTGTTCTTTGTGAACCACCAACAGTGTTCCTTGTGAACCAGCAACAGTGTTCCTTGTGATCCATCATCAGTGTTCTTTGTGAATCATCAACAGTGTTCCTTGTGAACCATTAACAGTGTTCCTTGTAAACCATCAACAGTGTTCCTTGTGAACCATCAACAGTGTTCCTTGTGAACCATCAACAGTGTTCCTTGTGAACCAGCAAGAGTGTTCCTTATGAATCATCAACAGTGTTCCTTGTAAACCAGCAAGAGTGTTCCTTGTGAACCAGCAAGAGTGTTCCTTGTAAACCAGCAACAGCGTTCCTTGTGAACCATCAACAGTGTTCCTTGTGAACCAGCAACAGTGTTCCTTGTGAACTAGCAGCAGTGTTCCCTGTGAACCATCAACAGTGTTCCTCGTGAACCATCTACAGTGTTCCTTGTAAACAATCAACAGTGTTCCTTGTGAACCAGCAACAGTGTTCCTTGTGAACCAGCAACAGTGTTTCTTGTGAACCAGCAACAGCGTTCCTTGTGAACCAGCAACAGTGTTCCCTGTGAACCATCAACAGTGTTCCTTGTGAACCATCAACAGTGTTCCTTGTGAACCACCAACAGTGTTCCTTTTGAACCAGCAACAGTGTTCCTTGTGAACCATCAAAGGTGTTCCTTGTGAACCAGCAACAGTGTTCCTTGTGAACTGGCAACAGTGTTTCTTGTGAACCAGCAACAGCGTTCCTTGTGAACCAGCAACAGTGTTCCTTGTGAACCCGCAACAGTGTTCCTTGTAAACCAGCAACAGTGTTCCTTGTGAACCAGCAACAGTGTTCCTTGTGAACCAGCAAGAGTGTTCCTTGTGAACCACCAACAGTGTTCCTTGTGAACCAGCAACAGTGTTCCTTGTGAACTAGCAACAGTGTTCCTTGTGAACCAGCAACAGTGTTCCTTGTGAACCACAAACAGTGTTCCTTGTGAACCAGCAACAGTGTTCCTTGTGAACCATCAACAGTGTTCCTTGTGAACCAGCAACAGTGTTCCTTGTGAACTAGCAACAGTGTTCCTTGTGAACCAGCAACAGTGTTCCTTGTCAACCAGCAACAGTGTTCCTTGTGAACCAGCAGGAGTGTTCCTTGTGAACCAGCAACAGTGTTCCTTGTGAACCATCAACAGTGTTCCCTTTGAACCAGCAACAGTGTTCCTTGTGAACTAGCAAGAGTGTTCCTTTTGAACTAGCAAGAGTGTTCCTTGTGAACCAGCAACAGTGTTCCTTGTGAACCAGCAACAGTGTTCCTTGTGAACCAGCAACAGTGTTCTTTGTGAACCATCAACAGTGTTCCCTTTGAACCAGCAACAGTGTTCCATGTGAACCAGCAACAGTGTTCCTTGTGAACCATCAACAGTGTTCCTTGTGAACCATCAACAGTGTTCCTTGTGAACCAGCAACAGTGCTCCCTTTGAACCAGCAACAGTGTTCCATGTGAACCAGCAACAGTGTTCCATGTGAACCATCAACAGTGTTCCTTGTGAACCATCAACAGTGTTCCTTGTGAACCAACAACAGTGTTCCTTGGGAACTAGCAACAGTGTTTCTTGTGAACCAGCAACAGCGTTCCGTGTGAACCAGCAACAGTGTTCCTTGTGAACCCGCAACAGTGTTCCTTGTAAACCAGCAACAGTGTTCCTTGTGAACCAGCAACAGAGTTACTTGTGAACCAGCATGAGTGTTCCTTGTGAACCAGCAAGAGTGTTCCTTGTGAACCAGCAAGAGTGTTCATTGTGAACCACCAAGTGTTCCTTGTGAACCAGCAACAGTGTTCCTTGTGAACTAGCAACAGTGATCCTTGTGAACCAGAAACAGTGTTCCTTGACAACTACAACAGTGTTCCTTGTGAACCAGCAACAGTGTTCCTTGTGAACCAGCAACAGTGTTCCTTGTGAACCAGCAACATTGTTCCTTGTGAACCAGCAACAGTGTTCCTTGTGAACTAGCAACAGTGTTCCTTGTGATCCAGCAACAGTGTTCCTTGTGAACCACCAACAGTGTTCCTTGTGAACCAGCAGGAGTGTTCCTAGTGAACCACCAATAGTGTTCCTTGTAAACTACCAACAGTGTTCCCTTTGAACCAGCAACAGTGTTCCATGTGAACCAGCAACAGTGTTCATTGTGAACCATCAACAGTGTTCCTTGTGAACCATCAACAGTGTTCCTTGTGAACTAGCAACAGTGTTCCTTGTGAACCAGCAACAGTGTTCCTTGTGAACCAGCAAGAGTGTTCCTTGTGAACCAGCAAGAGTGTTCTTTGTGAACCACCAACAGTGTTCCTTGTGAACCAGCAACAGTGTTCCTTGTGATCCATCATCAGTGTTCTTTGTGAATCATCAACAGTGTTCCTTGTGAACCATCAACAGTGTTCCTTGTAAACCATCAACAGTGTTCCTTGTGAACCATCAACAGTGTTCCTTGTGAACCATCAACAGTGTTCCTTGTGAACCAGCAACAGTGTTCCTTGTGAACCAGCAACAGTGTTCCTTGTAAACCAGCAACAGTGTTCCTTGTGAACCAGCAAGAGTGTTCCTTGTGAACCAGCATGAGTGTTCCTTGTGAACCAGCAAGAGTGTTCCTTGTGAACCACCAACAGTGTTCCTTGTGAACCAGCAACAGTGTTCCTTGTGAACTAGCAACAGTGTTCCTTGTGAACCAGCAACAGTGTTCCTTGTGAACTAGAAACAGTGTTCCTTGTGAACCAGCAACAGTGTTCCTTGTGAACCACAAACAGTGTTCCTTGTGAACCAGTAACAGTGTTCCTTGTGAACCAGCAACAGTGTTCCTTGTGAACCAGCAACAGTGTTCCTTGTGAACTAGCAACAGTGTTCCTTGTGAACCAGCAACAGTGTTCCTTGTGAACCAGCAACAGTGTTCCTTGTGAACTAGCAACAGTTTTCCTTCTGAACCAGCAACAGTGTTCCTTGTGAACCACCAACAGTATTCCTTGTGAACCAGCAACAGTGTTCCTTGTGAACCAGCAGGAGTGTTCCTTGTGAACCAGCAAGACTTTTCCTTGTGAACCAGCAAGAATGTTACTTGTGAACCCACAACAGTGTTCCTTGCAAACCAGCAAGAGTGTTCCTTGTGAACCAGCAAGAGGGTTCCTTATGAACCAGCAACAGTGTTCCTTGTAAACCAGCAACAGTGTTCCTTGTGAACCAGCAACAGTGTTCCTTGTGAACCAGCATGAGTGTTCCTTGTGAACCAGCAAGAGTGTTCCTTGTGAACCAGCAACAGCGTTCCTTGTGAACCAGCAAGAGTGTTCCTTGTGAACCAGCAAGAGTGTTCCTTGTGAACTAGCAACAGTGTTCCCTGTGAACCATCAACAGTGTTCCTTGTGAACCATCAACAGTGTTCCTTGTGAACCATCAGCAGTGTTCCTTGTGAACCAGCAACAGTGTTCCTTGTGAACTAGCAACAGTGTTCCTTGTGAACCATCAACAGTGTTCCTTGTGAACCAGCAACAGTGTTCCTTGTGAACTAGCAACAGTGTTTCTTGTGAACCAGCAACAGCGTTCCGTGTGAACCAGCAACAGTGTTCCTTGTGAACCCGCAACAGTGTTCCTTGTAAACCAGCAACAGTGTTCCTTGTGAACCAGCAACAGTGTTACTTGTGAACCAGCATGAGTGTTCCTTGTGAACCAGCAAGAGTGTTCCTTGTGAACCAGCAAGAGTGTTCATTGTGAACCACCAAGTGTTCCTTGTGAACCAGCAACAGTGTTCCTTGTGAACTAGCAACAGTGATCCTTGTGAACCAGAAACAGTGTTCCTTGTGAACTTCAACAGTGTTCCTTGTGAACCAGCAACAGTGTTCCTTGTGAACCAGCAACAGTGTTCCTTGTGAACCAGCAACAGTGTTCCTTGTGAACTAGCAACAGTGTTCCTTGTGAACTAGCAACAGTGTTCCTTGTGAACCAGCAACAGTGTTCCTTGTGAACCACCAACAGTGTTCCTTGTGAACCAGCAGGAGTGTTCCTAGTGAACCACCAATAGTGTTCCTTGTAAACCACCAACAGTGTTCCCTTTGAACCAGCAACAGTGTTCCATGTGAAACAGCAACAGTGTTCATTGTGAACCATCAACAGTGTTCCTTGTGAACCATCAACAGTGTTCCTTGTGAACTAGCAACAGTGTTCCCTGTGAACCATCAACAGTGTTCCTTGTGAACCATCAACAGTGTTCCTTGTGAACCATCAGCAGTGTTCCTTGTGAACCAGCAAGAGTGTTCCTTGTGAACCAGCAAGAGTGTTCTTTGTGAACCATAAACAGTGTTCCTTGTGAACCAGCAACAGTGTTCCTTGTGATCCATCATCAGTGTTCTTTGTGAACCATCAACAGTGTTCCTTGTGAACCATCAACAGTGTTCCTTGTGAACCATCAACAGTGTTCCTTGTGAACCATCAACAGTGTTCCTTGTGAACCATCAACAGTGTTCCTTGTGAACCAGCAAGAGTGTTCCTTATGAATCATCAACAGTGTTCCTTGTAAACCAGCAAGAGTGTTCCTTGTGAACCAGCAAGAGTGTTCCTTGTGAACCAGCAACAGCGTTCCTTGTGAACCATCAACAGTGTTCCTTGTGAACCAGCAACAGTGTTCCTTGTGAACTAGCAGCAGTGTTCCCTGTGAACCATCAACAGTGTTCCTTGTGAACCATCAACAGTGTTCCTTGTAAACCATCAACAGTGTTCCTTGTGAACCAGCAACAGTGTTCCTTGTGAACTAGCAACAGTGTTCCTTGTTAACCAGCAACAGTGATCCTTGTGAACCAGCAACAGTGTTTCTTGTGAACCAGCAACAGCGTTCCTTGTGAACCAGCAACAGTGTTCCCTGTGAACCATCAACAGTGTTCCTTGTGAACCATCAACAGTGTTCCTTGTGAACCACCAACAGTGTTCCTTTTGAACCAGCAACAGTGTTCCTTATGAACCATCAAAGGTGTTCCTTGTGAACCAGCAACAGTGTTCCTTATGAACTAGCAACAGTGTTTCTTGTGAACCAGCAACAGCGTTCCTTGTGAACCAGCAACAGTGTTCCTTGTGAACCCGCAACAGTGTTCCTTGTAAACCAGCAACAGTGTTCCTTGTGAACCAGCAACAGTGTTCCTTGTGAACCAGCATGAGTGTTCCTTGTGAACCAGCAAGAGTGTTCCTTGTGAACCAGCAAGAGTGTTCCTTGTGAACCACCAACAGTGTTCCTTGTGAACCAGCAACAGTGTTCCTTGTGAACTAGCAACAGTGTTCCTTGTGAACCAGCAACAGTGTTCCTTGTGAACCACAAACAGTGTTCCTTGTGAACCAGCAACAGTGTTCCTTGTGAACCATCAACAGTGTTCCTTGTGAACCAGCAACAGTGTTCCTTGTGAACCAGTAACAGTGTTCCTTGTGAACCAGCAACAGTGTTCCTTGTGAACCATCAACAGTGTTCCTTGTGAACTAGCAACAGTGTTCCTTGTGAACCAGCAACAGTGTTCCTTGTGAACCAGCAACAGTGTTCCTTGTGAACCACCAACAGTGTTCCTTGTGAACCAGCAGGAGTGTTCCTTGTGAAGCAGCAACAGTGTTCCTTGTGAACCATCAACAGTGTTCCCTTTGAACCAGCAACAGTGTTCCTTGTGAACTAGCAACAGTGTTCCTTTTGAACTAGCAAGAGTGTTTCTTGTGAACCAGCAACAGTGTTCCTTGTGAACCAGCAACAGTGTTCCTTGTGTACCAGCAACAGTGTTCTTTGTGAACCATCAACAGTGTTCCCTTTGAACCAGCAACAGTGTTCCATGTGAACCAGCAACAGTGTTCCTTGTGAACCATCAACAGTGTTCCTTGTGAACCATCAACAGTGTTCCTTGTGAACCAGCACGAGTGTTCCTTGTGAATCATCAACAGTGTTCCTTGTGAACCAGCAATTGTGTTCCTTGTGAACCAGCAACAGTGCTCCCTTTGAACCAGCAACAGTGTTCCATGTGAACCAGCAACAGTGTTCCATGTGAACCATCAACAGTGTTCCTTGTGAACCAACAACAGTGTTCCTTGGGAACTAGCAACAGTGTTTCTTGTGAACCAGCAACAGCGTTCCGTGTGAACCAGCAACAGTGTTCCTTGTGAACCCGCAACAGTGTTCCTTGTAAACCAGCAACAGTGTTCCTTGTGAACCAGCAACAGTGTTCCTTGTGAACTAGCAACAGTGTTCCTTGTGATCCAGCAACAGTGTTCCTTGTGAACCACCAACAGTGTTCCTTGTGAACCAGAAGGAGTGTTCCTAGTGAACCACCAATAGTGTTCCTTGTAAACCACCAACAGTGTTCCCTTTGAACCAGCAACAGTGTTCCATGTGAACCAGCAACAGTGTTCATTGTGAACCATCAACAGTGTTCCTTGTGAACCATCAACAGTGTTCCTTGTGAACTAGCAAGAGTGTTCCTTGTGAACCAGCAACAGTGTTCCTTGTGATCCATCATCAGTGTTCTTTGTGAATCATCAACAGTGTTCCTTGTGAACCATCAACAGTGTTCCTTGTAAACCATCAACAGTGTTCCTTGTGAACCATCAACAGTGTTCCTTGTGAACCATCAACAGTGTTCCTTGTGAACCAGCAAGAGTGTTCCTTATGAATCATCAACAGTGTTCCTTGTAAACCAGCAAGAGTGTTCCTTGTGAACCAGCAAGAGTGTTCCTTGTGAACCAGCAACAGCGTTCCTTGTGAACCATCAACAGTGTTCCTTGTGAACCAGCAACAGTGTTCCTTGTGAACTAGCAGCAGTGTTCCCTGTGAACCATCAACAGTGTTCCTCGTGAACCATCAACAGTGTTCCTTGTAAACAATCAACAGTGTTCCTTGTGAACCAGCAACAGTGTTCCTTGTGAACCAGCAACAGTGTTTCTTGTGAACCAGCAACAGCGTTCCTTGTGAAACAGCAACAGTGTTCCCTGTGAACCATCAACAGTGTTCCTTGTGAACCATCAACAGTGTTCCTTGTGAACCACCAACAGTGTTCCTTTTGAACCAGCAACAGTGTTCCTTGTGAACCATCAAAGGTGTTCCTTGTGAACCAGCAACAGTGTTCCTTGTGAACTAGCAACAGTGTTTCTTGTGAACCAGCAACAGCGTTCCTTGTGAACCAGCAACAGTGTTCCTTGTGAACCCGCAACAGTGTTCCTTGTAAACCAGCAACAGTGTTCCTTGTGAACCAGCAACAGTGTTCCTTGTGAACCAGCAAGAGTGTTCCTTGTGAACCACCAACAGTGTTCCTTGTGAACCAGCAACAGTGTTCCTTGTGAACTAGCAACAGTGTTCCTTGTGAACCAGCAACAGTGTTCCTTGTGAACCACAAACAGTGTTCCTTGTGAACCAGCAACAGTGTTCCTTGTGAACCATCAACAGTGTTCCTTGTGAACCAGCAACAGTGTTCCTTGTGAACTAGCAACAGTGTTCCTTGTGAACCAGCAACAGTGTTCCTTGTGAACCACCAACAGTGTTCCATGTGAACCAGCAGGAGTGTTCCTTGTGAACCAGAAACAGTGTTCCTTGTGAACCATCAACAGTGTTCCCTTTGAACCAGCAACAGTGTTCCTTGTGAACTAGCAAGAGTGTTCCTTTTGAACTAGCAAGAGTGTTCCTTGTGAATTAGCAAGTGTTCCTTGTGAACCAGCAACAGTGTTCCTTGTGAACCAGCAACAGTGTTCTTTGTGAACCATCAACAGTGTTCCCTTTGAACCAGCAACAGTGTTCCATGTGAACCAGCAACAGTGTTCCTTGTGAACCATCAACAGTGTTCCTTGTGAACCATCAACAGTGTTCCTTGTGAACCAGCACGAGTGTTCCTTGTGAATCATCAACAGTGTTCCTTGTGAACCAGCAATTGTGTTCCTTGTGAACCAGCAACAGTGCTCCCTTTGAACCAGCAACAGTGTTCCATGTGAACCAGCAACAGTGTTCCATGTGAACCATCAACAGTGTTCCTTGTGAACCATCAACAGTGTTCCTTGTGAACCAACAACAGTGTTCCTTGTGAACCAACAACAGTGTTCCTTGGGAACTAGCAACAGTGTTTCTTGTGAACCAGCAACAGCGTTCCGTGTGAACCAGCAACAGTGTTCCTTGTGAACCCGCAACAGTGTTCATTGTAAACCAGCAACAGTGTTCCTTGTAAACCAGCAACAGTGTTCCTTGTGAACCAGCAACAGAGTTACTTGTGAACCAGCATGAGTGTTCCTTGTGAACCAGCAAGAGTGTTCCTTGTGAACCAGCAAGAGTGTTCATTGTGAAACACCAACAGTGTTCCTTGTGAACCAGCAACAGTGTTCCTTGTGAACTAGCAACAGTAATCCTTGTGAACCAGAAACAGTGTTCCTTGTGAACTACAACAGTGTTCCTTGTGAACCAGCAACAGTGTTCCTTGTGAACCAGCAACAGTGTTCCTTGTGAACCAGCAACATTGTTCCTTGTGAACCAGCAACAGTGTTCCTTGTGAACTAGCAACAGTGTTCCTTGTGATCCAGCAACAGTGTTCCTTGTGAACCACCAACAGTGTTCCTTGTGAACCAGCAGGAGTGTTCCTAGTGAACCACCAATAGTGTTCCTTGTAAACCACCAACAGTGTTCCCTTTGAACCAGCAACAGTGTTCCATGTGAACCAGCAACAGTGTTCATTGTGAACCATCATCAGCGTTCCTTGTGAACCATCAACAGTGTTCCTTGTGAACTAGCAACAGTGTTCCTTGTGAACCAGCAACAGTGTTCCTTTTGAACCAGCAAGAGTGTTCCTTGTGAACCAGCAAGAGTGTTCTTTGTGAACCACCAACAGTGTTCCTTGTGAACCAGCAACAGTGTTCCTTGTGATCCATCATCAGTGTTCTTTGTGAATCATCAACAGTGTTCCTTGTGAACCATCAACAGTGTTCCTTGTAAACCATCAACAGTGTTCCTTGTGAACCATCAACAGTGTTCCTTGTGAACCATCAACAGTGTTCCTTGTGAACCAGCAAGAGTGTTCCTTATGAATCATCAACAGTGTTCCTTGTAAACCAGCAAGAGTGTTCCTTGTGAACCAGCAAGAGTGTTCCTTGTGAACCAGCAACAGCGTTCCTTGTGAACCATCAACAGTGTTCCTTGTGAACCAGCAACAGTGTTCCTTGTGAACCACCAACAGTGTTCCCTTTGAACCAGCAACAGTGTTCCTTGTGAACCATCAACAGTGTTCCTTGTAAACAATCAACAGTGTTCCTTGTGAACCAGCAACAGTGTTCCTTGTGAACCAGCAACAGTGTTTCTTGTGAACCAGCAACAGCGTTCCTTGTGAACCAGCAACAGTGTTCCCTGTGAACCATCAACAGCGTTCCTTGTGAACCATCAACAGTGTTCCTTGTGAACCACCAACAGTGTTCCTTTTGAACCAGCAACAGTGTTCCTTGTGAATATCAAAGGTGTTCCTTGTGAACCAGCAACAGTGTTCCTTGTGAACTAGCAACAGTGTAACACCGCTCTATTGTAACACCACCCTAAAATGTACCACTACTAAAATGGAACACCACTATAATGGAACACTACTTATCCTGAGTAACACTTCCCCATTGGTTGCACTTGGTAACACTGTTATGAGCTGACATATGATGGTTACACCGGAACCAAAGGTACACTGCCAATAAGGAAATGCTAACACAGAGATTAAATACGCTGCCACCATCTGCCTTTGACCATTGAAACTATATCAAGCAACGAGGCAAGAAACATTGCTTGACTTGGAGAGTACTTCTATGACTGTCATTAATTATGAAAACGGTTGTCAGCCACTATATCCAAAAGGCTACGAGGATTCAACAATTGACACAGAAAGGAAATTTCACGTAAGTTTATTGAGACCAAAATTATGTCAATCACCACTTATAAATGCTACGCTAACACTGGCAAAAAGTTAAGAAATTTGGACATGGAACAAAGAACTCAGAGATCACACACATTACCTTAAGCTATCTGTCTCTCCCTGGCTGAGATGTTCTTCACAGCCCCGTTCTCGATCCCGGTGTACCGCCCTCTGCCTCCTATGTTCCTACAGGCCCTCTATATACAACCCCCCACAGGGGGGAGGGGGAGATCTGCTGTTGCTACCCACCAAAAGTGTACAAACACTCAAGAAATATTTCAATAAGCTTGTTTGACATTCACCATACACTCTTCAAGAGAGGAGTTATTAACTACGTGTGTGGCCGACCTCTGACCTGGCCAAAAGGGGGAGATCCAGGGATGTTTACACATAAGAATCTGGAGTCTAATTTCCTTGCATGAAATATTACATACTTGAAACTCTGCTGACTAAGACTAACCCAGGAATTTTTAATCAATATACAAGATAAACCGGAGGTCATCTGGGCTGACCTCTTGGAGAAGGCTTCCCTGGGTGTGAACTCTAAGGGGGGGGGGGATCATGGGTGTTACAGCTCCCTTTCCCCGGAGTTAAGACAAAATCGGGTGTATGATAATTAAGCCCAATTTTGTCTTATCCTAACTCATCCAAAATACCACAACTAACCCTAAAAAGAAAAAAAAATTGCCAGTGACATAATGATAAAAGTAAGCTAACTAAATTAACATGATGCAAAGTACATTATACAGTTATACTGCAGTAAGAACAAAACATAAATGTATAATGAGACACAAAAGTACAAAAAGAATCCTGGCAAAAGAACCAGCAATGATATCCTCACACATGATACAAGTCTGATATCCTAATATGACAATAAGGTATGTCAATGAAAAAAAAAAAATGCAAATCCCGACTGCACTAAGGCAGTCCAGCAAGGCTCCCTCAGAAGGCTGGAAGACCAAAACAAAAAATCGCCTTAAAACTAGCATGACATAAAAAAAAAAAAAAATTCCTAATGGAACAGGAAAATTACAAGTAACTAAAGATAATATAATGTCAAAATACAAGGAATAACACAAGGCTACATAATACAACCCCGAATTACAGTACATGACACTACAGAATACTATGAAACAATGACATATCCTGCCTGCACACTAGGCAGGCTAGCAAGTCTTCCTCAGAAGGTCTAAAGAACAAAACATACAAAAAAAATGAACAGCAACATGAAAAAAAAATATATATATGTAATACTCCTACTCTAACATTTAAATCTAACTAATTAAAAAATAACAGGAAACATTATACCTAAGTGGGCATACCCCAAACATCTGCTGGGTACCTCAGGACCCACAGCCAAACGTATGAGTTATACAAGTTATAAAACATGGTAAAAATACAACAATAGACATGAAGACTCATCAATAGAACCGTACGTTAACAGAATACTTGTGGGCCAATCCATATACCGCACAAGACAATAGTGCCAGGGTCAATCTCCATGCACCCTGCACACACTGAAAGTAAGACTACCTCTTACCACAACAGAAATATTACTTAACATTACAACATTTTAATGAAATAAAAAGACATGCAAATATAAAAAACAAATTATGTACCCATACACTGGTAACAAATAGGGAACCTGGACACTCATCACCAGGACAGACTTATCTCATAGATACATACATGAAATAAAATAGTAATAAATTCCAAGATAAAGTTTGTGCTAGAGACCGAAGTCATCTAGCTAAGAACACTGTCTAGGACCACTTTTTCTAGGCCTAGTTACTTTACATCCCCATGAATGTTACACTTTTAACCCAATTAGACAAAACTATTTGACACCGTTAATAATAGAGTCATTTCTCTGAACCATCATTCGTAAATCTTGACACATTAATGTTCGTGTTTATATACGCGTTTTCTATCGTGCATCCGTTATACTCTCGCGAGGTGGCCTGATGTTGGAGACCCGATGTTGGTGGCGATGTTGGAGACCGGATGTTGGTGACCTGATGTTGGTGACGTGATGTTGGAGACCTGATGTTGGTGACGATGTTGGAGGCCCGATGTAGAAGACCTGATGTTGGTCCAGCGTCTGCCCGTCGATGATGCCTGCATATACCCTGAGATCTTCTTGTAACAGCTCTGGGGGTACGTCTGGTGACAGAGCGAGTCTACTGGTAACAGACTCCTCGTCAAGCTATCAAACTGCTCGAAGGTGGTGGTGTGAAGAGCAGCGGCAAGTGACAGCGGCCGGGGACTTGGCCGGTCACAGGTGAACGGTGTCGGGAGAGATGTATACAAGCACATCTCACCTCCAGTTGCTTGAAGCTGACGGTCGATGATGAGTGACATCAGCTACATAGCAGGAGTCGTGACAGCAGGGCAGAGAGTGTGACGTCGACGATGTCTTGCAACAGAAGTAAGCAGGTGCAGGTGTTGGGGCGTGGGTGGCGTGGCGGCAGGCCAGGTGGATCCCGACTTCAGCTCCTGGGGCCCATCACTACACAGGCGTTGCTTGTGTCACATTCTACTGAGCCGGTACGCCTCATCGCGCATGCCCTAATGTGCCTGACCTTGGGCCGATGGTGCGAAACGTGCACCCTATTGGCGAGTCAAGCACACTCAGTAGGGAGGTGCCGTTGGAATGTGACCGCCTCGTTGCGCATCTTGGTGGAGTCAGTGATGTGGCATCCCCAAGGACGAGGGGGAACTGGTAGGTGACTGCTGCTGGCATACCCGCTTGTTGACCTCGCGCCTCCACTTCCGGTGTGCCTGCACGGTGTGTCGCAGCAGGCAGGTGGGTGCCTCTGATGATGAACTGCAAGACTGGGGCCCACCATGGTACGTTGACATCTGGACAGCTGTGCTCTTCTGGCAGGAACTCTGGCTTGGACAACCTCGTGTGGTGGGAGGTGTCGGCTGGGTGAATGGTGTCATTATCACCGTCCCAGGTAACAGAGTGGTGGGGTTACCGGGAGTGTTGGGAGGGGGGTGGGGTGTAACGTAACCCCCTCTCCACTGTACCAGAGGGGGTGACCCCTCTGGCCTCAATGTTGGTTCACGAGTAGCTGGTACCGGGGACAGAGCGGTGTGGACAAGCAGACCTGGGGAAGACAGGATAACACTCCGACTGGCGGAAGCAAGGACTCTCCCCTGGGCTTTGGTGACAGGGTACAGCCCAAGGGTAGGTAAGGCATGTTCTCCGAATACATTCCATGACAAAATCTCAAAACAATTGCCAGTTTAAAAACTCTGCTAAAACAAACAACTACTAAGGGACGAGACAGTTTACTGAAACTCTCCCTGCCTCGCCCGTGACCTCGTTAACATAGGGTGACAAGGCTGACCCTGGGTACCAATGAGAGTTGACAGAAGGTCCTCCT
Source organism: Procambarus clarkii (assembly GCF_040958095.1). Classification (NCBI taxonomy): domain Eukaryota; kingdom Metazoa; phylum Arthropoda; class Malacostraca; order Decapoda; family Cambaridae; genus Procambarus; species Procambarus clarkii. Next base: position 10,021,179 of record NC_091195.1, on the reverse strand, counting down.
CTCCATCCTGGGCCCGCCCAGCTGGGTCAGTCAACTCAGAAGGGTCAGGAATGGGAATCGCTGAAGGCAGTTCCAGTTCCTCCCTGGCAACGTAACACTTTAATTTGTTGACATGAATAGTTGTGTCACCCTGGTCATCAAAGATTCCCCTGATCAGAAAATTAACTGGTCCAAGCTTCTTAATTACTCTATATGGTCCACGCCATCTAGGTGCTAGCTTCCTACTTTGATTGGCAGGAGCCTTTTCATGTAACCTCATAACCAAGCTTCCCTCTCTAAGTGTCAACGGTTGAACCTTCTTATCATAATAGTGTGCATACCGGCTCCTCGCTGTCTTAGAAGCCTCAGCAGCAATCCTCCAAGCATTTCTCATTTTAGAGAGGATTTCTGAAGGATAATCCTCACCGTACACAACCTCGTGTCTGTTAAGCAGACCTGATGGGAAGTTACATGAGCGCCCCGTGAACAGCAGCAGTGGTTGTGTGTTAATTGACTGATGAATGGCAGTGTTCAAGGCTAGTTGAACATAGGGGAGTTGTTCATCCCAGGTGGCAGCATCTTTCTCTGCAAGAATTGCTAGCATATCCTTAATTGTACGATTGGTTCTTTCAGTCATACCGTTTGCTTGCGGATGGTAAGCAGTCGTGAGGGCTGTTGTTGTTTCTAAAATTTTACAAACCTCTTTAAAAGTGTTACCAACGAACTCTTGACCTCTGTCAGAAACTAATACTTTAGGTGGTCCAAACACAGTGACAAATTTACTTAAGAAAGCGTCTGCAACCGTCTGGGGGTCCTTACGAGGAAGAGCAACCAAGGTAGTGAACCGGGACAGATGGTCCACTAGCACCAACACGTAGCGATTACCAGAATGACTACTATGTAAATCAATCAAATCCGCTCCCACTCGATCTAAAGGCTCAAAAATGTCAGGGAACTCTTGTAGTGGCGCCTGTACCTTAGGGGTACCTTTTCTCCTTTGACAATTCTGACACGATCTGACAAACTTAGTGATATAAGATAACATCCTAGGAAAATAGAATAACGTTTTAGCTCTCATATAGGTCTTAAAGACCCCAGGGTGACCAGCGATCTTAGATGCATGTGCAAGTTTCACGGCTGATGATCTTAACACGTCGGGGATGACTAACTGGTAAACCGCACGATCTTTCATGTCGTTAACATAATATAGGACACCCTTCTGCAGGTCAAAATGCTGCAGGGGAAAGTTACCTTTCTTCATAGGGCATTTACCACCCTCCAAATATTCAATTATTTCCTTCCATCGCTGTTCTCCCATTTGAAATTCTCTCATTTTATCACTTGCAATAGTTTCAATGTTGACATTGACGTTAACTGACGCGACGTTCCTACTCAACGTGTCTGGCACCACGTGAGATGGTCCAGGCTTATAAAGGATCTGAAACGAGTGAGCTGACAACTCATGAGACCAACGGGACATCCGGGGACACTTTGTTTTCTTTTTAAATATATATGTGAGGGCTCTGTGATCTGTGAAAATAACAAAATGACGTTGGAATAGGTAAGGCTCAAAATAACGAACACTTTCGACCACAGCAAGTGCTTCCTTGTCTGTTGCTGAGTATCTAACTTCAGGTCCCTTCACTTTTCTGCTGAAATACGCCACAGGGTGAGGATGGTGCTCTGAATCACGCTGCATTAAGCACCCTCCTATGGCAATACCACTAGCGTCTGTATGCACCTCCCACTCCTTATCAAAGTCAGGCACAGCTAATACTGGGGCGGTAATTAATTGACTTTTGAGCCTAGTATAAGCCTCATCGTGTTCTGAGGTCCACATAAATTTAGCATTCTTCTTTACAAGGTCAGTTAAAGGCGCTGTTATACTAGCAAATCCCTCAATATGGCGGCGGAAGTATCCGGCTGCTCCCAGAAACCGGCGCACATCCCTTGCTGACCTAGGCCTGGGCATCTCAGCAATGGCGCGGCATGAGTCTGGGTCAGGGCGGATGCCATCTGTGCTCACCTGGAACCCCAGAAATTTGAATTTCTGAGATGCCAAGGTGCACTTGTTGATATTTAATTTGAACCCTGCCTTGTCTAACAATGAAAGTGTCTCAGTCAAGTTCCTCAGGTGCTCATCAAACGACCTAGAGTAGATAACCACGTCATCCAGGTATGCTAATGAATGCCTACCTAGCACAGGGCTGAGGATGTAGTTAATAGCCCTCTGAAATGAGGAAGGGGCTGTCTTGAGCCCAAAAGGCATGCGCTTAAACTGAAACTGGTGAACCCCATCAGAGAATGCTGTTTTCTCACGGTCCTTAACTGCCACCGGAATGGCCCAATATGCTGACTTAGCATCCAGAGTGGAGAAATACTTGGCTGCCGCGAACTGATCTATAATTTCCTGAATCCGAGGTAAGGGGTACACGTCCCCCTTTGTAATTTCATTAACTTTCCGATAGTCGACGCAAAACCGGTAACTACCATCCGGTTTGCGCACCAGCACCACCGGAGACAACCATGGTGAAGTGCTTGGTTCTATAACTCCCTGTCTTAACATCTTCTGACACTCCTCTCTGATAGTTTTCTTAGCCTGTTCCGGGAGCCTCCACTGTCTCGTATACACGGGCTCGTGATCACCTGTTGGAATGGTGTGCTCAATTCTGTCTAACAACCCAATTTGATCGTCGTCCGTTGCAAATAATTTGGGGAACATCCGCAAAACTTCCCGCACCCGTTTCCTCTCTAACTGTGGAATGTGCTGTAAGTCTAGTGCTGATATTAATTTATTCAAATTGTTGGTATCGCAAGGTGGCGTGAGCACCGTTGTGCCGTGTTCCGCAGTCTTACTAGTGTCTCTAACATTAAGAGCGCCACATTGCTTAGTGTCTGTAATAGTTTCCGATGGATCTGATTGAAAGATCGATGTCTCCTCTAAGATAATACCCTGAGACACTCGATCACCCACTCTGAAGCGGTAGGTCTTGTGTGAGAGATTGACTACAGGTATGAGGGCACCTTTGTCCAGGACAACAATTAAGTGGTGGGGAATTAATAGTTTATCAAACCTGCCGGCCACCAGAAGGGTAGTACCAGGCTGGATATGACGACCCACGGCCACCCTAAGGAACCTAAATGATCGTGGAGGGCAAGTCTGCTTGTCAAAAGCATGTAAAATACACGACTTCTTATTATTGTCTGGAGGAGACTGAAACAAAAATTTCGCGTAATTGGCATGATGTTTCTGCTTCCGTTGGATGGAAGCTACAACCGGGGGATGGTCAGTCAATGTCACCGGATAGGATACAGTCCCTAATTTCAACCGGCAATGTCTCGCCCCTTTCTCAGCAGACAGAGAATATGAAAACCTGTGTAAGAAATCCATGCCCATCAAGATATCACCCGGATAAGCAAGATTCTGAACCACTGTACAAGTGTGAGGGTACGACCCATCATGACCTATTTCAAAATTAATTGTGGCCTGACCCAAGATGTCAATTTGTCCCCCATTAACTGCTGTGAGCTGCTTACTACTACATTTAAGCCGTGCATGTTTGAATTTGCTGAAGGCTGAACTCTTAATGAGTGTTGCTTGGCTACCCGTGTCCATGAAAGCAATCAACCTCTCACCCTCAACCTTCACCTCAAATGTAGGTCGACCATCATGAAACGGAACCTTATCTCAGGCTTCAAACACCCCGCTAGGGCAGGCACGCTGCATATGTCCTCGACCCCCACAATTATAACACGTAATATTGTATGTGTGTACCCGCCGAGGGGGAGGCCCTGTCCCCCTTTTCGTAATGGTCTGTGGTCGTGGGATGTCCCCTGGTCCCTTGTCGACCTGCACTGTTGCAGGATCGGCAATAGCATTAACATAAGGGGTCGGCTGGGTGCTGACCCGAGATGCGGTCTGTTCCACGTCACAGAACCAGGATGCGTGTTCTAATAATCTATCAAAGCTCATATGGAGACCCTCTGTTGCAATAAACGGGCCAATGGTGGGAGGTAAAGATCTGCAAAAGAGCTGTTTCGCCAAGCTCTCAACCGCCGCTGTGTCATACCCCAGTTCCTGTCTGAGGTCACTGACCCTACTCAACACAACAGTACCGAACGCTTTGACTGTAACATTCGGGTCGCGACGAAGATTTGACAAATATCTGTAAGCCTCTTCCTCCGTGATCCGCTCCTTGTAACGTTGTTTTATCGCATGTACGAACTCTGGCCATGTGCCCAAACGTCTAAACGTCTCTAGTTTCATAAGAGGGCCGCTCGGATCCACGCAAAACCCGGCGGCCAGATGGATCCTCACAGGATCGCTGGGCGCCGACGCTAAAGCAGAATCCACCTGCCAGAGACAGTCCTCTACTGCTCTGTTGCTCTCCACCTTATCACGCGATAGGTCATTGCAAATCAATTTAGGCACGACCGGCTTGGGTAACAACCCCGCTAAGGCTGGCAAATGAGGAGACCCACCCGGGAGGGGCGCGGAGGAAGGGGAATACTGGGCGGGGACATAGGGGAGGTGGGGGGCAGGAGGGTAGGAAGGGGAATGAAGGAAAGGAGGGGGGTTAGGTGTTAAGTGGGAGGGGTAAGGAGGGGAGCTGTGCATATGGGGAGGCGCCTGGTATGTGGGCGTTAGGCCAGGTAGGGGGAAAGGGGTAACAGGGGAGGTTGGATGAGTGGTATGGGTGGTGGTGTTGGGAGGAGCTAGGGGGGTGGCTGGTTGATAGGACTGGGGGGTATAGGGTGGTTGAGGGGTAACGGAGGGTTGTGAATTACATTGGTGTTGTTGATGTGGGTGCGCCATGGTTAGTTGTGATGTTGTACCAAGTGCCTGTTGTTGTACCTGAGGTGTTGTACCAAATGCCTGTTGTTGTGGCTGAAGTTGTACCTGAGGTGTTGTACCAAGTGCCTGTTGTTGTACCTGAGGTGTTGTACCAAATGCCTGTTGTTGTACCTGAGGTGTTGTACCAAGTGCCTGTTGTTGTACCTGAGGTGTTGTACCAAATGCCTGTTGTTGTGGCTGAAGTTGTACCTGAGGTGTTGTACCAAATGCCTGTTGTTGTACCTGAGGTGTTGTACCAAATGCCTGTTGTTGTGGCTGAAGTTGTACCTGAGGTGTTGTACCAAATGCCTGTCGTTGTACCTGAGGTGTTGTACCAAATGCCTGTTGTTGTGGCTGAAGTTGTACCTGAGGTGTTGTACCAAATGCCTGTTGTTGTACCTGAGGTGTTGTACCAAATGCCTGTTGTTGTACCTGAGGTGTTGTACCAAATGCCTGTTGTTGTACCTGAGGTGTTGTACCAAATGCCTGTTGTTGTGGCTGAAGTTGTATCTGAGATGTTGTACCAAGTGCCTGTTGTTGTATCTGAGATGTTGTACCAAATGCCTGTTGTTGTGGCTGAAGTTGTATCTGAGATGTTGTACCAAGTGCCTGTTGTTGTGGCTGAAGTTGTAGGGAACACAACTGAGTGGATGGCGCAACCGCCGGTATAGGTGGGGACGCGGGGGGCGGTGTGGGCTGTACCTGAGGGTTAGACAGTGTTTGTTGTTGCAGGGGCCCTTGTGACAGCAGGGAGGACGAATGGCTGGGGGAGGCTTGTGGCACCACGGGCCCCTCCCCCAGTAAATCCTCACCCCCTGCCGGTGGGGGTGTAGCGTCTTCTGTAGACTGGCTACCTAGCCCATGGATGATTCCAGGTGCCGGCGAATGATCTGGGTCCGCCATGGCCACAGTACCCGGAAGCACAGAGAATTCGTTATCCCCTAAATGCAAGACCGGAGTCACCCCACGTTGAGACCTCGCTCTGGTCAACATACAACTTACCGGCAATCCCGTAAAACCTTGACCAAGCAAGACAACGCGATGAAATTTTAACACAATATTACTTGCAACGATTGAACGGTAAAAAGTAAGTCACAACAAACGCGCACTCGCTATAAACACAATATACACCGCGCGAAGCGTCTGCAGAAAGAGGTGGGGACATAGGACAGTACCCTTCCTGAGTGGACGAGAGTTATGACCGCGCGCCCAAGATGAAACAGGTGTTGATAACTTAGTATAAACAAACTCTCAGATCGTCGCACGAGAAACACATGTACACATATGTGCACCCAAGAGACGGCAGGTGCACATACAACCTTATCGACACTGAAATTCCTTACACTTATGAAAATATCAGAGTAAAATAATGAAAATAAAAAGATATAATATACTTAACTATGAATTCCCTTAACTAATTGTAAGACTACTCTCGTGGTGATTAAATCTACGATTGTTCCTGGGTAAGCTACGCCTGCTAACTACGTCTGACCCGCCCTTGGGGAAAAACATCCAACACTAGCAGCCGTCCTTCCTAAGACACAATTCACGACCAGAATGTTTGAGGTCAGTCTCGCTGCCAACATGACCCCCTCTATGATGATAACTCAGCTACACTCTAGGTGACGAAGCACCGTCTGCGGCCTTATCGTTAAGATCTAGAACTCGAGGCAACTCCATGTACCTCAGAAATATATCAGTAAGCGTCCTTCACTGATAATTTCCCAGACAACCTGCCGAACAGATTGCTGTACAACCTATAACTGGGTTGTACACCCCTGGAAGCTATGCAGAGAAACGAGAACTAATTTCTGTCCATAGATTTCAGAGCGGAGCGCATACCCCAAACTTTCTCTAGTTTCCCGTATGTCGCACTAATCATAACACTTAAAATACGTGTGGCCCCGAGCAACGAAATCGCGAGCCCGCCTAAACTAACAAACAACGACGTGGCCAACTGAGCAGCCGCCGGCGCGCAGGACTCCAATAAAGTGTGAACACACCCACAATTTATTGGACCACCGCTAGCACCATTGTAACACCACTCTATTGTACCACCACCCTAAAATGTACCACTACTAAAATGGAACACCACTATAATGGAACACTACTTATCCTGAGTAACACTTCCCCATTGGTTGCACTTGGTAACACTGTTATGAGCTGACATATGATGGTTACACCGGAACCAAAGGTACACTGCCAATAAGGAAATGCTAACACAGAGATTAAATACGCTGCCACCATCTGCCTTTGACCATTGAAACTATATCAAGCAACGAGGCAAGAAACATTGCTTGACTTGGAGAGTACTTCTATGACTGTCATTAATTATGAAAACGGTTGTCAGCCACTATATCCAAAAGGCTACGAGGATTCAACAATTGACACAGAAAGGAAATTTCACGTAAGTTTATTGAGACCAAAATTATGTCAATCACCACTTATAAATGCTACGCTAACACTGGCAAAAAGTTAAGAAATTTGGACATGGAACAAAGAACTCAGAGATCACACACATTACCTTAAGCTATCTGTCTCTCCCTGGCTGAGATGTTCTTCACAGCCCCGTTCTCGATCCCGGTGTACCGCCCTCTGCCTCCTATGTTCCTACAGGCCCTCTATATACAACCCCCCACAGGGGGGAGGGGGAGATCTGCTGTTGCTACCCACCAAAAGTGTACAAACACTCAAGAAATATTTCAATAAGCTTGTTTGACATTCACCATACACTCTTCAAGAGAGGAGTTATTAACTACGTGTGTGGCCGACCTCTGACCTGGCCAAAAGGGGGAGATCCAGGGATGTTTACACATAAGAATCTGGAGTCTAATTTCCTTGCATGAAATATTACATACTTGAAACTCTGCTGACTAAGACTAACCCAGGAATTTTTAATCAATATACAAGATAAACCGGAGGTCATCTGGGCTGACCTCTTGGAGAAGGCTTCCCTGGGTGTGAACTCTAAGGGGGGGGGGATCATGGGTGTTACAACAGTGTTTCTTGTGAACCAGCAACAGCGTTCCTTGTGAACCAGCAACAGTGTTCCTTGTGAACCCGCAACAGTGTTCCTTGTAAACCAGCAACAGTGTTCCTTGTGAACCAGCAACAGTGTTCCTTGTGAACCACCAACAGTGTTCCTTGTGAACCAGCAAGAGTGTTCCTTGTGAACCAGCAAGAGTGTTCCTTGTGAACCACCAACAGTGTTCCTTGTGAACCAGCAACAGTGTTCCTTGTGAACTAGGAACAGTGTTCCTTGTGAACCAGCAACAGTGTTCCTTGTGAACTAGCAACAGTGTTCCTTGTGAACCAGCAACAGTGTTCCTTGTGAACCACCAACAGTGTTCCTTGTGAACCAGCAACAGTGTTCCTTGTGAACCATCAACAGTGTTCCTTGTGAACCAGCAACAGTGTTCCTTGTGAACTAGCAACAGTGTTCCTTGTGAACCAGCAACAGTGTTCCTTGTGAACCACCAACAGTGTTCCTTGTGAACCAGCAGGAGTGTTCCTTGTGAACCAGCAACAGTGTTCCTTGTGAACTACGAACAGTGTTCCCTTTGAACCAGCAACAGTGTTCCATGTGAACCAGCAACAGTGTTCCTTGTGAACCATCAACAGTGTTCCTTGTGAACCAGCAACAGTGTTCCTTGTGAACCATCAACAGTGTTCCCTTTGAACCAGCAACAGTGTTCCTTGTGAACTAGCAATAGTGTTCCTTTTGAACCAGCAAGAGTGTTCCTTGTGAACCAGCAACAGTGTTCCTTGTGAACCAGCAACAGTGTTCCTTGTGAACCAGCAACAGTGTTCTTTGTGAACCATCAACAGTGTTCCCTTTGAACCAGCAACAGTGTTCCATGTGAACCAGCAACAGTGTTCCTTGTGAACCATCAACAGTGTTCCTTGTGAACCATCAACAGTGTTCCTTGTGAACCAGCACGAGTGTTCCTTGTGAATCATCAACAGTGTTCCTTGTGAACCAGCAATTGTGTTCCTTGTGAACCAGCAACAGTGTTCCCTTTGAACCAGCAACAGTGTTCCATGTGAACCAGCAACAGTGTTCCATGTGAACCATCAAAAGTGTTCCTTGTGAACCAACAAGAGTGTTCCTTGTGAACCAGCAACAGTGTTCCTTGTGTTCCTTGGAAGATGGAGACAGAGGGAGGTGGGGAGAGTTGTGAAGAGGGAGGGAGAGCGAGGAGACGGAGAGGAAGGGGAGGAGAGAGGGAGAGAGATAGAGATAGATGAAGAGAGGGGGAGAGAAAGAGACAGAGAGGGGGGAAAAGAGAGACACGGGTACAATGGAGAGAGAGAGTTAATTGTGCGAGGGAGACAGGGAGACCCGGGCTCCACCGGGTGTTCCTACTAATAAATTATAAAACAATTTCGACTAAATTACTGCCAATAACTTAAACAATGACGATAGGTATAATTATGTAAGTCACTTAACACTATTTTCCTCCATAACTTCACTACAACACTGTCCACACACCTGCCAGTCCACCATACAGCAGGGAAAGTTACACTTAACACTGTCTTCACTGATAACTTCACTACAACACTGTCCACACACCTGCCAGTCCACCATACAGCAGGGAAAGTTACACTTAACACTATCTTCACTGATAACTTCTCTACAACACTGTCCACACACCTGCCAGTCCACCATACAGCAGGGAAAGTTACACTTAACACTTTCTTCACTGATAACTTCACTACAACACTGTCCACACACCTGCCAGTCCACCATACAGCAGGGAAAGTTACACTTAACACTGTCTTCACTGATAACTTCACTACAACACTGTCCACACACCTGTCAGTCCACATTACAGCAGAGAATCAACACACTGCACGTGTTTGTGTCTCTCCAAGAAAGTACCAATTGTACTTGGTACAATAGTACCAAGAAAGTACCAAAAGAAAGTAAATAATCACTTAAAGTTCTACACTGACACAACCCATTGTACTTTCTCGTATATAAATAAATCTGCTGACCGTTCTCAACATTTTTCACTCGTAAAAATGTTCAATAGTTTTGTTGATACGTTTAACGTAACACAACAACCTGGTAGTTCACTACACAGTGGCCAGCTTCAGGTTCCTCAACACAACAACCTGGTAGTTCACTACACAGTGGCCAGCTTCAGGTTCCTCAACACAACACAACAACCTGGTAGTTCACTACACAGTGGCCAGCTTCAGGTTCCTCAACACAACAACCTGGTAGTTCACTACACAGTGGCCAGCTTCAGGTTCCTCAACACAACAACCTGGTAGTTCACTACACAGTGGCCAGCTTCAGGTTCCTCAACACAACAACCTGGTAGTTCACTACACAGTGGCCAGCTTCAGGTTCCTCAACACAACAACCTGGTAGTTCACTACACAGTGGCCAGCTTCAGGTTCCTCAACACAACACAACAACCTGGTAGTTCACTACACAGTGACCAGCTTCAGGTTCCACAACACAACAACCTGGTAGTTCACTACACAGTGGCCAGCTTCAGGTTCCTCAACACAACAACCTGGTAGTTCACTACACAGTGGCCAGCTTCAGGTTCCTCAACACAACAACCTGGTAGTTCACTACACAGTGGCCAGCTTCAGGTTCCTCAACACAACAACCTGGTAGTTCACTACACAGTGGCCAGCTTCAGGTTCCTCAACACAACACAACAACCTGGTAGTTCACTACACAGTGGCCAGCTTCAGGTTCCTCAACACAACACAACAACCTGGTAGTTCACTACACAGTGACCAGCTTCAGGTTCCTCAACACAACAACCTGGTAGTTCACTACACAGTGGCCTGCTTCAGGTTCCTCAACACAACAACCTGGTAGTTCACTACACAGTGGCCAGCTTCAGGTTCCTCAACACAACAACCTGGTAGTTCACTACACAGTGGCCAGCTTCAGGTTCCTCAACACAACACAACAACCTGGTAGTTCACTACACAGTGGCCAGCTTCAGGTTCCTCAACACAACAACCTGGTAGTTCACTACACAGTGGCCAGCTTCAGGTTCCTCAACACAACAACCTGGTAGTTCACTACACAGTGGCCAGCTTCAGGTTCCAGAACACACTGAGGAGCCATAAATAACATTTGAGAAAAAGTGGACGCTGTCCCACACACAGATATAAACACATCCGCCAGAGACTGATAACAGTGTTAACGCCGCATCTCCAGTACCACTCTCACCCCAGCTAACACCACCTCCAGGACCACTCTCACCCCAGCTAACACCACCTCCAGTACCACTCTCACCCCAGCTAACACCACCTCCAGTACCACTCTCACCCCAGCTAACACCACCTCCAGTACCACTCTCATCCCAGCTAACACCACCTCCAGTACCACTCTCACCCCAGCTAACACCACCTCCAGTACCACTCTCACCCCAGCTAACACCACCTCCAGTACCACTCTCATCCCAGCTAACACCACCTCCAGTACCACTCTCACCCCAGCTAATACCACCTCCAGTACCACTCTCACCCCAACCATCACCACCTCCAGTACCACTCTCATCCCAACCATCACCACCTCCAGTACCACTCTCACCCCAGCTAACACCACCTCCAGGACCACTCTCACCCCAGCTAACACCACCTCCAGTACCACTCTCATCCCAGCTAACACCACCTCCAGTACCACTCTCACCCCTACCATCACCACCTCCAGTACCACTCTCATCCCAACCATCACCACCTCCAGTACCACTCTCACCCCAGCTAACACCACCTCCAGTATCACTCTCATCCCAACCATCACCACCTCCAGTACCACTCTCATCCCAACCATCACCACCTCCAGTACCACTCTCATCCCAGCTAACACCACCTCCAGTACCACTCTCATCCCAGCTAACACCACCTCCAGTACCACTCTCACCCCAGCTAACACCACCTCCAGTACCACTCTCACCCCAGCTAACACCACCTCCAGTACCACTCTCATCCCAGCTAACACCACCTCCAGTACCACTCTCACCCCAGCTAACACCACCTCCAGTACCACTCTCACCCCAGCTAACACCACCTCCAGTATCACTCTCACCTCAGCCAACACCACCTCCAGTACCACTCTCACCCCAGCTAACACCACCTCCAGTACCACTCTCATCCCAGCTAACACCACCTCCAGTACCACTCTCACCCCAGCCAACACCACCTCCAGTACCACTCTCATCCCAGCTAACACCACCTCCAGTACCACTCTCATCCCAGCTAACACCACCTCCAGTACCCCTCTCATCCCAGCTAACACCACCTCCAGTACCACTCTCACCCCAGCTAACACCACCTCCAGTACCACTCTCATCCCAACCATCACCACCTCCAGTACCACTCTCATCCCAGCTAACACCAAATCCAGTACCACTCTCATCCCAGCTAACACCACCTCCAGTACCACTCTCACCCCAGCTAACACCACCTCCAGTACCACTCTCATCCCAGCTAACACCACCTCCAGTACCACTCTCATCCCAGCTAACACCACCTCCAGTACCACTCTCATCCCAGCTAACACCACCTCCAGTACCACTCTCATCCCAGCTAACACCACCTCCAGTATCACTCGCACCCCAACCATCACCACCTCCAGTACCACTCTCACCCCAGCTAACACCACCTCCAGTATCACTCTCACCCCAACCATCACCACCTCCAGTACCACTCTCATCCCAGCTAACACCACCTCCAGTACCACTCTCATCCCAACCATCACCACCTCCAGTGCCACTCTCATCCCAGCTAACACCACCTCCAGTACCACTCTCATCCCAGCTAACACCACCTCCAGTACCACTCTCATCCCAGCTAACACCACCTCCAGTACCACTCTCATCCCAGCTAACACCACCTCCAGTGCCACTCTCATGCCAACCATCACCACCTCCAGTACCACTCTCATCCCAACCATCACCACCTCCAGTACCACTCTCATCCCAGCTAACACCACCTCCAGTACCACTCTCATCCCAGCTAACACCACCTCCAGTACCACTCTCATCCCAACCATCACCACCTCCAGTACCACTCTCACCCCAGCTAACACCACCTCCAGTACCACTCTCATCCCAGCTAACACCACCTCCAGTACCACTCTCACCCCAGCTAACACCACCTCCAGTACCACTCTCATCCCAGCTAACACCACCTCCAGTACCAATTGTGAGAGTTTGAGGATATGGAATATGGAATAGTAAGGAATTAAGCTCGGAAAATTTCTAAAAATTTTCTTTAATTCTTTTAACCTTTATTCCTGTCGCGATATTCAATTAGGTCGCCTGAGGAAGGACTTGCTTAGCTAACACACCAGTGTAGTAAGCAGCTCATTCCTCACTCTGGGACCTTTTATGAACAATTGACTAGGCAAACGCAGAGAGACACCAAAAAAGTTTAAATCCCCTCTACTATCGGCCGTCGACCTTCGCCATTCGCCGAAGCGAATCTAACGAGTAGGTCCTGGGCTCTCACAACAATAATTTATTGTTGTGTGATGCCGTATATTTGGTCCAAAACTCAAGAATCAGTTTCAATTTAATAGTCGAGTGTGAGAGTACGCTTACAGAACCATATAAATGTGTGGGGTGTAACACAAAGACAGTGTTCAACATAACAACTTAGTTTATTCAATAAAGTACTAACCACTACAACAAAAACAAAAGAAATATCAATGACGTTACTGGAGATCCTTCCTGTGACACTATCAATGACAGCTAGACACCAGCCCCTCGGACTGCATAATGAACTAACTCGAACATAAGCGTGCACACAGAGGAATCAAACAAGCAGGCAATAACAGATCTATAATCACACCTGTAACTATGACACAGTAGGTTCTGAGACACGTCTCCAGTAACCTTCTAACTGTTCTACACCTCTGTGCAGTCCACACCTGCACTAGCGGTTGCAATGCTCTCATATCAGTAGCCTGTCAATGACAACAATGACTAATGGGTTCACTGGCAACTCCATCAACCCTTCCTCGAATTAATCTTTACGTTACGTTAACACTCCGTCCCACGGACGATCAACAATCAATAACAATTGATTTACGTTAATGACAAAGTAACAATTACGTTAATAACAAGGTAACATTTACGTTAATTTATTAACTCTTACAACTGTCCCTAGTAACGCGGAAATTACATAAATACTCTACCCGTCGAGCATTCAGTGAGTAAATCCCATTAATCCCTGTACTTCCAGACAGCTGATTAATCTCTTTACTAGTTACGTTAATTTACGTTACTTTACGTTATCGGTTACTATCACTCAACGATGGTAAATTCTGATTTACAATGTCCAAAGTGATAAGAGAACGGTAATCACTCGTGATTACCCTTAGAGTCATTAATTACTATCCTCAAGATCAATAATTAATCAATTAAATACGCAACTTTTCACACTGGCTCAGCAATTTACATTAAGGTCTGAATTCCGTCCGAGGCTTCCATACTCAGACCAATTCAGGTGATTAAGAACGTTAATCACCACGTTTACGTTATTCTAAAATGACGGTTCTCTTCCCACAGTCAATCAAGTGCCGGTACTTCAGGCACCGTGCTGGCGGGTGGCTGGCTCACGGCACGGTAGGTGGTGTAGGTGGCGGCGCGCTAGGTGGCGGTAGGTGGTGTAGGTGGCGGCGGGCTAGGTGGCGGTAGGTGGTGTAGGTGGCGGCGCGCTAGGTGGCGGTAGGTGGTGTAGGTGGCTGGCTCACGGCACGGTAGGTGGTGTAGGTGGCGGCGCGCTAGGTGGCGGCGCGGTAGGTGGCGGTAGGTGGTGTAGGTGGCGGCGCGCTAGGTGGCGGTAGGTGGTGTAGGTGGCGGCGCGCTAGGTGGTGGTAGGTGGTGTAGGTGGCGGCGCGCTAGGTGGCGGTAGGTGGTGTAGGTGGCGGCGCGTTAGGTGGCGGTAGGTGGTGTAGGTAGCGTCGCGCTAGGTGGCGGTAGGTGGTGTAGGTGGCGGTAGGTGGTGTAGGTGGCGGCGCGCTAGGTGGCGGTAGGTGGTGTAGGTGGCGGCGCGCTAGGTGGCGGTAGGTGGCGGCGCGCTAGGTGGTGTAGGTGGCGGCGCGCTAGATGGCGGAAGGTGGTGTAGGTGGCGGCGCGCTAGGTGGCGGTAGGTGGTGTAGGTGGCGGCGCGCTAGGTGGCAGTAGGTGGTGTAGGTGGCGGCGCGTTAGGTGGCAGTAGGTGGCGGCGCGGTAGGTGGTGTAGGTGGCGGCGCGCTAGGTGGCGGTAGGTGGTGTAGGTGGCGGCGCGCTAGGTGGCGGTAGGTGGTGTAGGTAGCGGCGCGCTAGGTGGCGGAAGGTGGTGTAGGTGGCGGCGCGCTAGATGGCGGTAGGTGGTGTAGGTGGCGGCGCGCTAGGTGGCGGTAGGTGGTGTAGGTGGCGGCGCGCTAGGTGGCGGTAGGTGGTGTAGGTGGCGGCGCGCTAGGTGGCAGTAGGTGGTGTAGGTGGCGGCGCGCTAGGTGGTGTTAGGTGGTGTAGGTGGCGGCGCGCGAGGTGGCGGTAGGTGGTGTAGGTGACGACGCGCTAGGTGGCGGTAGGTGGCGGCGCGCTAGGTGGTGGTAGGTGGTGTAGGTGGCGGCGCGCTAGGTGGCGGTAGGTGGTGTAGGTGGTGTAGGTGGCGGCGCGCTAGGTGGCGGTAGGTGGTGTAGGTGGCGGCACGCTAGGTGGCGGTAGGTGGTGTAGGTGGCGGCGCGCTAGGTGGCGGTAGGTGGTGTAGGTGACGGCGCGCTAGGTGGCGGTAGGTGGTGTAGGTGGCGGCGCGCTAGGTGGTGGTAGGTGGTGTAGGTGGCGGCGCGCTAGGTGGCGGTAGGTGGTGTAGGTGGCGGCGCGGTAGGAGGTGTAGGTGGCGGCGCGCTAGGTGGCGGTAGGTGGTGTAGGTGGCGGCGCGCAAGGTGGCGGTAGGTGGTGTAGGTGGCGGCGCGCTAGGTGGCGGCGCGCTAGGTGGCGGTAGGTGGTGTAGGTGGCGGCGCGCTAGGTGGCGGTAGGTGGTGTAGGTGGCGGCGCGCTAGGTGGCAGTAGGTGGTGTAGGTGGCGGCGCGCTTGGTGGCAGTAGGTGGTGTAGGTGGCGGCGCGCTAGGTGGCGGTAAGTGGTGTAGGTGGCGGCGCGCTAGGTGGCGGTAGGTGGTATAGGTGGCGGCGAGCTAGGTGGCTGTAGGTGGTGTAGGTGGCGGCGCGCTAGGTGGCGTAGGTGGCGGCGCGCTAGGTGGCGGTAGGTGGTGTAGGTGGCGGCGCGCTAGGTGGAGGTAGGTGGTGTAGGTGGCGGCGCGCTAGGTGGCGGTAGGTGGTGTAGGTGGCGGCGCGCTAGGTGGCAGCGCGCTAAGTGGCGGTAGGTGGCGGCGCGCTAGGTGGCGGTAGGTGGTGTAGGTGGCGGCGCGCTAGGTGGCGGTAGGTGGCGGCGCGCTAGGTCGCGGTAGGTGGTGTAGGTGGCGGCGCGCTAGGTGGTGTAGGTGGCGGCGCGCTAGGTGGCGGTAGGTGGTGTAGGTGGCGGCGCGCTAGGTGGCGGTAGGTGGTGTAGGTGACGGCGCGCTAGGTGGCGGTAGGTGGTGTAGGTGGTGGCGCGCTAGGTGGCGGTAGGTGGTGTAGGTGGCGGCGCGCTAGGTGGCGGTAGGTGGTGTAGATGGCGGCGCGCTAGGTGGCGGTAGGTGGAATAGGTGGCGGCGCGCTAGGTGTAGGTGGCGGCGCGCTAGGTGGCAGTAGGTGGTGTAGGTGGCGGCGCGCTAGGTGGCGGTAGGTGGTGTAGGTGGCAGTAGGTGGTGTAGGTGGCGGCGCGCTAGATGGCAGTAGGTGGTGTAGGTGGCGGCGCGGTAGGTGGCGGTAAGTGGTGTAGGTGGCGGCGCGCTCGGTGGCGGTAGGTGGTATAGGTGGCGGCGAGCTAGGTGGCGGTAGGTGGTGTAGGTGGCGGCGCGCTAGGTGGTGTAGGTGGCGGCGCGCTAGGTGGTGGTAGGTGGTGTAGGTGGCGGTGCGCTAGGTGGCGGTAGGTGGTGTAGGTGGCGGCGCGCTAGGTGGCGGCGCGCTAAGTGGCGGTAGGTGGTGTAGGTGGCGGCGCGCTAGGAGGCGGTAGGTGGTGTAGGTGGCGGCGCGCTAGGTGGCGGTAGGTGGTGTAGGTGGCGGCGCGCTAGGTGGCGGTAGGTGGTGTAGGTGGCGGCGCGCTAAGTGGTGTAGGTGGCGGCACGGTAGGTGGCGGTAGGTGGTGTAGGTGGCGGCGCGCTAGGTGGCGGTAGGTGGTGTAGGTGGCGGCGCGCTAGGTGGCGGTAGGTGGTGTAGGTGACGGCGCGCTAGGTGGCGGTAGGTGGTGTATGTGGCGGCGCGCTAGGTGGCGGTAGGTGGTGTAGGTGGCGGCACGCTAGGTGGCGGTAGGTGGTGTAGGTGGCGGCGCGCTAGGTGGCGGTAGGTGGTGTAGGTGGCGGCGCGCTAGGTGGTGTAGGTGGCGGCGCGCTAGGTGGCGGTAGGTGGTGTAGGTGGCGGCGTGCTAGGTGGCGGCAGGTGGTGTAGGTGGCGGTGAGCTAGGTGGCGGTAGGTGGTGTAGGTTGCGGCGCGCTAGGTGGCGGTAGGTGGTGTAGGTGGCGGCGCGCTAGGTGGTGTAGGTGGCGGCGCGCTAGGTGGCGGTAGGTGGTGTAGGTGGCGGCGCGCTAGGTGGTGGTAGGTGATGTAGATGACGGCGCGCTAGGTGGCGGTAGGTGGTGTAGGTGACGGCGCGCTAGGTGGTGGTAGGTGGTGTAGGTGGCGGCGCGCTAGGTGGCGGTAGGTCGTGTAGGTGGCGGCGCGCTAGGTGGCGGTAGGTGGTGTAGGTGGCGGCGCGCTAGGTGGCAGTAGGTGGTGTAGGTGGCGGCGCGCTACGTGGCGGTAGGTGGTGTAGGTGACGGCGCGCT
Organism: Procambarus clarkii; assembly: GCF_040958095.1. Classification (NCBI taxonomy): domain Eukaryota; kingdom Metazoa; phylum Arthropoda; class Malacostraca; order Decapoda; family Cambaridae; genus Procambarus; species Procambarus clarkii. The sequence goes on along the minus strand of NC_091195.1, from coordinate 10,003,480 downwards.
AGGTGGCGGTAGGTGGTGTAGGTGGCGGCGCGCTAAGTGGCGGTAGGTGGTGTAGGTGGCGGTAGGTGGTGTAGGTGGCGGCGCGCTAGGTGGCGGTAGATGGTGTAGGTGGCGGCGCGCTAGGTGGCGGTAGGTGGTGTAGGTGGCGGCGCGCTAGGTGGTGTAGGTGGTGTAGGTGGAGGCGCGCTAGGTGGCGGTAGGTGGTGTAGGTGGCGGTGCGCTAGGTGGCGGTAGGTGGTGTAGGTAGCGGCGCGCTAGGTGGCGGTAGGTGGTGTAGGTGGCGGCGAGCTAGGTGGCGGTAGGTGGTGTAGGTGGCGGCGAGCTAGGTGGCGGTAGGTGGCGGCGCGCTAGGTGGCAGTAGGTGGTGTAGGTGGCGGCGCGCTAGGTGGCAGTAGGTGGTGTAGGTGGCGGCGCGCTAGGTAGCAGTAGGTGGTGTAGGTGGCGGCGCGCTAGGTGGTGGTAGGTGGTGTAGATGGCGGCGCGCTAGGTGGCAGTAGGTGGTGTAGGTGGCGGCGCGCTAAGTGGCGGTAGGTGGTGTAGGTGGCGGCGCGCTAGGTGGCGGTAGGTGGTGTAGGTGGCGGCGAGCTAGTTGGCGGTAGGTGGTGTAGGTGGTGTAGGTGGCGGCGCGCTAGGTGGCGGTAGGTGGTGTAGGTGGCGGCGCGCTAGGTGGCGGTAGGTGGTGTAGGTGGCGGCGCGCTAGGTGGCGGTAGGTGGTGTAGGTGGCGGCGCGCTAGGTGGCGGTAGGTGGTGTAGGTGGCGGCGCGCTAGGTGGCGGTAGGTGGTGTAGGTGGCGGCGCGCTAGGTGGCGGTAGGTGGTGTAGGTGGCGGCGCGCTAGGTGGCGGTAGGTGGTGTAGGTGGCGGCGCGCTAGGTGGCGGTAGGTGGTGTAGGTGGCGGCGAGCTAGGTGGCGGTAGGTGGTGTAGGTGGCGTCGCGCTAGGTGGCGGTAGGTGGTGTAGGTGGCGGCGCGCTAGGTGGCGGTAGGTGGTGTAGGTGGCGGCGAGCTAGTTGGCGGTAGGTGGTGTAGGTGGCGGCGCGCTAGGTGGTGGTAGGTGGTGTAGGTGGCGGCGCGCTAGGTGGCGGTAGGTGGTGTAGGTGGCGGCGCGCTAGGTGGCGGTGGGTTGTGTAGGTGGCGGCGCGCTAGGTGGCGGTGGGTGGTGTAGGTGGCGGCGGGCTAGGTGGCGGTAGGTGGTGTAGGTAGCGGCGCGCTAGGTGGCGGTAGGTGGTGTAGGTGGCGGCGCGCTAGATGGCGGTAGGTGGTGTAGGTGGCGGCGCGCTAGGTGGCGGTAGGTGGTGTAGGTGGCGGCGCGCTAGGTGGCGGTAGGTGGTGTAGGTGGCGCCGCGCTAGGTGGCAGTAGGTGGTGTAGGTGGCGGCGCGCTAGGTGGTGTTAGGTGGTGTAGGTGGCGGCGCGCGAGGTGGCGGTAGGTGGTGTAGGTGACGACGCGCTAGGTGGCGGTAGGTGGTGTAGGTGGTGTAGGTGGCGGCGCGCTAGGTGGCGGTAGGTGGTGAAGGTGGCGGCACGCTAGGTGGCGGTAGGTGGTGTAGGTGGCGGCGCGCTAGGTGGCGGTAGGTGGTGTAGGTGACGGCGCGCTAGGTGGCGGTAGGTGGTGTAGGTGGCGGCGCGCTAGGTGGTGGTAGGTGGTGTAGGTGGCGGCGCGCTAGGTGGCGGTAGGTGGTGTAGGTGGCGGCGCGGTAGGAGGTGTAGGTGGCGGCGCGCTAGGTGGCGGTAGGTGGTGTAGGTGGCGGCGCGCAAGGTGGCGGTAGGTGGTGTAGGTGGCGGCGCGCTAGGTGGCGGCGCGCTAGGTGGCGGTAGGTGGTGTAGGTGGCGGCGCGCTAGGTGGCGGTAGGTGGTGTAGGTGGCGGCGCGCTAGGTGGCAGTAGGTGGTGTAGGTGGCGGCGCGCTTGGTGGCAGTAGGTGGTGTAGGTGGCGGCGCGCTAGGTGGCGGTAAGTGGTGTAGGTGGCGGCGCGCTAGGTGGCGGTAGGTGGTATAGGTGGCGGCGAGCTAAGTGGCTGTAGGTGGTGTAGGTGGCGGCGCGCTAGGTGGCGTAGGTGGCGGCGCGCTAGGTGGCGGTAGGTGGCGGTAGGTGGCGGCGCGCTAGGTGGCGGTAGGTGGTGTAGGTGGCGGCGCGCTAGGTGGCGGTAGGTGGCGGCGCGCTAGGTCGCGGTAGGTGGTGTAGGTGGCGGCGCGCTAGGTGGTGTAGGTGGCGGCGCGCTAGGTGGCGGTAGGTGGCGGCGCGCTAGGTGGCGGTAGGTGGTGTAGGTGACGGCGCGCTAGGTGGCGGTAGGTGGTGTAGGTGGTGGCGCGCTAGGTGGCGGTAGGTGGTGTAGGTGGCGGCGCGCTAGGTGGCGGTAGGTGGTGTAGATGGCGGCGCGCTAGGTGGCGGTAGGTGGAATAGGTGGCGGCGCGCTAGGTGTAGGTGGCGGCGCGCTAGGTGGCAGTAGGTGGTGTAGGTGGCGGCGCGCTAGGTGGCGGTAGGTGGTGTAGGTGGCGGCGAGCTAGGTGGCGGCAGGTGGTGTAGGTTGCGGCGCGCTAGGTGGCGGCGCGCTAGGTGGTGTAGGTGGCGGCGCGCTAGGTGGCGGTAGGTGGTGTAGGTTGCGGCGCGCTAGGTGGCGGTAGGTGGTGTAGGTGGCGGCGCGCTAGGTGGTGTAGGTAGCGGCGCGCTAGGTGGTGGTAGGTGGTGGAGGTGGCGGCGCGCAAGGTGGCGGTAGGTGGTGTAGGTGGTGTAGGTGGCGGCGAGCTAGGTGGCGGTAGGTGGTGTAGGTGGCGGCGCGCTAGGTGGCAGTAGGTGGTGTAGGTGGCGGCGAGCTAGGTGGCGGTAGGTGGTGTAGGTGACGGTGCGCTAGGTGGCGGTAGGTGTAGGTGGCGGCGCGCTAGGTGGTGGTAGGTGGTGTAGGTGGCGGCGCGCTAGGTGGCGGTAGGTGGTGTAGGTGGCGGCGCGGTAGGAGGTGTAGGTGGCGGTGCGCTAGGCGGCGGTAGGTGGTGTAGGTGGCGGCGCGCTAAGTGGCGGCGCGCTAGGTGGCGGTAGGTGGTGTAGGTGGCAGTAGGTGGTGTAGGTGGCGGCGCGCTAGGTGGCATTAGGTGGTGTAGGTGGCGGCGCGCTAGGTGGCGGTAAGTGGTGTAGGTGGCGGCGCGCTATGTGGCGGTAGGTGGTATAGGTGGCGGCGAGCTAGGTGGCGGTAGGTGGTGTAGGTGGCGGCGCGCTAGGTGGCGGTAGGTGGTGTAGGTGGCAGTAGGTGGTGTAGGTGGCGGCGCGCTAGGTGGCAGTAGGTGGTGTAGGTGGCGGCGCGCTAGGTGGCGGTAAGTGGTGTAGGTGGCGGCGCGCTCGGTGGCGGTAGGTGGTATAGGTGGCGGCGAGCTAGGTGGCGGTAGGTGGTGTAGGTTGCGGCGCGCTAGGTGGCGGTAGGTGGTGTAGGTGGCGGCGCGCTAGGTGGTGTAGGTGGCGGCGCGCTAGGTGGCGGTAGGTGGTGTAGGTGGCGGCGCGCTAGGTGGTGGTAGGTGATGTAGATGACGGCGCGCTAGGTGGCGGTAGGTGGTGTAGGTGACGGCGCGCTAGGTGGTGGTAGGTGGTGTAGGTGGCGGCGCGCTAGGTGGCGGTAGGTCGTGTAGGTGGCGGCGCGCTAGGTGGCGGTAGGTGGTGTAGGTGGCGGCGCGCTAGGTGGCAGTAGGTGGTGTAGGTGGCGGCGCGCTACGTGGCGGTAGGTGGTGTAGGTGACGGCGCGCTAGGTGGCGGTAGGTGGTGTAGGTGGCGGCGCGCTAGGTGGCGGTAGGTGGTGTAGGTGGCGGTAGGTGGTGTAGGTGGCGGCGCGCTAGGTGGCGGTAGATGGTGTAGGTGGCGGCGCGCTAGGTGGCGGTAGGTGGTGTAGGTGGCGGCGCGCTAGGTGGTGTAGGTGGTGTAGGTGGAGGCGCGCTAGGTGGCGGTAGGTGGTGTAGGTGGCGGTGCGCTAGGTGGCGGTAGGTGGTGTAGGTAGCGGCGCGCTAGGTGGCGGTAGGTGGTGTAGGTGGCGGCGAGCTAGGTGGCGGTAGGTGGTGTAGGTGGCGGCGCGCTAGGTGGCGGTAGGTGGCGGCGCGCTAGGTGGCAGTAGGTGGTGTAGGTGGCGGCGCGCTAGGTGGCAGTAGGTGGTGTAGGTGGCGGCGCGCTAGGTAGCAGTAGGTGGTGTAGGTGGCGGCGCGCTAGGTGGTGGTAGGTGGTGTAGATGGCGGCGCGCTAGGTGGCAGTAGGTGGTGTAGGTGGCGGCGCGCTAAGTGGCGGTAGGTGGTGTAGGTGGCGGCGCGCTAGGTGGCGGTAGGTGGTGTAGGTGGCGGCGAGCTAGTTGGCGGTAGGTGGTGTAGGTGGCGGCGCGCTAGGTGGCGGTAGGTGGTGTAGGTGGCGGCGCGCTAGGTGGCGGTAGGTGGTGTAGGTGGCGGCGCGCTAGGTGGCGGTAGGTGGTGTAGGTGGCGGCGCGCTAGGTGGCGGTAGGTGGTGTAGGTGGCGGCGCGCTAGGTGGCGGTAGGTGGTGTAGGTGGCGGCGCGCTAGGTGGCGGTAGGTGGTGTAGGTGGCGGCGCGCTAGGTGGCGGTAGGTGGTGTAGGTGGCGGCGCGCTAGGTGGCGGTAGATGGTGTAGGTGGCGGCGAGCTAGGTGGCGGTAGGTGGTGTAGGTGGCGTCGCGCTAGGTGGCGGTAGGTGGTGTAGGTGGCGGCGCGCTAGGTGGCGGTAGGTGGTGTAGGTGGCGGCGAGCTAGTTGGCGGTAGGTGGTGTAGGTGGCGGCGCGCTAGGTGGTGGTAGGTGGTGTAGGTGGCGGCGCGCTAGGTGGCGGTAGGTGGTGTAGGTGGCGGCGCGCTAGGTGGCGGTAGGTGGTGTAGGTGGGGGCGCGCTAGGTGGTGGTAGGTGGTGTAGGTGGCGGCGCGCTAGGTGGCGGTAGGTGGTGTAGGTGGCGGCGCGCTAGGTGGCGGTAGGTGGTGTAGGTGGCGGCGCGCTAGGTGGCGGTAGGTGGTGTAGGTGGCGGCGCGCTAGGTGGCGGTGGGTTGTGTAGGTGGCGGCGCGCTAGGTGGCGGTGGGTGGTGTAGGTGGCGGCGCGCTAGGTGGCGGTAGGTGGCGGCGCGCTAGGTGGCAGTAGGTGGTGTAGGTGGCGGCGCGCTAGGTGGCGGTGGGTGGTGTAGGTGGCGGCGCGCTAGGTGGCGGTAGGTGGCGGCGCGCTAGGTGGCAGTAGGTGGTGTAGGTGGCGGCGCGCTAGGTGGTGTAGGTGGCGGCGCGCTAGGTGGCGGTAGGTGGTGTAGGTGGCGGCGCGCTAGGTGGCGGCGCGCTAGGTGGTGTAGGTGGCGGCGCGCTAGGTGTAGGTGGCGGCACGCTAGGTGGCAGTAGGTGGTGTAGGTGGCGGCGCGCTAGGTGGCGGTAGGTGGTGTAGGTGGCGGCGCGCTAGGTGGAGGTAGGTGGTGTAGGTGGCGGCGCGCTAGGTGGCGGTAGGTGGTGTAGGTGGCGGCGCGCTAGTTGGCGGTAGGTGGTGTAGGTGGCGGCGCGCTAGGTGGCGGCGCGCTAGGTGGCGGTAGGTGGTGTAGGTAGCGGCGCGCTAGGTGGCGGTAGGTGGTGTAGGTGGCGGCGCGCTAGGTGGCGGTAGGTGGTGTAGGTGGCGGCGCGTTAGGTGGCGGTGGGTGGTGTAGGTGGCGGCGCGCTAGGTGACGGTGGGTGGTGTAGGTGGCGGCGCGCTAGGTGGCGGTAGGTGGCGGCGCGCTAGGTGGCAGTAGGTGGTGTAGGTGGCGGCGCGCTAGGTGGCTGTAGGTGGTGTAGGTGGCGGCGCGCTAGGTGGCGGTAGGTGGTGTAGGTGGCGGCGCGCTAGGTGGTGTAGGTGGCGGCGCGCTATGTGGTGTAGGTGGCGGCACGCTAGGTGGCAGTAGGTGGTGTAGGTGGCGGCGCGCTAGGTGGCGGTAGGTGGTGTAGGTGGCGGCGCGCTAGGTGGAGGTAGGTGGTGTAGGTGGCGGCGCGCTAGGTGGCGGTAGGTGGTGTAGGTGGCGGTGCGCTAGGTGGCGGCGCGCTAGGTGGCGGTAGGTGGTGTAGGTGGCGGCGCGCTAGGTGGCGGTTGGTAGGCTGTGGCAGCCTACCCCCTCCCGAGCAAGCGTAGTACTCCCATCACTTTGGCGCCAAAACACTGACTTGAGATTTCCACGAATTTCTATGAGAAAACTGCCCCCTGAACACTTGGCACGAATTTCCCCGTTCCCCTCGACTGCTACAAAGCACTAGCAGGAATTAGAACGTCTATAATCACTGGAGTGGGGACCCACGAGTCTGTTGCTCCTCGTATGCAAATTACCCACGATCCAAGATTTCTCTCACTCGTTCCCTATCTATCTACCCCTCAACGAGGATTCCAGCTGGATTCTGTCTGTGCAGCTGGTGGTCTTGGTGGGGGCGGGAGTGGAGGAGCTGAGACGACAGTTACCACGACGTCGTCTTACCCAATTTGGTCGAATGGGCAAGAGAGAGACGTCAGGCTGGGGTGGTGACTGGAGCAGAATGATGTCTTGGGGCAGGAACACCGGCTTCCCGGGCTCTGCCTCAAAAGAACCAATCAGAGGGAGGCACACAGCAGCCTACCCCTCTCAACCAATCAGAGACGGTGTACCATGGCCCTAGGGCACTCCAAAATGGCCGACCAACATGGCGGCTCAAGATGGACGCCTGCCGTTGCCATGACGACAATGCTGGAGCTAGCGGGAGGCCCACGCTCGCCCACGCTGTCCCAGGCCTCCCAAGATTCCCGCGCAAATCTTAAGTCCCTCCAAGCTTACAGTGAAAAGATGCTATTGTTATATCTCTGTCCACAGACCGACCAGGGGTAACATTTCTGGAATGCTGATGACTGGGGCTCTCCCATGAGTCCAAACACAAGATGTTTCGGGTAATGGTTTCCAAACTTAGGTCCGCGCACTTAACAAGTGCACTTAGCAAGTGTACAGGCCTCCACAGGCATAAGAGCACTATTGTAAGTGAGCTGGTGAACCATCCCCTCACATAACTCTCATGCCAACCATCTCCACCTCCAGTACCATTATCATCCCACTTATCACCACTTCCAGTACCACCCTCATCCCAGCTAACACCACCTCCAGTACCACTCTCATCCCAGCTAACACCACCTCCAGTACCACTCTCACCCCAGCTAACACCACCTCCAGTACCACTCTTGTAATAACCCTCAATGTCCCTTTTATTATCACCCTGAACCTTTCAATGGTAACCCTTCTCTGTACTCTGTGAACGGCTCTCTCTTCGCTCAATACCCCAGCTTAACTCTGTTACAGTCCAGTATGACCCCTCACTGGACGGCCACGAATATAAACTGAATATTAAATGAGGAGGACATAACGAAGGATAGGGGTTATTAATTTATTACTAATTATAAACTATAAAACATTAAAACTGCCACCACCTTCCAAACATAAATGAATGAGTCTAAAATTATTGAGACCCTAGGAAGGAAGGGACTCAATAATCAGGGAACTCAAAGTAAATGACTCTTAATGGATTAAACCTGTAGTCTTACGGAACTGAACGGGAGATTCTAGAGCGACTTTACTATTCATAAGATGGAGAACACAAAGGAATTTCTAGCACAGCAAATGAGAATCACAAGAATGAATAACACAGTCATTAATCAAAGGGAACAGATAACTAAACAAAAAAATACGTTAATATTTTTTATTTATTGGAACCAGCATATTTGAATCAAAATTGAAACATAGCCTACTCTAATAAAAATTAAAATCTCCTATGAGGCACGGCCTGTAATACCAGTGTTACAACTCAAGTGCACTATACCTTAAATACTGCAGCTTGCCAAAGGATGTTGATTGGCTGCCCACAGGTCAGTTGACCTGTATGTACCTCAGCCGAGGTCCCCAGACACACTAAACTTTTCTTTATTGAAAACGCTCACCAGTGGAACAGGCTCCACCCCCTAGTTCCTAGGCCCACATTAACTCCGGCTATCCCAAGCCTATGGCCAATGGATTTTACTATGACTAGGTGCTCTAGAAACCGGACCAATGGCATGGGCAGGCACTACCCTGTGAGGCCCCGCCTCCCCAGGCCTACATGTCTTTAACCAATCCGGATCAGGCTTAACCATAAGGGTCAATTCCTTTTGACAGAAAACTCCAAAAACTGGGAAGACACCAACGACTTTCCTTGCTGGGCACCCACGTGTAACTTGAGATCCCAAGTTTATTATCCCTGGGGTAATATACCCAAATTCGTCACTGGCCCGGAGGACAGGAGAGAGAGGGGAGCAAGTGGCTTCAAGCTGTTTATGACACCCCCCTCCCCCCCGGGACAAAAGACAAATGACCCAAGGGAGGGTAGGCAAGCGAGAGAAGGGAAGGGGAAGAGGAAGGAGAAGAGAAAGGGGGAAGAGCAAAGGGGAAGGGGAAAGGGGGTAAGGGGCTATGGTGTGCATATACCATTACACTCTCACCCCAGCTAACACCACCTCCAGTACCACTCTCGTCCCAACCATCACCACCTCCAGTACCACTCTCATCCCAACCATCACCACCTCCAGTACCACTCTCATCCCAGCTAACACCACCTCCAGTACCCCAGTACCACTCTCATCCCAACCATCACCACCTCCAGTACCACTCTCATCCCAGCTAACACCACCTCCAGTACCACTCTCATCCCAGCTAACACCACCTCCAGTACCACTCTCATCCCAGCTAACACCACCTCCAGTACCACTCTCATCCCAGCTAACACCACCTCCAGTACCACTCTCACCCCAGCTAACACCACCTCCAGTACCACTCTCATCCCAACCATCACCACCTCCAGTACCACTCTCATCCCAACCATCACCACCTCCAGTACCACTCTCATCCCAACCATCACCACCTCCAGTACCACTCTCATCCCAACCATCACCACCTCCAGTACCACTCTCATCCCAACCATCACCACCTCCAGTACCACTCTCACCCCAACCATCACCACCTCCAGTACCACTCTTACCCCAGCTAACACCACCTCCAGTACCACTCTCATCCCAACCATCACCACCTCCAGTACCACTCTCACCCAAGCTAACACCACCACCAGTACCACTCTTACCCCAGCTAACACCACCTCCAGTACCACTCTTACCCCAGCTAACACCACCTCCAGTACCACTCTCATCCCAACCATCACCACCTCCAGTACCACTCTCACCCCAGCTAACACCACCTCCAGTACCACTCTTACCCCAGCTAACACCACCTCCAGTACCACTCTCATCCCAACCATCACCACCTCCAGTACCACTCTCATCCCAACCATCACCACCTCCAGTACCACTCTCACCCCAGCTAACACCACCTCCAGTACCACTCTTACCCCAGCTAACACCACCTCCAGTACCACTCTCATCCCAGCTAACACCACCTCCAGTACCACTCTCATCCCAACCATCACCACCTCCAGTACCACTTGTGGGATATTTGGGCTTGATTCTGATTAATTAATAATTAAAGTAGTAAATTAAATTACGAAGGACCACCCGCTTTTAAAGTAAAGAGGGAAACTGAGAATTTCAGATCATTAGATAAAATTCTAGAGAAAACCAGTGACTATGGATATAACTAGAAAGTATGATCATAAGAATAATTAATGGGCTGTATTATTAAAGAAACAAACCTCAAACACCTACATTGGGGGGTTATTACTGGAGGTAAGTACGTCCAGGAATCAGTGTGGTTCGTTCACTAATTCAATTAATAATAATCTAATCCTATAAATAATGCTGAATATAATATCATTCACATAAAGAAGAACATGAATATGAGCATAGTAATGAATTACAGTAAATCACACATTAATATCAAACATTCTGAATACATCAAATTGCAAGGAAATGGATAAAAAAGAAATAAGCCTTAGCTTGTAGCAGATTCCTTTAGATAACCATGGAAGTCCTCTTAATCTCCAAATCTGGTACACTGACGAATGGTACGGTTCAACATGGAGAAGACAGCATGAGGAATTCTTCTCTCGAGCTGCAAGATAAATAACTACCAGTAGCAATTGATTTAACTACTCAATTCATATTCAAAATTATTAATATCTACAGATGGAATTCTAATCACCTGTTATTAGGTGTTATCCCGCTGCTTGACGAACAATCACCCCGCTATTATTAGACCTGTAAATGATGCATCAAATAAAGGGTACTTAGCTGTGGGCACTGTATAAGTATTAAGATTGCCGTAATTTCGCATCCCAGGCTCCGGTGAACCTATCCTGGATTGTGATGCGTTTCAAGCTGGCTGATCACGTGTCGTCAGGAACCAAGTCTAGGGGTCCCTCATTTAACACCAGCACTAGTTGAAAATATTATCTGCAAGGTCGTTCACGCCTCACAGTGGCGGCTTTCATCTGAGGATGGATAACACCTGCCCGATTTGCTGGGCAATGGCGTCTTTTATGAGTACGGTAAGCACAGTTCTGCCTCCTTTCGGCTCTGCACGTGTCCGCATACTGAGGGGGATGGCGTCCCTCCAACCCACGCCGAGTCGACGTTCATAACACAAATTATTGTCTCGAACATTAATATTTCTCGCATTCGCGCTTGAAACTTTAAAGACTGGACGGGTTTATTATTTAGAGGAACGAAACATTATTATTTAACTATTTAAGAATAGTAAATATATAAAGGAGAGGAATTAATGTCTCCCCATGGCATTCATTGATGACGTTAACTCTATCGCGAGGTAGACGCTATGATTCTAACGCTCTATTCGGCTTTTAGTTAGAGAACAATTCGTCTGCAATCAGTTGTCATACAGAATGCTTTAATTATGGAGAATCGTATTTAATTCTCACACAAATTGGATATAATGTGTTTACTGTAAGGAAATCTGACGCAATACTGACGTCAGGTGACGTGAGAATTCTAGCCTAATGCACAGATGAATTATTAGTACATGAGAATTCTACGAGTTGTTAATTTTACTTACTACAATATTTAGTATGGTTAGTAATAAGTAATGAGAATACAACAATGTATTCGGTGTTGGAAATATCCAACATAACTCCGGGGGGAGGATTCTAGGGTCGCAGTGTACTGTGTTGTACTGACCTATCCCGAAGTGGTATTAAGATTAATACATTAGTATGTTAATATGTTAGTATGTTAATATGTTAGTATGTTAGTACACACATAACGAACGTCCCGGATTTATCAAGGACTTACAAGAACTTGAGTCTTGCTATTTACATGTCAAATGAAGCATGTTGTTTGTAGCCTACACAATATTTATAGAATTCAACTCTCCCAATTTAAACTAACAGAATCTACGGTGATGCGATATCCTGGGTCATAGTGACGTGTAATGTTTCGTTACGTGATATCACATCGTAGCATCATCACAGTTTTCTCAGTGGGATGTGAAAGAAATTACTCTTGTTCAGAGTTGTAATAGGCTTGCAGTTTCCCTTAGTGGAAACATGCATGAAATAATGAAACATTAAATGATTAAGTTATCGGTAATCAGGAACACTCTAAAGCTCACAATAAACTCAACAACTAGGGTCGCAGTGACATGTAATGGTGTATTACGTAGCTGCTGAATCATAGGTAAACTCAGAATAAGTTCCTAAGAACTGATAACACTATTGTATGATTATACAGTAAAGTATTATTAGTCATTTAAGATCATGGAGACTATGACACCACAGTAAGGTCACTGTCTAGGGTCGCTGTGACTTGTAACTATTGAGTTACTAGACAATAACATCACGCAGCATCACGATCACCTCAAATTCAAATTAGGAGATTGAATTAAATGTGCACTGCCGTGCAGTAGTCATGCTGACTGATGGTACAACTAATTTGCTAACTAGCTAAAATAATAGAAAGGTAGAGAACTGAAAAGTTTATTCATTAAAATCAAGGAAAATTCTGAGTCGACAGTGAGATTAGTAGCCTAGTCATCCTGACTTATGAGCTAATTAAATGGTAGCTCATAGGCTTGACACTGTAAACTGGTTAATACGAAATCACCTTTACATGAAACTGAGTTTATTAAATCAGTCTCTATAGGTATAGTCAACTGTAATTAATGGTGAGTACAGATTAGGCTAGTACTCAGTTGACACTAACTAAAGTCCCTAAGCCTACCTAAATAAATGGTTTGAATTTCTAACCTACCTAAGTAAGGGACTAAGCTAATTGTGAGCAAAAATGTACTCGAATTAACATTGTGAGCAGTATTGAGCTCATTAACAGGTCGAGTTATATTAAACTCGTGAACATGGTGAGCTACAGTGAGTTCGTCAGCAGTGCTGACAGGGTGAGTTGCAGTGAACTCGTCAACAGTGTTGACAGGGTGAGCTACATTGAGCTCGTTAGCAGTGCTAACAGGGTGAGTTGCAGTGAACTCGTCAACAGTGTTGACAGGGTGAGCTGCAGTGAGCTCGTCAGCAGTGCTGACAGGGTGAGCTACAGTGAGCTCGTTAGCAGTGCTAACAGGGTGAGTTACAGTGAACTCGTCAACAGTGTTGACAGGGTGAGCTGCAGTGAGCTCGTCAGCAGTGCTGACAGGGTGAACTACAGTGAGCTCGTTAGCAGTGCTAACAGGGTGAGTTGCATTGAACTCGTCAACAGTGTTGACAGGGTGAGCTGCAGTGAGCTCGTCAGCAGTGCTGACAGGGTGAGCTACAGTGAGCTCGTTAGCAGTGCTAACAGGGTGAGTTACAGTGAACTCGTCAACAGTGTTGACAGGGTGAGCTGCAGTGAGCTCGTCAGCAGTGCTGACAGGGTGAGCTACAGTGAGCTCGTTAGCAGTGCTAACAGGGTGAGTTGCATTGAACTCGTCAACAGTGTTGACAGGGTGAGCTGCAGTGAGCTCGTCAGCAGTGCTGACAGGGTGAGCTACAGTGAGCTCGTTAGCAGTGCTAACAGGGTGAGTTACATTGAACTCGTCAACAGTGTTGACAGGGTGAGCTGCAGTGAGCTCGTCAGCAGTGCTGACAGGGTGAGCTACAGTGAGCTCGTTAGCAGTGCTAACAGGGTGAGTTACATTGAACTCGTCAACAGTGTTGACAGGGTGAGCTGCAGTGAGCTCATTAGCAGTGCTAACAGGGTGAGTTACAGTGAACTCGTCAACAGTGTTGACAGGGTGAGCTACAGTGAGCTCGTTAGCAGTGCTAACAGGGTGAGCTCGTTAACAGTTAACAGGGTGAGTTCAGTGAACTCGAACTAACGAGGTGGAGTTTTGTCATTCAATTGTCATGGCAAGCAATATTAAGCTCGTACGCATGGTGAACAAGCACTCATATTATTACGTTAATTCTAAGGTGAGCTATATTGAGCTCAGGAAGCATGTTAATTAACAATGCTAATGTTTAACGATAATGCATTAAACATATTAGTTCTCTGTAAATTCACTTACATATTAGTAAGTTTGCAAGTTTGTTCGTGCTGCGCTCCTACACTATATAAGCAGAAACGAAAGAAAAAACAACTCAAACAATTAATGCAAGTATTTATCACTAACTCTTAGTGCAGAAAACATGGTATTAAGAAGGTTTTCTTGGCAAACCTTTAAGCGCAAGTATAGTGGACCAGTGGTTCTAATGAATTTATTATTAAATTCAGGAAATGCCAGTGGCATTAAGTGCTAGATTCTCTAGCCTAACATTCTTATTTCCTAGGGAGTACTAGATTCTCTAGCCTAACATTACAATTTAACTAGGAAGACTGAGTGTGGTCAATTACTACTTGTCGAGAATAATTCTAGGTCTGCAGTGAATTCAACAGTTTGGTCGCTGTGACTTGTACTTGTTTGAGTATGGACCATTGGTTTTCACTGAGAGCTATAAAACATCTCGGCGAGTATCAATTGCACTACATTCAATCTGAGTTTATTACTCAGCTGTGTTTCTCCCTTTAGCTTGCTGCTGGAGAATTGATTTACTGCTGACTAATTTATTATTATTGGCAGGTTTAGGCTTGTTCACATTCAGAACTTTACCAGTAAGTAAGTAGCCTCCTGCAGATTGGAGCATATTCATTCCCAATCGTTTAACATGTCCAGTTATGAACTGGTAATAGTAGTCGGCTCCTACTAGTACATCTACATTGTTAAGGCGGCCAGACATTAATTTGTTGTCAGCCAAATTAATTTCACGTTCCTGCAGGAAGTGGGCTGTGTACCCCAGACCCTTAATATTTAAGTCTAAAGGTATTTGATCTACAACAATGGCTTGGACAGCCTTGGCATGACTACCTAGTCGTACAAGCGGTTGAACTACTGAGTATTCATGGGTTCCTCGATTTATCATGGACCCTGACAAGTTTAATTTTACTTGTTCTATTGGTTGTAAATTAAGTGCCTCTGCTGCCCTTTGAGTAATGAAAGTTCTCTGGGAGCCTTGATCAAATAGTCCACGGGTGGTGATCTTGGCTCCTCTGTTCTTCACTTGAAGTTGGGTAGTAGGCAAAGCAGCATCCACTTGAGATGCTTGTGAAGTTACGCTGTACACATCTCGCACCTTGCAGCACTGTACTGGTGTAGATTCTCTACGTCCTATTCTAGGATTGACATAATTAGTTCTAACTAATTTGCACAGTGCAGCATGATGCTTGCCCCTTTTACACCTATTGCAGGTGTTCAGTGGGGTGTCACAGCTGTTAACATTATGTGGTTTGAGACACCTAATACATTTGTGTAACTGTTTGAGTCGTCTGACTCTTGTGTCTCTATTAGGATAATTAGTACATTTGTACAGAGAATGTTGTTGATTGCAAAACAAGCACATTCCCCATCCTACAGATCGTTTAGGGCTTACCGGTTTGGGTAAAACAGTATTTGCAGGTTGTGGTGGTTTTGCTGTTTGCATTTGCTTGTCATTTATTCTCTTGTGAGTACTTGATGTACTCTGGGGAACCATTAATTGGCTCTTGGGAGTGCTCTTTGGACTATTAGGTCTCTTAGGAGCACCGGTGGAATTATTAGCAGTGCTCTTTGGACTATTAGGTCTCTTAGGAGCACCTGTGGGACTCTTAGGCCTCACTGATGAATCAGTATTTGACTGATTGTTGTTACATGAATTATTAGCACTTTTGTTACCTAGTGACAGAGTCACTTTAGGAGTTTCAGGTAAGGAAACTGATGTAGGTACAGTTTTGGTGCATTCAGATTTAGCATTAATTGCTTGGTCTGCTGTATGATTGCTCATATTACGCAAACCTGTAAATATATCCTGCATTGACAGGGTATTACCATTCTGGCATACATATAATTTATTAAGTGTGTCACCAGACAATTTTCTTTGGATGATAATTTTAGTCATCCACTCAGTAGTTGGGTGATCCACCTCTTTACTGAAAGAATTTATCAGTGACTCAAGCTGAAAACTAAAGGCTTGTAAAGAGTCAACTGATTGTTCTGGTGAAGATAAATTTAATAATTGGTGTACAAGGTTTATAATAGTCTTCTCATTGTTAGCGCTTGCTTTAGAAGGCTGTTGTGAGTAATTGTGACCATTACTTGTGTTACTTAAGGCTTCTTGTTTAGCCTCAGCTGTGATTACAGCTTCGACTGCTGCTGCAGCATTAGCTTTATCATTTTCTGGTTCAGATTCACTGATCATTGCAGCTTCACTTGTTTCATCTGTAGCTTCACTTGTTTCTCTGGGTTCTGGTGATAAGCTAGTTAATTCAGTAGCATTATGTATTGAACTTATAGAATCCAGGGAACATTGAGAAGAGTGGTCTGAAATTTGATCAGACTCTGTAAACAAATCATCACATGAAGCTGTATTAGATGAGAGGTTAGAAAATGAAGGTTGATCTTCAGTTGTTGATCTTGTATAGTGATCAGCATTGATTAGAGGATTCTCCTCGTCTTGATTTAGCTCAAGTATTTCATCTGAGCTGAGTGTTAACTTGTATACAGGTCTATTAATGATCTAATTCACCCACTCGGGAATATCTTGCTTCGCAAGCACCTCCTTATATCGGTCTAAACTGGTTTGAACAGAATGTTCATAGTTATCGAGATCAGATTCTGTTAGACGTAAGTGGTCTGAGACAGTATGACCGGCTTGGAGTAAATTCCTGTGGGACTCGATTACAGTCTTGATATAGTCATATTTTTGGGTGGCGATCCTTATGGAACTTGCTAGTCTATAGACGTCACCTGGGTCAGTTACGACACAGAAATGACATTTCATAAGCAGTTTTCCCAAAGGACCTTGAAGAGCTGTCAAGAATCTTGCGTTCCTTTCTAAAGGATTCATTCTTGCGGTAAATTGAGCCTGATAGGGCTTATGTAGCTAGTGGTATAGCTATGTTGTCTGCTCCTTGATGTAGAGCAGGTATAAGTATTGACAGCCTGATAGGGCTTATGTAGCTAGTGGTATAGCTATGTTGTCTGCTCCTTGATGCAGAGCAGGTATAATTATTGACAGCCTGATAGGGCTTATGTAGCTAGTGGTATAGCTATGGTGTCTGCTCCTTGATGTAGAGCAGGTATAAGTATTGACAGCCTGATATTTCTTGAGGCTGGTTGTAATTTACCTCATTTAGAGGTTAGCTACCTACCTAATAATAAGCAACTAAGATTTGAGTGGTACCTTGGTCTCACTACAGGTGTTCCTCAGCTTAGCTCTTCTAAATCAGCCTCGGATGGGTAGTAGACTTACAGTAACACTCAAAGACATACATAGAAATATGCAATAAAATAATTACACAATAAATGGTTAATCCCACCCTTGATAGGGTCAGCACAAAAAATAATATATGTGTCACTAACTAGCTCAAGCCTAGTCGTGAGAATTTCTACTTGAGAAACTACAACTACATTTAGTCTGTGCTTGTGCCAAATTCAACACAATCACAGCCTAAATTGCTACCTACTGAAGGTTGGCAAAGATTATATTATGGTGCAGTAATGTGCAAATAATTGTGCTGTGTTTTTTGGGTTTTTTGTATTTTATATAATATACACTTGTGTAATTATGTGTATAAGAAATTAAATGAACACAAAAGAATTAATTGTGTTTGGCAAGTATTCTACTGCCGTAAATATTACTTAACTCCTGAATGTACTCCTAATGGTGGAATAAAATATTATCAGGGTTAGTAATGATTAACTAGTAAGAGATCAGTAATTTATATTAGTATACTGGATCCCTAAATGTTAATGATCCACTGACTTGAGTGAATCAGTAATTATAACATGGATTCAGGCTATAATGGACAGTCTGCTGACAGCCATATATTGAAACATTGGTATAGCCTAAATGGTTAACACTTAATTGGTGTTAGTGATTAATATAAGGTTATGAGCTGTTGCTCTTGGTGACCTAAAGATTCTACTTCAGTATGAAGTGTAGGTCTAAATGTTGTGGGTAATTGGTTATGACCCACTAAAGCTATGTATAAGGTAGCTGTTAGTGTGATCTAGGCTAACTGGTGTGTTACACTGTTAGTTGACACAATTAATTAGTCTAGCTTCTATCACACAAGGATTAGTTATTAATGGTTAATATTTTAATTATAAATTTAATGCTTATCCGGTTCGAAGGACCATAATGTGGGATATTTGGGCTTGATTCTGATTAATTAATAATTAAAGTAGTAAATTAAATTACGAAGGACCACCCGCTTTTAAAGTAAAGAGGGAAACTGAGAATTTCAGATCATTAGATAAAATTCTAGAGAAAACCAGTGATTATGGATATAACTAGAAAGTATGATCATAAGAATAATTAATGGGCTGTATTATTAAAGAAACAAACCTCAAACACCTACATTGGGGGGTTATTACTGGAGGTAAGTACGTCCAGGAATCAGTGTGGTTCGTTCACTAATTCAATTAATAATAATCTAATCCTATAAATAATGCTGAATATAATATCATTCACATAAAGAAGAACATGAATATGAGCATAGTAATGAATTACAGTAAATCACACATTAATATCAAACATTCTGAAAACATCAAATTGCAAGGAAATGGATAAAAAAGAAATAAGCCTTAGCTTGTAGCAGATTCCTTTAGATAACCATGGAAGTCCTCTTAATCTCCAAATCTGGTACACTGACGAATGGTACGGTTCAACATGGAGAAGACAGCATGAGGAATTCTTCTCTCGAGCTGCAAGATAAATAACTACCAGTAGCAATTGATTTAACTACTCAATTCATATTCAAAATTATTAATATCTATAGATGGAATTCTAATCACCTGTTATTAGGTGTTATCCCGCTGCTTGATGAACAATCACCCCGCTATTATTAGACCTGTAAATGATGCATCAAATAAAGGGTACTTAGCTGTGGGCACTGTATAAGTATTAAGATTGCCGTAATTTCGCATCCCAGGCTCCGGTGAACCTATCCTGGATTGTGATGCGTTTCAAGCTGGCTGATCACGTGTCGTCAGGAACCAAGTCTAGGGGTCCCTCATTTAACACCAGCACTAGTTGAAAATATTATCTGCAAGGTCGTTCACGCCTCACAGTGGCGGCTTTCATCTGAGGATGGATAACACCTGCCCGATTTGCTGGGCAATGGCGTCTTTTATGAGTACGGTAAGCACAGTTCTGCCTCCTTTCGGCTCTGCACGTGTCCGCGTACTGAGGGGGATGGCGTCCCTCCAACCCACGCCGAGTCGACATTCATAACACAAATTATTGTCTCGAACATTAATATTTCTCGCATTCGCGCTTGAAACTTTAAAGACTGGACAGGTTTATTATTTAGAGGAACGAAATATTATTATTTAACTATTTAAGAATAGTAAATATATAAAGGAGAGGAATTAATGTCTCCCCATGGCATTCATTGATGACGTTAACTCTATCGCGAGGTAGACGCTATGATTCTAACGCTCTATTCGGCTTTTAGTTAGAGAACAATTCGTCTGCAATCAGTTGTCATACAGAATGCTTTAATTATGGAGAATCGTATTTAATTCTCACACAAATTGGATATAATGTGTTTACTGTAAGGAAATCTGACGCAATACTGACGTCAGGTGACGTGAGAATTCTAGCCTAATGCACAGATGAATTATTAGTACATGAGAATTCTACAAGTTGTTAATTTTACTTACTACAATATTTAGTATGGTTAGTAATAAGTAATGAGAATACAACAATGTTGTATTCGGTGTTGGAAATATCCAACACCACTCTCATCCCAACCATCACCACCTCCAGTACCACTCTCATCCCAACCATCACCACCTCCAGTATCACTCTCATCCCAACCATCACCACCTCCAGTACCACTCTCATCCCAGCTAACACCACCTCCAGTACCACTCTCACCCCAACCATCACCACCTCCAGGTCCAATTGTGAGAGTTTGAGGATATGGAATATGGAATAGTAAGGAATTGAGCTCGGAAAATTTCTAAAAATTTTCTTTAATTCTTTTAACCTTTATTCCTGTCGTGATATTCAATTAGGTCGCCTGAGGAAGGACTTGCTTAGCTAACACACCAGTGTAGTAAGCAGCTCATTCCTCACTCTGGGACCATTTATGAACAATTGACTAGGCAAACGCAGAGACCCCAAAAAGTTTAAATCCCCTCCACTATCGGCCGTCGACCTTCGCCGAAGCGAATCTAACGAGTAAGTCCTGGGCTCTCACAACAATAATATATTATTGTGTGATGCCGTATATTTAGTCCAAAACTCAAGAATCAGTTTCAATTTAATACTCGAGTGTGGCAGTACACTTACAGAACCATATAAATGTGAGCGGTGTAACGCAGACAGTGGTCAACATAACAACTTAGTTTATTCAATAAAGTACTAACTACTACAACAAAAACAAAGGAAATGTCAATGACGTTACTGGAGATCCTTCCTGTGACACTATCAATGACAGCTAGACACCAGCCCCTCGGACTGCATAATGAACTAACTCGAACATTAGCGTGAACACAGAGGAATCAAACAAGCAGGCAATAACAGATCTATAATCACACCTGTAACTATGACACAGTAGGTTCTGAGACACGTCTCCAGTAACCTCCTAACTGTTCTACACCTCTGTGCAGTCCACACCTGCACTAGCGGTTGCAATGCTCTCATATCAGTAGCCTGTCAATGACAACAATGACTAATGGGTTCACTGGCAACTCCATCAACCCTTCCTCGAATTAATCTTTATATTTCGTTAACACTCCGTCCCACGGACGATCAACAATCAATAACAATTGATTTACGTTAATGACAAAGTAACATTTACGTTAATAACAAGGTAACATTTACGTTAATTTATTAACTCTTACAACTGTCCCTAGTAACGCGGAAATTACATAAATACTCTACCCGTCGAGCATTCAGTGAGTAAATCCCATTAATCCCTGTACTTCCAGACAGCTGATTAATCTCTTTACTAGTTACATTAATTTACGTTACTTTACATTATCGGTTACTATCTCTCAACGATGGTAAATTCTGATTTACAATGTCCAAAGTGATAAGAGAACGGTAATCACTCGTGATTACCCTTAGAGTCATTAATTACTATCCTCAAGATCAATAATTAATCAATTAAATACGCAACTTTTCACACTGGCTCAGCAATTTACATTAAGGTCTGAATTCCGTCCGAGGCTTCCATACTCAGACCAATTCAGGTGATTAAGAACGTTAATCACCACGTTTACGTTATTCTAAAATGACGGTTCTCTTCCCACAGTCAATCAAGTGCCGGTACTTCAGGCACCCTGCTGGCGGGTGGCTGGCTCACGGCACGGTAGGTGGTGTAGGTGGCGGCGCGCTAGGTGGTGTAGGTGGCGGTAGGTGGTGTAGGTGGCGGCGCGCTAGGTGGCGGTAGGTGGTGTAGGTGGCGGCGCGCTAGGTGACGGTAGGTGGTGTAGGTGGCGGCGCGCTAGGTGGCGGTAGGTGGCGGCGCGCTAGGTGGCGGTAGGTGGTGTAGGTGGCGGCGCGCTAGGTGGCGGTAGGTGGTGTAGGTGGCGGCGCGCTAGGTGGCGGTAGGTGGCGGCGCGCTAGGTGGCGGTAGGTGGTGTAGGTGGCGGCGCGCTAGGTGGTGTAGGTGGCGGCGCGCTAGGTGGCGGTAGGTGGTGCAGGTGGCAGCGCGCTAGGTGGTGGTAGGTGGTGTAGGTGGCGGCGCGCTAGGTGGCGGATGGTAGACTGTGGCAGCCTAACCCCTCCCGAGCAAGCGTAGTACTCCCATCAGTTTGGCGCCAAAACACTGACTTGAGATTTCCACGAATTTCTATGAGAAAACTGCCCCTGAACACTTGGCACGAATTTCCCCGTTCCCCTCGACTGCTACAAAGCACTAGCAGGAATTAGAACGTCTATAATCACGGGAGTGCGGACCCACGAGTCTGTTGCTCCTCGTATGCAAATTACCCACGATCCAAGATTTCTCTCACTCGTTCCCTATCTATCTACCCCTCAACGAGGATTCCAGCTGGATTCTGTCTGTGCAGCTGGGGGTCTTGGCGGGGGCGGCAGTGAGGGAGCTGAGACGACAGTCACCACGACGTCGTCTTACCCAATTTGGCCGAATGGGCAAGAGAGAGACGTCAGGCTGGGGTGATGACTGGAGCAGAATGATGTCTTGTGGCAGGAACACCGGCTTCCCGGGCTCTGCCTCAAAAGAACCAACCAGAGGGAGGCACACAGCGGCCTACCCCTCTCAACCAATCAGAGACGGTGTACCATGGACCTGGGGCACTCCAAAATGGCCGATCAACATGGCGGCTCAAGATGGACGCCTGCCGTTGCCATGACGACAATGCTGGAGCTAGCGGGAGGCCCACGCTCGCCTACGCTGTCCCAGGCCTCCCAAGATTCCCGCGCAAATCTTGAGTCCCTCCAAGCTTACAGTGAAAAGATGCTATTGTTATATCTCTGTCCACAGACCTGCTACCCAAGCCAGGGTAACATTTCTGGAATGCTGATGACTGGGGCTCTCCCATGAGTCCAAACACAAGATGTTTCGGATAATGGTTACCAAACTTAGGTCCACGCACTTAACAAGTGCACTTAGCAAGTGTACTGGCCTCCACAGGCATAAGAGCACTATTGTAAGTGACCTGGTGAACCATCTCCTCACATCACTCTCATGCCAACCATCACCACTTCCAGTACCACTCTTACCCCAGCTAACACCACCTCCAGTACCACTCTCACCCCAACCATCACCACCTCCAGTACCACTCTCATCCCAGCTAACACCACCTCCAGTTCCACTGTGGGGTTTTACTTTTCATGACTACAATTGCGTGCAAGGTCACACATGTGTATATGGCAGACGCTTCACGAAGCTGTCGGAACCCATCAGATACGAGGGCGAGCGTACAAGGTCTGGGAGCACGGTCGAGTAAGAGTCCTTGTTGGTCTCCTCTCAGACTGCCTTCACCGGGTCCTGATCCACACTGATCGTGGGAATCTCCTCAATGTAATTACATCAATTTAAGGGACTCCTGGGGTCCTCATCACATATATAGTTTAGTGACTAATAGGCAACTCGGTGTTGAAGACACCTGGGGCTGAAAGTTTAAGTAAGAGTTAAATATTTAGCAGTTTTTGGAAGTGGTTTAACGGAAACACCGCATTATGCTTAATAGTAGTTTATTTTCACTTAACCACTAATAAAAAGGGGTGCTTGATTTACCTTAGATTGACCTCAGTAAGGATATTATCACTCGTGGACAAAAACCTAACTTAACATGATTGACAACCAATAACTAACACGGGGTACCTAACATGCCGGTGTGCAAAGGGTCACAGGAGTCCCAAACAGAATACTCGGGCAATAATCATGCACAATAAATCAACAATTAAATGTGTGGTGTATGTGAAGGTCACATTCACTGACGAGTGTTATGTCGTGACACCACACAGATATACATGCATACAACGTCGGGTGTCTTGTCTGACACATATACCTGTGTCAGGTGTTTAGAAGGTGAGTTGACTACTGGTTGACTAGTGGTTCACCACTGACTGACCACTGGTTGACCACTGTTTCACCACTAACTGACCACTGGTTCACCACTGACTGACCACTGGTTCACCACAGGTTCGCCACTGATTCATCACTGGTTCACCACTCAGATCAACACAGAACAGACACTATTATAAGAAAACAAGATATTGTACTGATTGAGGAAATCATTCCATAGGTGTCGGGATTTGTGAGTTGGCTAAACGGGTCTCAGAGTATTCTGGGGCAAGGGGTGGGGGGTCAAGGGAACGGGGGACAGGAAGGGTATGGGGTGAGGGGGAGGGCGGGCAGGGAGTATGATGGGGGAGGGGGAGCGAAGGAGGGTATGGGGTGATTGGGGGGACAGGGAGAGTATGGGGTTATAGAGGAGGTAGGACAGAGAGGGGAGGGGAGACAGAAGGGGAAGGGGGTGCAGGGATAGTATGGGGTGCTACTTTACTACTTTACATGCTATTTTACCACAGTTCTTTCTTGATGACCTGCCACAGTGCCACTTTACTATTGTTATTTCCTGTTACTTTGGCACTGTGCCATTTTACCACAGATACTTCCTGGTGACATGGCACTGTGCTACTTTACCATAGCTATTTCCTGATGTCGTGGCAGTGTCACCTTACCACAAACTGAGGATTGGAGCAGACAGATTCTCTACAAATGACAAGGAAGTCTGCAAGGAACTCAATATTTAATTCCAGGAGGTCTTCACTATAGAGCAAGGAAAAGTTCCAGTGATAAGAGACGGAATAGTTAACCAGGCACCAATACAGGAGTTTGGGATTGCTAGTGTGGATGTAAGGAGGCTTTTGTTAGATATGGATGTGACAAAGGTTACTGGCCCAGATGGAATATCATTTTGGATACTAAAGGAAGGAGCAGAAGCACTGTGCCAGCCACTCTCCATGGTGTATAACAAATCACTGGTAACAGTTGAACTGCCAAAAATTTGGAATATGGCAAATGTAGTCCCTATATACAAGAAGGGGGATAGATAGGAGACCCTGAACTACAAGCCAGTGTCCCTAACTTGCATACCATGCACGTTGATGGAGAAGATTGTGCAAAAAAATATAGTGGAACCTCTGGAGCGAAGAATCTTAGTAACACATCAGCATAGGTTCAGGGATGGCAAGTCATGCCTCACAGGATTAGTTGAATTTTACGACCAGGCAACAAAATTCAGGCAAAAAAGAGAGGGGAGAGCTAACTGCGTATTTTTGGATTGCCAGAAGACCTTTGACACAGTAACACACAAGAGATTAGTGCACAAGCTGGAGATGCAGGCAGGAGTGAAAGGGGCGGTACTCCATTAGATAAGGGAGTACCTAAGCAGCAGGAGACAGCGAGTCACTGTGAGGGGTGAGGTCTCAGACTGGCGCGGCATCAACAGTGAAGTCCCACAGGGATCAGTCTTTGGACCTATACTGTTTCTGATATATGGAAATGATCTCTCAAAGAATATAGAATCGTTCCTCTCATTGTTTGCTGATGATGCAAAAAGTATAAGGATGATTAAGACGGAGGAAGATAGTATAAGGAATCATGATGACGTAGACAAACTGAATGAATGATCCAACAAATGGCTACTAAAGTTCAACCCGAGTACATGTAAGGTGATGAAACTAGGCGGTGGAAACCAGGAGGCCTGACACAGGATACCGAATGGGAGATGAAGTCCTTCATGAAAAGGACAGAGAGAAAGATCTAGGAGTTGATATCACACCAAACCTCTCTCCTGAAGCCCACATAAAAAGAACATCTGTGGCGTATGCGAGGCTGGCTAACATCAGAACTGCCTTCAGGAACCTATGTAAGGAATCATTCAGAACCTTGTATACCACATATGTAAGACCAATTCTGGAGTATGCGGCTCCAGCATGGAGCCCGTATTCTGTCAAGCACAAGTTGACTTTGGAAAATGTTCTAGGCTAGTCCCAAGAACTAAGAGGCATGAGTTACGAGGAAAGGCTGCATAAAATGCGCCTCACGACGATATGATCACTACCTACAAAATTCTCAGGGGAATTGACGGGGTAGATAAGGATAAACTGTTTAACATGGGTGGTACGCGAACAAGGGGACCCAGGTGGAAACTGAATACCCAAATAAGCCACAGGGATGTTAGAAAAAACTTTTTCAGTGTCAGAGTAGTTAACAGGTGGAATGCATTAGGCAGTGATGTGGTGGAAGCTGACTCCATACACAGTTTCTAATGTGGATATGACAGAGCCCAGTAGGCTCAGGAATCTGTACACCAGATGATTGACTGATGAGAGGCGGGACCAAAAAGCCAGAGTTCAAACCCCGTCAGCACAACTAGGTGAGTACAGCTACTTCCTGGTGACCTGGCACAGTGCCACTTTATCACAGCTATTTTCTGAAGTTCAGGCACAGTACCACTTTACAATAGTTACTACCTGGTGACCTTGCACAGTGCTACTTTATTATAGTCTGTTTTTGATGCCCTGGCACAGTACTATTTGACAACAGTTATTTCCTGATATTCTGGCACAGTGCCACTCTACCACAGCTATTTGCTAATGTCCTGACACAGTGCCACTTTACCATAAATGTTTCATTGTGACTTGGCACAGTGCCACTTTACCCCAGGTATTTCTAGATGTTCTGCCACAGTGCCACTTTACAACCGATATTTCTTCATGTCCTGGCACAGTGTCACTCTATTACAATAACTTACAGCCTCTTGACTAGGCAGTTTTAAGATAAGACTTAAGTCTTATCACTCGTATATTGTTAATTTCAACCTTCACGACACCTGATTCTGTCGGCGGCCGCGCGAGATGAAACTGGCAATAACGAGATATGGATTAACGTTGCGTTGACTATATGGTCGGTAGTGCAAATCTTTCACGTCCTACACGGACGAGCGACAACTTCAGAATGCTGGGGACAACGTGGGCCGCTGGCTTCCAGGCTGCTCTGTAACACCCATGATCTCCCCCCCCCCCTTAGAGTTCACACCCAGGGAAGCCTTCTCCAAGAGGTCAGCCCAGATGACCTCCGGTTTATCTTGTATATTGATTAAAAATTCCTGGGTTAGTCTTAGTCAGCATAGCTTCAAGTATGTAATATTTCTTGCAAGGAAATTAGACTCCAGATTCTAATGTGTAAACATCCCTGGATCTCCCCCTTTTGGCCAGGTCAGAGGTCAGTCACACACGTAATTAATAACTCCTCTCTTGAAGAGTGTATGGTGAATGTCAAACAAGCTTTTTGAAATATTTCTTGAGTGTTTGTACACTTTTGGTCTAGCAACAGCAGATCTCCCCCTCCCCCTGTGGGGGTTGTATATAGAGGGCCTGTAGGAATATAGGAGGAGCAGAGGGCGGTACACCGGGATCGAAAGCGGGGCTGTGAAGAACATCTCAGCCAGGGAGAGACAGATAGCTTAAGGTAATGTGTGTAATCTCTGAGTTTTTGTTCCATGTCCAAATTTCTTAACTTTTTGCCAGTGTTAGGATAGGATTTATAATTGGTGATTGACATAATTTTGGTCTCAATAAACTTACGTGAAATTTCCCGTCTGTGTTAATTGTTGAATCCTTAGAATAGGATTTATAAGTGGTGATTTACATAATTTTGGTCTCAATAAACTCATTAAATTTCCCGTCTGTGTCAATTGTTGAATCCTCTTAGCCTTTTGGATATAGTGGCTGACAACCGTTTTCAAAATTAATGACAGTCATAGAAAGTACTCTCCAAGTCAAGCAATGTTTCTTGCCTCGTTGCTTGATATAGTTTCAATGGTCAAAGGCAGATGGTGGCAGCGTATTTAATCCTTGTGTTAGCATTTCCTTAGTGGCAGTGTACCTTTGGTTCCGGTGTAACCATCATATGTCAGCCCATAACAGTGTTACCAAGTGCAACCAATGGGGAAGTGTTACTCAGGATCAGTAGTGTGTACATTATAGTGGTGTTCCAGTATAATGGTACATTTTAGTGGTGTTACAATAGGGAGGTGTTACAATGGTGGCAGGGAAAGGGAGCTGTAACACCCATGATCTCCCCCCCCCCCTTAGAGTTCACACCCAGGGAAGCCTTCTCCAAGAGGTCAGCCCAGATGACCTCCGGTTTATCTTGTATATTGATTAAAAATTCCTGGGTTAGTCTTAGTCAGCATAGCTTCAAGTATGTAATATTTCATGCAAGGAAATTAGACTCCAGATTCTAATGTGTAAACATCCCTGGATCTCCCCCTTTTGGCCAGGTCAGAGGTCAGTCACACACGTAATTAATAACTCCTCTCTTGAAGAGTGTATGGTGAATGTCAAACAAGCTTTTTGAAATATTTCTTGAGTGTTTGTACACTTTTGGTCTAGCAACAGCAGATCTCCCCCTCCCCCTGTGGGGGTTGTATATAGAGGGCCTGTAGGAATATAGGAGGAGCAGAGGGCGGTACACCGGGATCGAAAGCGGGGCTGTGAAGAACATCTCAGCCAGGGAGAGACAGATAGCTTAAGGTAATGTGTGTAATCTCTGAGTTTTTGTTCCATGTCCAAATTTCTTAACTTTTTGCCAGTGTTAGGATAGGATTTATAATTGGTGATTGACATAATTTTGGTCTCAATAAACTTACGTGAAATTTCCCGTCTGTGTTAATTGTTGAATCCTTAGAATAGGATTTATAAGTGGTGATTTACATAATTTTGGTCTCAATAAACTCATTAAATTTCCCGTCTGTGTCAATTGTTGAATCCTCTTAGCCTTTTGGATATAGTGGCTGACAACCGTTTTCAAAATTAATGACAGTCATAGAAAGTACTCTCCAAGTCAAGCAATGTTTCTTGCCTCGTTGCTTGATATAGTTTCAATGGTCAAAGGCAGATGGTGGCAGCGTATTTAATCCTTGTGTTAGCATTTCCTTAGTGGCAGTGTACCTTTGGTTCCGGTGTAACCATCATATGTCAGCCCATAACAGTGTTACCAAGTGCAACCAATGGGGAAGTGTTACTCAGGATCAGTAGTGTGTACATTATAGTGGTGTTCCAGTATAATGGTACATTTTAGTGGTGTTACAATAGGGAGGTGTTACAGCTCCCTCAGTACTTCTACGTTCTTTGAAACTAGCCAATCCCGTGGCAGGCCATGCTGGCTGAACCAATCACAACCTTGGTTCAGGGGAGGTGCTAAGCCATGACGTTATCCGGCTAGACCTCTGGTTACACAAACCGTTGGCCTGGGCCGGGCCCTCCTGACCACAGCTCCCAATTGTACCACGAGACACTAAAACTGGATTTTTCACCCCCTGGAGTTTCAAGCTGTAATACATATTACACATTGCTGTAATTTCTGAACGCTAGTGTACGGACGCTGCATTGCGTCCATCACGAGGGTACACGTTTTATGCTTCATTTTCTACTACCACTAGAAATTGAGCGTGGGGGAGGCACCCCCCCCATAGCTGGTCCTGTGTGGGAGCTGAGTGTGGGGGAGGCACCCCCCCCTAGCTGGTCCTGTGTGGGAGCTGAGCGTGGGGGAGGCACCACCCCCCCCTAGCTGGTCCTATGTGGGAGCTGATCGTGGGGGAGGCACCCCCCCTAGCTGGTCCTGTGTGGGAGCTGATCGTAGGGGAGGCACCCCCCCCCTAGCTGGTCCTGTGGGGGAGGCACCCCCCCCCCCTAGCTGGTCCTGTGTGGGAGCTGAGCGTGGGGGAGGCACCCCCCCCCCTAGCTGGTCCTGTGTGGGAGCTGAGCGTGGGGGAGGCACCACCCCCCCCTAGCTGGTCCTGTGTGGGAGCTCAGCGTGGGGGAGGCACCCCCCCCCTAGCTGGTCCTGTGTGGGAGCTCAGCGTGGGGGAGGCACCCCCCCCCCCCCTAGCTGGTGCTGTGTGGGAGCTGAGCATGGGGGAGGCACTCCCCCCCCCTAGCTGGTCCTGTGTGGGAGCTGAGCGTGGGGGAGGCACCCCCCCCTCCTAGGTGGTCCTGTGTGGGAGCTGAGCGTGGGGGAGGCACCCCCCCCCTAGCTGGTGCTGTGTGGGAGCTGATCGTGGGGGAGGCACCCCCCCCCCTAGCTGGTCCTGTGTGGGAGCTGAGCGTGGGGGAGGCACCACCCCCCCTCCTAGGTGGTCCTGTGTGGGAGCTGAGCGTGGGGGAGGCACCCC
The DNA here is from genome assembly GCF_040958095.1 of Procambarus clarkii. NCBI lineage: Eukaryota > Metazoa > Arthropoda > Malacostraca > Decapoda > Cambaridae > Procambarus > Procambarus clarkii. The sequence continues at coordinate 9,974,403 of NC_091195.1, read as the reverse complement.
CCCCCCCGCTGGTGCTGTGTGGGAACTGAGCGTGGGGGAGGCACCCCCCCCCCCCTAGCTGGTCCTGTGTGGGAGCTGAGCGTGGGGGAGTAGTAGGGAAAAAGAACACTACGAGGGGCTCCCGCCATCGGCTGAGATGGATGACAGATGGATGAGCGTAGCTTAACGTGAAGAAGTGCACGCGAGCCGGGGACAAGTGCATGAGTCTCAGCTTGTGGAAGTCGTCGTGTGAAGCTCATCTTTATTTTTAGACTCTAGCTCTTGAGCCCGAGTCTTACTAGTTTTAAACAATCATATTTTGCTTGTAGTAAAGTCCCATTTATTCTAGTGTACTTATTCATAGATGTTTTGGAGAACCTTAGATGATTTGGGGAATTTTGGTTTTGGGAAACCTTTGATGAAACCATCTAACCATCTATTTTTGGTCGTAGTAAAGCTTTCTGTCTTAGACGCAATAAAGCACGTAAATTATTGTGATCGTCTCAAAGTTCTCCAAATGTACTTGCTAGAGAGCATACGAAAGAGATATAAAATAATATACACCTGGAAGATACTGGAGGGCCAAGTCCCAAATCTACACATTAAAATAACACATACTGGAGTGAACGATATGGAAGAAAATACACATTAGAATCAGTGAAGAGCATGGGTGCCATAGGCATAATCAGAGAACACTCTATGAACATCAGAGGTCCAGGGTTGTTCAGCATCCTCACAGCGAGTATAAGAAATATTGCCGGAACAGTTGTTTGTTGTTAAAGATTCGCTACCTGGAACAAAAAGTTCCAAGTAGCACGGGCTATAGTGAGCCCGTATTGTGCCGGAACAACCATAGCTAGGGAAGTAGAAGAACTCCCAGGACCCCGTCAAGCAGGAATCAAGCAGATGTTTTACCGCCTAGTCATAGCACCATGGGTATCACTAACAGGGATTAATGACCAATAAGGTTCAGTTTCTGGAGTGGATGACCCTACTTAGATGTATTGGGCTGGTTGTACTGGGCAACTTACATTTAATGGATTACTTGTATTTTTGGCCGTAGTAAAGCTTTCTGTCGTAGAAATTTAATTTAAATCATCATATTTTGGGTGTAGTAAAACGGCTTTCTGTCATAGCAATTTTAATTTAAATCATTATATTTTGGACGTAATAAAGATAATTGTATTTTCAAATTTTGAATTTCCTTATTATTTCTTACTAACGTAACTTCAGAATGTGGTGAAAGTGTGATGAAAGTGATGAGTGTGAACAAGTGTGAGAGTAGTGTGTGTGTACTTACCTAGTTGTGCTTGCGGGGGTTGAGCTGTGGCTCTTTGGTCTCGCCTCTCAACTGTCAATCAACTGGTATATAGATTCCTGAGCCTACTGGGCTCTATCATATCTACATTTGAAACTGTGTATGGAGTCAGCTTCCACCACATCAGTACTTAATGCATTCCATTTGTTAACTACTCTGACACTGAAAAAATTCTTTCTAATGTCTTTTTTTTTTCTCATTTGGGTACTAGGTAACCACTTGTGTCCCCTTGTTCATGTTCCACCCATGCTAAAGAGTTTATCTTTGTCCACCCTGTAGGTGGTTGTCAGATCTCCCCTTACTCTTCTGTTTTCCAGGGACGTGAGGTTTAGCTCCCTTAGCCTTTCCTCGTAGCTCATACCCCTCAGTTCTGGGACCAGTCTGATGGCATTCCTCTGCATCTTATCTAACTTTGTCTTGTGTTTAATTAGGTATGGACTCCAGGCTGGAGCTGCAAACTCCATGATTGGTCTTACATAAGTGGTATACAAGATCCTGAACGATTCCTTGCATAAGTTTCTAAAGGAAGTTCTTATGTTGGCCAGTCTAGCATATGCCGATGATGATATCCTTTTGATGTGGGCCTTTGGGGACAGGTTCGGTGTGATATCAACTCCTATATCTTTCTCTCACTTTTACTCTTGCAGGATTTCACCTCCCAGATGGTACATTGTGTCCAGCCTTCTGCTCTCTTCGCCTAATTTCATTACTTTACACTTTCCTGTGTTGAACTTTAGTAGCCATTTTATAGACCATTCGGCCAGTTTGTCCAGGTCGTCCTGTAGTCTGTCTATCTTCATCTGTCTTGATTCTTCTCATAATTTTTGCATCATCAGCAAATATTGAGAGGAATGAGTCTATTCCCTCTGGAAGGTCGTTTACATATATTAGAAACCAGATGGGTCCAAGTACAGAGCCCGTGGAACCCCGCTGGTGACATCTCGCCACTCTGATGTTTCAACCCCTCCCCCCCCCCCTCTCACAGTTACTCGCTGTTTCCTGTTGCTTAGATACTCCCTTATCCACTGGCGCACCTTACCTTTAACTCCTGCCTGTTGCTCCAACATTTGTAACAGCTTTTTGTGAGGTACTGTGTCAAAGGCTTTCTGACAGTCCAAGAAAATGCAGTCTTCCCACCCTTCTCTTTCTTGCCTAATTTGTTTTGCTTGGTCATATAATTCTATTTGTTACGGACTCGTCAGCACCGTCTGAGTATGGCCTGATAATTCCAGTGCCATCTATGGGTCTGTACTCAAACTCCTCTAGAATTAGACGCTACATAGACAATGCCATCCATTGGTGGTGGCGTGATAGCGGCAAACGGCTCTGGTTTCCTGCTCTGGCTAGCAAGAGAGGTCGATGTCGATGACCTCTGGTGAGGTGGCGGCTCAAGATCAGCGCCATCTGTTGTGCTACAGAGCACAATGTCAAGTCCCTAGTGAGGAAGTGTTACTTCTTGGTTTCACCAGGATCATCCATATAACTGATGACGTGTTTGTGTCCACAGAGATGACGTGAAGCAGCAATCGCACTGAGGATGGCAGTTTACCTTGCGCAGCCTACGTTCTCCCGACTTAGTCCTGCAAGATGACTAAGTAAGCCGCCGCTGATCTGAAGCAAAGTGTGTTGACCGCTGTTGAAGTAGTATTGGAAGAGATCAGCGTATCTCGGGACTGGCTTAGGGGAGAAACGGGCGTCAGTGAGGTGCCTGTTGGGAAGTGCTGCTAGCCGGTAGCTAGAGGCTTCTGCCAGGGGTTCGCTGCCCCTGTATCAATTGTGTTGTGGCCCCAATCAGCGTGTGGCTGAGGTTCTCTGCCAGCAAGTGGCTGGAGAGTGGTCATGGGGTATTGGCACCTCGTGATACTGTCAGTACGCTGGCCCACAGGAAAGGTGAACTCGCCAGTGTTTCCCAGTATGGTTGGAAAAGGTACTGAGTGAAGTGGAACACTGAGAATGGCGAATTCTGCCTTGTGTGCGTTCTGAGTTTCCTGTGTGAAAGCGACACTTGTACATAAGTATAGTAATATTCCATTTTTATATATCTATTTATGGTGATGGTAAATATATTGGTGATGGGAATATTGTTTTGTTCATCTCTCCCTTATTAATTCATTGCATTATCTGGCCAATTCCTTGAAAGCAACTACCGACTTGGGCTCGGATACAACGAATAAGGTTCATCCATCAAGAATCCGGTTACTGGTCCATAATGACTGTAACACTATTAAACTTGTGAGGTATGATTTACCATATCTGAACTCTTGCTGGTGGTGTGTTAAAAGTTCTTTCCCTGCAGATGCTCTACAAGCCTTATTTCTCTCACGATATTCTCCACCATCTTGCATGGTATACAAGTTAGGGAAACTGGCCTGTAGTTCAGCGCCTTTTGCCTGTTACCCTTTTTGTATATTGGGACTACATTAGCTGTCTTCCAGCTTTCCGGTAGGTCTCCTGTTTTGTGTGACCTGTTATACATCATAGAGAGTGGCACACTTAGTGCTTCTGCACCTTCTTTTCATATCCACGATGAGATTCTGTCAGGCCCAACAGCCTTTGTCACATTCAGCTCCAACAGATTCCTTTTGACCTCATCACAAGTGAGGTCAAATTTCTCAAAGGTTGCTTGGTTTGCCTCCTCATTTATTGCAGGGACTTCTCCTTGTTCTATTGTAAAGACCTCCTGGATCCTGAGTTTTTTCACTCTCCTTTTAGTCATTCTCTGTATATCTGTTCTCCCCTTTTCTCAGTTTCATCACTTGTTCCTTCACTGCTGTTTTCCTCCTGATGTGGTTGTGGAGCAGTTTTGGTTGAGTCTTGGCTTTACATGCGATGTCATTTTCATACTGTCTCTCTGCTTCTGTGTATGTGTTTGTGTACTCGCCTAATTGTGCTTGCGGGGGTTGAGCTCTGGCTGTTTGGTCCCGCCTCTCAACCGTCAATCAACAGGTGTACAGGTTCCTGAGCCTATTGGGCTCTATGATATCTACACTTGAAACTGTGTATGGAGTTAACCTCCACCACATCACTTCCTAATACATTTCATTTGTCAACCACACTGATATTATAAAAGTTCTTTTTAATATCTCTGTGGCTCATTTGGGCACTCAATTTCCACCAGCATCCCCTAGTGGGACACGGGTGGACACGTGTGTGTGTGTGTGTGTGTGTGTGTAATTGCTTAAGTGTAGTTACAGGATGAGAGCTACGCTCGTGGTGTCCCGTCTTCCCAGCACTGTTTGTCATGTAACGCTATGAAACTACTGATGGTTTTGGCCTCCACTACCTCACCTAATTTGTTTCAATCGTCTACTACTTTGTTTGCAAAAGTGAATTTCTTATATTTCTTCGGCATCTTTGTTTAGTTAGTTTATATCTATGACCTCTTGTTCTTGAAGTTCCAGGTCTCGGGAAATCCTCCCTATCATTTTTTTACTATTTTGTACGTAATGATCATATCTTCTCTTTTTCGTCTATCTTCTGGTTTTTGGCATATTTAATGCCTCTAACCTCTCCTCGTAGCTTTTGTCCTTCAGTTCTAGGAGCCATTTATTAGCATGTCTTTGCACCTTTTCTAGTTTGTTGATGTGCTTCTTAAGATATGGGGCACAATACAACCGCTGCATATTCTAGCTTTGGCCTAACAAAAGTCCTGAACTATTTCTTTAATATTTTGCTATCCATGTATTTTAAAGGAATTCTGAAGTTAGAAAGCGTGGCATAGGCTCCTCGCACAATGTTCTTTATGTGGTCCTCAGGTGATAGTCTTCTTTCTAGAACCACCCCTAGATTTCTTTCTTTATCAGAAGTCTTTAAAGATTTTCCACATAATTTATTGGTTGTGTGGGGTCTATGTTCTATTCCACATTCCATCACATGCCATTTATTTACATTAAATTCCATTTGCCCAGTGGTGTTCCATATACTTAATATTAGACAATGAACATTACCGGTGCAAAAACTGAACCCTGTGGTACTCCGTTTGTGACATTTCTCCAGTCCGATACACTTTTCTCTTATTACTGCCCTCATTTTTTTACCAGTCAGAAAATTTTTCATCCATGTTAGCAGCTTAGCTGTCGCCCCTCCAATGTGTTCCAGTTTCCAGAACAACCTCTTATGTGGAACTCTGTTGATGGCTTTATTTTAGGTCCAGATAGATGCCTTCAACCCAAGCATCCTTTTCCTATAAAATCTCTGTGGCTCGATCAAAGAAACTGAGTAAATGCGATACACGGGATCTTGCCGATCGAAAACCAAACTGTCTGTCTGATATTATAAAGTTTTTTCTCCGGGTGTTCTACCCAATTAGTTTTAATTATTTTTTCCAATAGTTTGACTATTACACTTGTCAATGATACAGATGTACTCACCTAATTGTACTAACCTAATTGTGCTTGCGGGGATTGAGCTCTGGCTCTTTGGTCCCGCCTCCTAACCGTCAATCTACTGGTGTACAGATTCCTGAGCCTACTGGGCTCTATCATATCTACATTTAAAACTGTGTATGGCGTCAGCCTACACCACATCACGGCCTAATGCATTCCATCTATTAACTACTGACACTGAAAAAGTTCTTTGTAACGTCCCTGTGACTCATTTGGGTACTCAGTTTCCACCTGTGTCCCCTTGTTTGCGTACCACCAGTGTTGAATAGTTTATCCTTGTCTACCCTGTCAATACCCCCGAGGATTTTGTAGGTTGTGATCATGTCTCCCCTTACTCTTTCTTCCAGTGTCATCAGGTGCATCTCTCGCAGCCTTTCCTCGTAACACATGCCTCTTAGCTATGGGACTAGTTAAGTGGCATACCTCTGAACTTTTTCCAGCTTCGTCTTGTGCTTAACAAGGTACGGGCTCCGTGCTGGGGCCAAATACTCCAGGACTGGTCTTACATATGTGGTATACAAGATTCTGAATGATTCCTTACACAGGTTCCTGAATGCTGTTTTGATGTTAGCCAGTCTCGCATATGCCACAGACGTAATTCTTTTTATGTGGGCTTCAAGAGGCAGGTTTGGTGTGATATCAACCCATAGATCTTTCTTTCTGTCTGTTTCATGAAGTACCTCATCTCCCATTCTGTATCCTGTGTCTGGCCTTCTGGTTCCACCGCCTTGTTTCATTACTTTGCATTTACTTGGGTTGAACTTGAGCAGCCATTTGTTGTACCATTCATTCAATCTGTCCAGGTCATCTTGTAGCCACCTACTATCCTCCTCTGTCATCAGCAAACATTGAGAGAAACGAGTCTATACCCTCCGGGAGATCATTTACATATATCAGAAACAGTATAGGTCCAAGGACTGACCCCTGCGGGACTCCACTTGTGAGGTCTCGCCAATCTGAGACCTCACCTCTCACAGTGATTCGTTGTCTTCTGTTGCTTAGGCACTCCCTTATCCAATGGAGTATTTTCCCTTTCACTCCAGCCTGCATCTCCAGCTTTATCACTAGCCTCTTGTGTGGTACTGTATCAAAGGCTTTCTGGCAATCCAAAAATATGCAGTCTGCCCATCCCTCTCTTTGTTGCCTGGTCGTAGAATTCAATTAACCGTGTGAGGCAGGACTTACCATCCCTGAACCCATGTTCATGCTGTGTTACAAAGTTCCTTCGCTCCAGATGTTCCACTAGCTTTCTTCACACAATCTTCTCCATCAGCTTGCATGGTATGCAGGTTAGGGACACTGGCCTGTAGTTCAGTACCTCCTGTCTATCCCCTTTCCTATATATCTGGACCACATTAGCTACTTTCCAAATTTCTGGCAGTTCCCTGTTGCCAGTGATTTGTTATACACTATGGAGAGGATAAGCACAGTGCTTCTGCTCCTTCCTTTAGTATCCAAGGGGAAATTCCATCTGGGCCTATAGACTTTGTCACATCCAACTCTAGTAACAACTTCCTTACTTCCTCACTGGTAATCTTAACTTCTTCCACTGGTTCCTGGTTAACAATTCCCTCTCTTATCTCTGGAATTTCTCCTTGTTCTAAGGTGAAGACCTCCTGGAATTTCTTATTCAGTTCCTCACACACCTCCTTATCGTTTGTAGTGAATCCTTGTGCCCCTATCCTTAATTTCATTACCTGTTCCTTTACTGTTGTTTATCTCCTGATGTGGCTGTGCAGCAATTTAGGTTAAGACTTTACCTTGCTCGCGATGTCATTTTCGTATTGTCTTTCTGCCTCTCTTCTCATCCTGACATATTCATTCCAGACCCCTTGGTATCTTTCTCTGCTCTCAAGTGTCCTTCTATTCCTATAGTTTCTCCATACTCTTTTATTTTGCTGCTTAGCTAGCCTACATCTCTGATTAAACCATGGGTTTCTCGTCTTCATTTCGTTGTCTTCCTTTTGGACTGGGACATACTTGTTTGCTGCCTCCTTGCATTTCTGCGTGACGTTGTCCATCATGTCTTGGGCCGTCTTTCCCCTGAGCTCTGTATCCCATGTTATATCTGTTAGGAGTCTTCTTATCTCCTCATAGTTACCCTTACGGAATGCCAGCCATTTGTTTTCAGTACCCCTCCTCGAGTGTGTGTGTGTGTGTGTGTGTGTGTGTGTGTGTGTGTATGTGTGTGTGTGTGTATGTGTGTGTGTGCGCGCGCGCGATGAGTGTGAGCATGTGTGATGAGAGCGAGAGTAGGTGAGTAGATGAGCGTTGATGACCTTTGACCCTCATCCCTAGGCCTAACTATACATTCCATTCAAATTCCTGACAATCTCGTCACCCTTCATTCTTTTCCTGGGTGTTGCATGTTACGTTTTCAAATCAAAGTGTTACTCTTCCCATAAGTTAACCTCGGTAGTGCATCGTAGTTCAATAAATTAGTAAGTTGTACAACAGATACTTACTCTTATTATTAACAATATTTTACTATGTCATCTTACTGCGAAATAACTAAGTTATCTTATCGTTTACTCTAACAAAATGATTCAAACAAATCTATATGACTTTACGTCAAACTTTAAGTCAACTGTGACCATGTATTAGTTCAACTTTATTTTTGTGTTTTATGAGTTACAAATCTTACCAACTCAATCTTTCAGGATCTTTGCTGTTTTACATAGTATCAAAGAACTGAAGAAATCTTTCTCTAGTCTACTTCATCCTACAACTGTTTCGTATCATAACAACTACCACTGGTCTTTACGCATCACGCGAACACTAAATACTTATAGGCATCTTTGTGTTTATGTCTTATAATGTTACCAAGTTTATTGATCTGTACACAGAGAATAAACTACACCAACGTGAAGTATCAGCGAGATACCTTCTTCTTTCTATTGTTCTGTATCTTCCATCATTGCTATTTAAGCTTTAAAGATTGACTGTTTGTCTCCATGTTAAGTGTGGATTTTACGTTAGTTGGAGTAGTTCAAATATTTACTAACTATTTCTGAGTGAGCGTGAGAGAAGTGTGGGAGAGCGTGTGTGCCACTCATCTAGGTGAACTTACCTATCTGTACTTTACAAACAATTTCTTAGATCCAACATTAGACTTTCAGCTCCCTTACACTATGCTCTGGTAGCGCAATATAGATCAGTATCAGTAAAGTACACAACTCATCCCCGTTATTATTAACTAGTTAGTATTTTTACTTTTATCAAAAAGTTTTTCAAACTCATCATAATTAAGATAAAATTTTTACCAAGTCAATATTTTCCATATTATTATTTTTCCATATTTCCATATTTCCAATCGCGGTTCCTTTAATCTGTCTGTAGGTTTTCCCGTCGGAAGTCATGATGGTGTCCCTCATGACCTGTAGTATTGCCTCTTGTAGGAGCTCATTGGTCGGGGGTCTTCAGACACCTGCCTCCTTAAGCTCGTGCTGGGCCTTGGGTTTATGTCAAAAAAGTCGCTACTTTCGTTGTGGGTTACTTGGGTACAAGGATACTACATCAAGCGAAAATAGACATGAGGCCGAAGGTCATTATAGTTCCGCAGGCGTATGAGGAAGTCCGTAGTATCCTTCAGTCGTTCCGGGAGAAGTTTCAATAGTGGTGTGAGTAGAGCTGAACACCTGAGGACAACAGGTTTTGTTGGTACTTGACAGCCACTCACTACTGGCCGGCCTAGCCATGAGCCAGTTGCTTCTAACCTTTCTTTAAAGATATTCGCGAGGATGTTTAGAGCCGAGACTTTCGACGGGAAGTTATGAAAAATATCTCTTATCTCCGCTTAGAGTAGACCTCCCTGGTGTCCCGTCCGTGAGTCTTCATTTCTGTAGGACTTTACGACCAAGGGTCTTACTCCTGATCTGTGTATTCTTAAGGGCCACGGACTGGTTCTGGACTGGCTGGTATGTGCCCCTGTCCAACAGTTGCCGTATCATTTCCTTCCTGTAATTCTGTTTTTCATATTACAACCATTGCTCCTTTGTCCGCTGGTTTGATGACTATGTCAGCCCTGTTTTGCAGGTTCTTTAGGGCGGCTTTTTCCTCTACTGTCATATTTGGCTTGTGCCTCTCTTGGACAGCTGAGAGCAGGTTGGTCCTCACTTCCTCTATCTTTGGGTGTAGGCCAAGCACACACACCTGCACACATTCTGGATGTGCAGGGGGGTTTTTTGCGTGCACATACCTGTAGAAAAGTGAAAGAGCATGTTAGTATTGTGTTTTGGTAAACCTAGCAGATTTGTCTTAAGTTCTCTCGTCACTTTTAACCAGGAGACATTAATTTTGGCTTCTAAATCGTTGAGAGAGTCGTTTATTGCTGTTTCCCGTGCTCATCGTGTTGGTGTTCTGCGACAAAGGAGAGTCCTTTTCTGAGCATTAATCATTCTTGGGCCGTCAGGTCAACTTCTGAGACAATTACATGGGCTAGTTCCTGTTTTGTCCGTCGCCGTCTCGCCAGTCATCCTCCTGTCGGGTCGTCTTACTCTTGGCGGCTGGTTATTATCTCTGGGGTTGGTACTCGTCTCCTCCTCCAGCGTCGTCGTCGTCGTCTGGACGCCAGTGGTCCTCTGGATCGTCTAAGTTTCTGTTCCTACTCCAATCTCTGTTTTTGGCTCTGAAAAAAGGTTTACGTTGTTGGTCCCTGTTACCTTCCCTGTGGTTGGCGCTATTCCTCCCCTGGTTCTCCAGGGTCTCTCTCAGTCTGTTGTTGGCACTATTCCTCCCCCTGGTTCTCCAGGGGTCTCTCTCAGTCTGTTGTTGTCACTATTCCTTCCCCCTGGTTCTCCAGGGTCTCTCTCAGTCTGTTGTCACTATTCCTTCCCCTGGTTCTCCATGGGTCTCTCTCAGTCTGTTGTTGTCACTATTCCTTCCCCTGGTTCTCCAGGGTTCTCTCTGTCTGTCGTTATCACTATTCCTTCCCCTGGTTCTCCAGGGGTCTCTCTCAGTCTGTTGTCACTCTTCCTTCCCCTGGTTCTCCAGGGTTCTCTCTCAGTCTGTCGTTGTCACTATTCCTTCCCCTGGTTCTCCAGGGTTCTCTCTCAGTCTGTCGTTGTCACTATTCCTTCCCCTGGTTCTCCAGGGTTCTCTCTCAGTCTGTTGTTAGCACTATTCCTCCCCCTGGTTCTCCAGGGGTCTCTCTCAGTCTGTCGACTGTTGGGGCTGTTGTTGTCTGCTCGTCTGTTGGGGCTGTTGTTGTCTGCTCGGCTGTTGGGGCTCTTGTTGTCTTCTCGGCTGTTGAGGCTGTTGTTGTCTGCTCGTCTGTTGGGTCTGTTGTTGTCTGCTCGGCTGTTGAGGCTGTAGTTGTCTGCTCGTCTGTTGGGGCTGTTGTTGTCTGCTCGGCTGTTGGGGCTGTTGTTGTCTGCTCGTCTGTTGGGGCTGTTGTTGTCTTCTCGTCTGTTGGGGCTGTTGTTGTCTGCTCGTCTGTTGGGGCTGTTATTGTCTGCTCGGCTGTTGGGGCTCTTGTTGTCTGCTCGGCTGTTGGGGCTGTTGTTGTCTGCTCGGCGGTTGGGGCTGTTGTTGTCTGCTCGGCTGTTGGGGCTGTTGTTGTCTGCTCGGCTGTTGGGGCTGTTGTTGTCTGCTCGGCTGTTGGGGCTGTTGTTGTCTGCTCGGCTGTTGGGGCTGTTGTTGTCTGCTCGGCGGTTGGGGCTGTTGTTGTCTGCTCGGCTGTTGGGGCTGTTGTTGTCTGCTCGGCGGTTGGGGCTGTTGTTGTCTGCTCGGCTGTTGAGGCTGTTGTTGTCTGCTCGTCTGTTGGGGCTCTTGTTGTCTGCTCGGCGGTTGGGGCTGTTGATGTCTGCTCGGCTGTTGGGGCTGTTGTTGTCTGCTCGTCTGTTGGGGCTGTTGTTGTCTGCTCGTCTGTTGAGGCTGTTGTTGTCTGCTCGGCTGTTGAGGCTGTTGTTGTCTGCTCGGTTGTTGAGGCTGTTGTTGTCTGCTCGGCTGTTGAGGCTGTTGTTGTCTGCTCTGCTGTTGTTGTCTGTTCGTCTGTTGAGGCTGTTGTTGTCTGCTCAGCTGTTGAGGCTGTTGTTGTCTGCTCGGCTATTGAGGCTGTTGTTGTCTGCTCGGCTGTTGAGGCTGTTGTTGTCTGCTCGTCTGTTGAGGCTGTTGTTGTCTGCTCGTCTGTTGAGGCTGTTGTTGTCTGAACGGCTGTTGGGGCTGTTGTTGTCTGCTCGGCTGTTGGGGCTGTTGTTGTCTGCTCGTCTGTTTGGGCTGTTGTTGTCTGCTCGGCTGTTGGGGCTGTTGTTGTCTGCTCGGCTGTTGGGGCTGTTGTTGTCTGCTCGGCGGTTGGGGCTGTTGTTGTCTGCTCGTCTGTTGGGGTTGTTGTTGTCTGCTCGGCTGTTGGGGCTGTTGTTGTCTGCTCGGCTATTGAGGCTGTTGTTGTCTGCTCGGCTGTTGAGGCTGTTGTTGTCTGCTCGTCTGTTGGGGCTGTTGTTGTCTGCTCGGCTGTTGGGTCTGTTGTTGTCTGCTCGGCTGTTGAGGCTGTTGTTGTCTGCTCGGCTGTTGAGGCTGTTGTTGTCTGCTCGGCTGTTGGAGGTGTTGGTCGTCGTAGTCGGTGTTACTGGTCCTCTTCCGGTAGTTCTGCCTGGGCTGCTATCGAGGTCAGCTGGCGGAGTTTACCGCCATTGGTGGTATTATCTGTATGTTCCGTACCTTCCGTACAAGAACATACACCGTACCTGTATGTTCTTGTGTGTTGTGACTGTGTCCACCGTACCTGTATGTTCTTGTGTGTTGTGACTGTACCCACCGTACCTGTATGTTCTTGTGTGTTGTGACTGTACCCACCGTACCTGTATGTTCTTGTGTGTTGTGACTGTATCCACCGTACCTGTATGTTCTTGTGTGTTGTGACTGTACCCACCGTACCTGTATGTTCTTGTGTGTTGTGACTGTACCCACCGTACCTGTATGTTCTTGTGTGTTGTGACTGTACCCACCGTACCTGTATGTTCTTGTGTGTTGTGACTGTACCCACCGTATCTGTATGTTCTTTTGTGTTGTGACTGTACCCACCGTACCTGTATGTTCTTGTGTGTTGTGACTGTATCCACCGTACCTGCATGTTCTTGTGTGTTGTGACTGTATCCACCGTACCTGTATGTTCTTGTGTGTTGTGACTGTATCCACCGTACCTGTATGTTTTTGTGTGTTGTGACTGTATCCACCGTACCTGTATGTTCTTGTGTGTTGTGACTGTATCCACCGTACCTGTATGTTCTTGTGTGTTGAGACTGTATCCACCGTACCTGTATGTTCTTGTGTGTTGTGACTGTATCCACCGTACCTGTATGTTCTTGTGTGTTGAGACTGTATCCACCGTACCTGTATGTTCTTGTGAGTTGTGACTGTATCCCGTACCTGTATGTTCTTGTGTGTTGTGACTGTATCCACCGTACCTGTATGTTCTTGTGTGTTGTGACTGTATCCACCGTACCTGTATGTTCTTGTGTGTTGTGACTGTATCCACCGTACCTGTATGTTCTTGTGTGTTGTGACTGTATCCACCGTACCTGTATGTTCTTGTGTGTTGTGACTGTATCCACCGTACCTGTATGTTCTTGTGTGTTGTGACTGTATCCACCGTACCTGTATGTTCTTGTGAGTTGTGACTGTATCCCGTACCTGTATGTTCTTGTGTGTTGTGACTGTATCCACCGTACCTGTATGTTCTTGTGTGTTGTGACTGTATCCACCGTACCTGTATGTTCTTGTGTGTTGTGACTGTACCCACCGTACCTGTATGTTCTTGTGTGTTGTGACTGTATCCAGCGTACCTGTATGTTCTTGTGTGTTGTGACTGTATCCACCGTACCTGTATGTTCTTGTGTGTTGTGACTGTACCCACCGTACCTGTATGTTCTTGTGTGTTGTGACTGTATCCACCGTACCTGTATGTTCTTGTGTGTTGTGACTGTATCCACCGTACCTGTATGTTCTTGTGTGTTGTGACTGTATCCACCGTACCTGTATGTTCTTGTGAGAGAGAGAGAGAGAGAGAGAGAGAGAGAGAGAGAGAGAGAGAGAGAGAGAGAGAGAGAGAGAGAGAGAGAGAGAGCTTTAGCCACAAGACTATGAGTACATGGGTCATTACAATACAAAAATAAGACAGCATTACAAAGTATAATAAACTGCAGGAGCCAGTGTACTACTACACAGGAGATTACTCATGCCGCTGGAGGATATGACCAAACAACCACACGACAACAGGCAATGTACTCACTGTTGCCACTTGTTGTCATGTCTCATGAGTCTGACAGCACTTCTAATCTCAGTCACCAGACCAATTAATTTTCAATATATGCTCTCCTTTATGATTTACAGGAATTCTGTAAATGATAACGGAGGACACTGACTGAAAATGCCCTCCATGCCCGAATCCATCCCCATTGTGCAAAGTAAACAAAGATACTTTTAATGAGCATATACAGTAGTAATAATAATAATAATAATAATAATAATAATAATAATAATAATAACAATTAACATACATAAAAGAGTCTCTGGCAGTTTCAGAGTGAGTACGTCACCAAAGTTTATACAATTCTCTTATTTACTGGTGACACATTTTTCCTACATTACAAACATACTTTTGATTTTTTGTTTATCAAACGTCCTATACTCTTCCTCACCCGGCCTCAGGGCACAGGTCCTACCCGTCATCATCCTGCCACAGGGCAAAGGTCCTACCTTTTCTCACCCTGCCTCAGGGCACAGGTCCTACCCGTCATCATCCTGCCACAGGGTGAGGAAGGGTAGGATCATTCTGTTGACGCAAATGGTGACAAGTCATGGACGAGGCCTCTGGTACAATAATGGTGACAAGTCATGGACGAGGCCTCTGGTACAATAATGGTGACAAGTCATGGACGAGGCCTCTGGTACAATAATGGTGACAAGTCACGGACGAGGCCTCTAGTACAATAATGGTGACAAGTCACGGACGAGGCCTCTGGTACAATAATGGTGACAAGTCATGGACGAGGCCTCTGGTACAATAATGGTGACAAGTCATGGACGAGGCCTCTGGTACAATAATGGTGACAAGTCACGGACGAGGCCTCTGGTACAATAATGGTGACAAGTCACGGACGAGGCCTCTGGTACAATAATGGTGACAAGTCACGGACGAGGCCTCTGGTACAATAATGGTGACGAAGTCTCTGGTACAATAATGGTGACGAAGTCTCTGGTACAATAATGGTGACGAAGCCTCTAGTACAATAATTGTGACGAAGTCTCTGGTACAATAATACATCTCATGTTTCCAAAGAGAAATATTTAAGGTTGTACAAGAGTGGGAGAGATAGGAGAGATGAGAGTGAAAGTGACCTAACTGCAGCTGTATGCGAGACCTGTATGCGTCCTGCCCCTAATGTTAAACACCTGCACACTCTAACACCTGTAATGGTTATGAAAGCTAAACATTGAGAGTTATGATAGTCCCTTTAACATGTGCTGTGACAACCATTAACATGGAATGTTGGAACTGTTTGTCTGTCTGTGTGTCTTACAGTCTTTTGTCTTCCAGGTACAGCACCACCTGTAATAAACACTCCAGGTACAGCACCACCTGTAATAAACACTTCCAGGTACAGCACCACCTGTAATAAACACTCCAGGTACAGCACCACCTGTAATAAACACTCCAGGTACAGCACCACCTGTAATAATCACTTCCAGGTACAGCACCACCTGTAATAAACACTTCCAGGTACAGCACCACCTGTAATAAACACTTCCAGGTACAGCACCACCTGTAATAAACACTCCAGGTACAGCACCACCTGTAATAAACACTTCCAGGTACAGCACCACCTGTAATAAACACTCCAGGTACAGCACCACCTGTAATAAACACTTCCAGGTACAGCACCACCTGTAATAAACACTCCAGGTACAGCACCACCTGTAATAAACACTCCAGGTACAGCACCATCTGTAATAAACACTCCAGGTACAGCACCACCTGTAATAAACACTTCCAGGTACAGCACCACCTGTAATAAACACTCCAGGTACAGCACCACCTGTAATAAACACTCCAGGTACAGCACCACCTGTAATAAACACTTCCAGGTACAGCACCACCTGTAATAAACACTTCAGGTACAGCACCACCTGTAATAAACACTCCAGGTACAGCACCATCTGTAATAAACACTCCAGGTACAGCACCACCTGTAATAAACACTCCAGGTACAGCACCATCTGTAATAAATACTCCAGGTACAACACCATCTGTAATAAACACTTCCAGGTACAGCACCACCTGTAATAAACACTCCAGGTACAGCACCACCTGTAATAAACACTCCAGGTACAGCACCACCTGTAATAAACACTTCCAGGTACAGCACCACCTGTAATAAACACTCCAGGTACAGCACCACCTGTAATAAACACTTCCAGGTACAGCACCACCTGTAATAAACACTTCCAGGTACAGCACCACCTGTAATAAACACTCCAGGTACAGCACCATCTGTAATAAACACTTCCAGGTACAGCACCACCTGTAATAAACACTTCCAGGTACAGCACCATCTGTAATAAACACTCCAGGTACAGCACCATCTGTAATAAACACTCCAGGTACAACACCACCTGTAATAAACACTCCAGGTACAGCACCACCTGTAATAAACACTCCAGGTACAGCACCACCTGTAATAAACACTTCCAGGTACAACACCACCTGTAATAAACACTCCAGGTACAGCACCACCTGTAATAAACACTTCCAGGTACAGCACCACCTGTAATAAACACTTCAGGTACAGCACCACCTGTAATAAACACTCCAGGTACAGCACCACCTGTAATAAACACTCCAGGTACAGCACCATCTGTAATAAACACTTCAGGTACAGCACCACCTGTAATAAACACTCCAGGTACAGCACCACCTGTAATAAACACTCCAGGTACAGCACCATCTGTAATAAACACTTCAGGTACAGCACCACCTGTAATAAACACTGTACTTGTTACCATACCTAAGAACTGTCGAGCTTCTGTGTCCTCTGATAACTACAGAACTATTGCCCTAAACGGACTATTAAACAAAGTATTTGATTACTTACTCTCCCCTCCCCATCCGGCCCGTTGACGCCGTGAAGGGGGTTTAGTGGACGGCTGCTGGAGTGTGATGCTCCGTGGGACAGTCCTCTGTATTTTGGTGGGCTTGCACTCCTGCTGCTGTCTTCTCTAATTGTGCCGGATTGCTTTTCCTTTTCCTTTTGTTTCGTTTTTCTCCCCCCTCTTCTCCTATCTGCTTGTCTTTTCCTACCGACCTTTTGCTTGTTTTGGTTATTCCTTTGGACTACTTCTATTTTGACGCCCGGGTGCTTGAGGAGGCATACTCTTGCACCCGTAGAACTGTAGTACCCGACGTCTCGAGCGAGGGGAACCTTTTATTGTCAATCTCCCTTTCGTCGCTGAACCCGATCTCGACGTACTGCCGGTTCCTAAGGTGGCGTTTGTGGGGCGTATACTCACGACGCACCCCTAGGAGGCCCCGGCATGATCAGCAATAGCTTCCTGTTGGGTGTCCTGCCTCTAATTGTGGCTCCATGGTGGGTATGGGGGCACATTCGTGGATGAATTTCTTTCTCTTCGTCTATATGTCGTTGAATATTTCTGTTGTACCCTCCCAGGCTCGTGGGGTGGGCGACCAAGCCCCCGAGTCGGCCTGTATTGGATGACCGGGCTCTGTAGCCTCCGCTGCGTTGGGCCCCGATCTCCTCCCTTTTGATTCTGCGCCTCCTGACGATTTCTCCCTCCATCGGCATCTCGTTGGTTCCGTGGATGCGTCTGTTACTTTCAACCCCACTCGTCTCGGTACACGTGTCGTTGCTGCTCCTTCTCAGGATGCAGCTTCCCGCGTGGCTGCCTTATCCTGCCTTGGCGAGATCCCTGTTTGGGTCTCAAAGAACGTTCAGTTGAACGCCAGTGTTGGCACTATTCTCCTCCCGCCCGATGTTGCGACCGGTGTTCGAGATCTGCGAGACTGCCACGACGATATTCGACATATTCTTGATGCCCAGGGCCATTCTGTCCTCCAGGTAGACTCGTTTACTAGTCCCTTTCGTGGTCGTCGCCGTCAACCCCTTCGAGTTGTGAAGATCACCTTTGATGGTTGGACCCTTCCATCCTCTGTCATTCTTGCTGGTGCCAGGTGCTCTGTCCAGGAGTATATTCCTTCTCCTAGGCTCTGCAACAAGTGCTGGAGGTTTGGGCATGGTGCCCTCCGCTGTTCTGGGACTGTATCTCTCTGTCCTTTGTGTGGGGGTGAAGGTCACTCTAAGTCGGAGTGCACTTCTCCCCAGGCTCGCTGCCTCAACTGCGGTGAGGCCCATCCTACCTTCTCCCTTGCCTGTATCCATTACAAGCTTGAGGCAGCCGTTCTCAACTTGAAGCACCGAGAGCGTTTATCTTTTCCCGAGGCGAGGCGCCAGGTTCGCCGGCCCCCGCCTTATGCTAACGCCTCTTATGCTCGCGTGTTGCGCTCTTCCTTTCCTCGTCCTTCCCACCTTCCTCAGACTCACAACCGTTTCCGGGCCTTGGACCCTGATACGCCCACTGCCCCCTCCTTTGTTCCTTTGAGTTCTGTCACGAAGGGTCCCCCTTCTGGTCCTCTGTCTGGGGTTCCCCTTCTTTCTACCCGGTCTGTTATGTCTCCTGTGTCTTCTTCCTCGTCCCCCTCAGATCCTCCTTCCCATTCTTCTCCTTCATCTATTGACTCTCCCTGCCACCTGGCGGTGCAGGCGGATGTCCATCGCTCTCCTAACGGCCGTCGTGTGTGCTCTCGTTCAGCTTCTCCCGTTGAGACGCTGGAATCTGTTGCTCGGTACGTAGTTGCTGGGACACCGGTCTCTTTACGTCAGAAGCGTAAGCCTGGCTCCTCTCCTTCCTCCTCCCCGGCGGGTAAGTAGGCTTCGCTTTCTTCCTCAGCCCCTACTACTGGCTCTATTGCTACTTCCCCTCCCATTTCAGTAGTTGCGCCCCCTGTTCCTGCTATGGAGGTTTCTAGGTTTCTTTGGCCCCCGCTTCCCTCTCGGTTGCTGCCCTTGCTGAGATACGCTCCCCTCTTTCTACTTCCCCTCTTCCTGCTGCTGTCCTTGACTGCTCCTCTCCGTTGTCTCCTCTTCCTCCTCCTCCTCTTCCGCCCACCTCTGGTCTGTTCTCCCGCTTCCTTCCCTCTGTCTTTGCTCAGTTTACCCATGCCCCCTAACCCTGACTTTGCTGACCCTGATCCCGACCCTGATATTCTTTAACGTGCTATGTTGCTCTTTCGCCTTTGTTTCTTCCTTGTTCTCTGTTGTTGTCCTTACTCTTCTCGTCGATGTCTATTCTTCAATGGAACGTTCGAGGTTATTACGCCAATTTCCTCGAACTCCAACTTCTAATTTCGTGGTTTTCGCCCCTTTGTGTCTGTCTCCAGGAGCCGATGCTTGGTGCTCGTCCTGGTCGTTTTTGTGGGTATTCCTTTCTCTTCCCCCTCCCCTCCTAATTCTTCTGCTCTCTTGATTCGCGCTGATGTTCCCTTTGTCCCCTTGCTTTTTCCTTCGCCTCTCCATTGTTCTGCTGCTCGTATCTTTGTGGGGAAATGATACACAGTTTGTTCCATTTATCTCCCCCCGAGTGTCATGCTTTTTCTTCCTGATATGAAGCACCTCCTGGATTCCTTGCCGGAGCCTGTGCTTCTGCTGGGTGATTTCAATTGTCGTCATTCTCTTTGGGGTGACGTTCTGACGAATACCCAAGGTCGCCTTCTTGAGCCGTTTCTCCTCTCTTCTTCCCTGTCTCTTCTGAATTCTGGTGAGCCTACTCACTTGGACTCTCGGACTTGCACCCTTTCCTGTCTTGATCTTTCTCTCTGCTCTTCTTCTCTTTACTTAGATTTCACGTGGCAGGTTCTTGATGACCTCCATGGCAGTGACCATTTCCCCATCCTTGTTTCCTTTTTCTCTTTTCGCCCTTCCCTCTCCTTCCCTAGGTGGCGGTTTGCTAAGGCGGACTTAAACCTATTTACCCTCAGTGCTGCTCTCTCTGACCTCTCCCTTCTGCCTCTCCCTCGTGCTCTCCTCCTTTTTCATGACACTGTCTTAAACGCTGCCCTCCGCTCTATTCCTCGCTCTTCCTCTCGGGGTCCGCGGAAGTGCGTTCCCTGGTGGAATGCGGATTGTGCTTGGGCTGTCCGCTGTAAGCGTACAGCCTGGAAGAGGCACCGCCGTCGGCAGACGGCCGATTCTTTTCTTTTCTTTCGGAAAGCGAGTGCGTTGGCCCGTAGGGCCATCCGTACGGCTAAGCGTGAATGTTGGGTATCTTATGTCTCCACAATTACGTCCGGAACTCCTCTGCCACAGATCTGGAAGCGTATCCGCAAGATATCGGGTAAGTTCGTTCCCGATGTTTCACCGGTCCTTCACCTCCATGGTACTCTTGTGGCGGACCCGTTGCAGGTCGCTTCCGAACTGGGTTCCCACTTTTCTTCTGTTAGCTCTGGTCTTCATCTTCCCCAATCTTTCCTTCTTCGTAAACCTGTCCTTGAGTCTCGTCCCTTAGATTTCTGCACTCGTCTTCGGCTTCACCATAATGATCCCTTCTTTCTCTCTGAACTTCGTTCTGCCCTGGCCCTCTGCGGTTCTACGGTGGCAGGCTCCAATGGTATTTATTATGAGATGCTTCGCCATCTCCCTCCGTGCACGTCTCAGTATTTACTGAGTCTGTATAATCGGATCTGGGAGTCGTCGTCAGTCCCTGAGGACTGGCTCGATGCCGTTGTCCTCCCTATTCGTAAACCGGGGTTTCTGGGTACTTCCCCTAAGGACTTTCGCCCTATTGCCCTCACAAGTTGTGTCTGCAAACTCTTTGAACGTATGGTTAACGTTCGTCTGATGTGGTTCCTGGAACACCATCACCTCCTCTCCCCTTCTCAATTTGGTTTCCGCAAGTGCCGCAGCACGACAGATGTCCTGGTGAACTTGGAGGTCTATATTCGTACTGCTTTTGCTGCGAAGACCTCCTTTGTTACCGTTGACCTCCTTATTGACCTGGAAATGGCTTACGACACCACTTGGCGATATCATATTCTATCTAAACTTCATTCTTTTGGCCTTCGTGGTCATCTCCCTCTCTTTCTCCGCAGCTTCCTCTCTCGTCGTTCCTTTCGGGTGCGCCTTGGTACCGCTCTCTCTGCCTCTTTTCAGCAATACGAAGGTGTGCCCTAGGGTAGTGTTCTGAGCACTACTCCTTTTCTGATTGCCCTCAATGGTCTTCTTTCCTCTCTTCCTTCAGGTGTCTTCTCCGCTCTCTATGTCGATGATCTTACCCTTTGCTGTCAGGGTGATGATTCGCCTCTCCTTCAGCGCTGGCTTCAACTTGCAATTGATGCCGTGCCGTCTTGGGCCACCGATCATGGCTTCAAGTTCTCTGCTTCTAAGACTTGTGCCATGACTTTTACTCGGAAACGGGTCGTTCTTCGTCCCTCTTTGTCACTTTATGGTCATCCCCTTGAATACAAACATTCCGCAAAGCTTTTGGGGTTATTCCTTGACACTCGTTGTCCTGGTCTCCCCATATCTCTTACCTCCGTGTTGAGGGCTCTAAGGCCCTTACCCTCCTTCGGGTCTTGTCCCATACTTCTTGGGGGGCAGATAGGCGCACTCTCCTTGCTTTACCTTCCTCTCTCGTCATGTCTAAGCTCGATTATGGTTGCCCTGCTTACTCGTCTGCTTCTCCTTCTACTCTTCGCCGTCTTGATGCTTTGCACCATACTGGGTTGCGCCTCAGTTCTGGTGCCTTTCGTTCGGCTCCCGTCCTTAGCTTGTATGTTGACACTGGCTTCCTGTCTCTCCAGGACCGCCGTGATCGCTACTGTCTTCGCTATCTTGCACGGTCCTTACAACATCCTTCCTCTCGCCTATGTCGTGCTTTAACTTTTACCCCTCCTGCGGTTCCTGTTCCACTTCGCCACCTCCCTCTTTCTGCCCGGTTATCTCGCCTACAGGATTCTCTTTCCATTCGTATTTCTAATGTTTCTCCTCGTGTTGTTCCTTCTTTGCGCCCGTGGAGAGTCCCTCTTCCGCGGTTTTGTACAGCCTTGACCCGCATCACTAAAGCTTTTACCCCTCCTACGGTTCTAAAACACCTTTTCCTTGAGCACTTTTCTTCTCATTCCCGCTCCGTTTCTGTCTTCACCGATGGGGTCTAAGTCTGTTGGCTACTCTGTTGTTTTTCCTGATCGCACTTTTATGTGTCGCTTACCTCCGGAGACTAGCATCTTTACAGCGGAGCTTTATGCTATTTTCTATGCTCTTCGTCTCCTGCTTTCTCGTTATCAGTCTTCCTTTGTAGTTGTTGTTGACTCTCGTAGTGCCCTCATGGCTCTCGGGTCCTTTAATCCGGTTCATCCAGTAATTGTCGAGATCCAGCATTGGCTGTTTCTTGTTCACAGTAAATTTAAGTCGGTTGAGTTTTGTTGGGTTCCCAGCCATATTGGTGTGTCTTTAAATGAGCGTTCGGATGCTGCCGCCAAGGAAGCTGTCCGCTCTTGTCCCATCTCTCGTAACGGTATTCCATATTCCGACTTTTACCAGGTTATCCGTTCCTCCATCCTTACCCGTTGGCTGGCTTCTTGGTCGTCTGTTACTAGTAACAAACTACGTACTCTTAAGTGTTGTGTTTCCTCGTGGCCGTCCTCCTACCACCGTAACCGGCGATGGGAAACAGCTCTGGCGAGGTTGCATATTGGCCATACTCGCTTAACCCATGGTCACTTGATGGAGCGCCGCCCTGCTCCTTATTGTCCTAGTTGCATTGTCCCTCTTATGGTCGTGCATGTCTTTGAATGTCCTCACTTCCAGGACGAGCGTGTGTCTTGCTTTCTGACCGCCCCTCACGGTCACCTGTCCCTCAATAGAATTCTTGGTGACTCGGATACTTTTGATATCGTTCACCTTATGCGTTTTGTTCTCGTATTGGCATCCTTGGTGATATTTAGTGCCCTCTGATTATTCCGCGCACTTGATGGTGCTACATAGCCTTCCCGGTTTGGTGCCTTCTTTTGATAATTACTTACTTGATTACTTACTGACGTTCCAGCTGACCAACTGGACGCCTCTGACCTTCAGTTTGCATACAGAAATGGTTACTCAGTCTCGCGTCCTCCTAGTAGCACGTCGCATTTTGACGTATACTTTACCTAAAGCCAAAAATTGTCGCATTAGAAAATGGTAGCAGCTCACGCAATTGGTATCATATGCCTTTATCTGTTCGTGAGTCGTCTGGTAGGTTAGGATAAGGCACTTCAGTACGACAGTTCTTGACGTTGGGAACGCTCGCGAGAACAGGTTAACTCAACAACGCTCTGTAGTTTCTTGGTGGCGGAAACGATTCAGTTCTACAACTCGTAAGGTAGTTCTGTTCTCTCTTTTTTTCCTGATGCTTCCAAATGTTTTGAAAAAGTTGCATGCATCAAATTTTTAGAGAATTGCTTAACAGAGAAGTATGCCCTGTCATTACTAGATTATTTATATATTTCTTATGAGGTATGTATATTAGCTGTGAAATGGAGTATTGTTCTCTATGAATATTTCTTCCTAAAAATGGAGTCAAACAAGGTGCAGTGTTTAGTCCTATATCATTTGTTGTCTATCTTGATCCAAAGAGCCATAAGCTGGCTGTCACACAGGCAGTATTACGGCCAATGTTTCTGTTATGCTGATGATCTAGTTCTACTCGCACCCACCAAAGATGCTATGGACGCCTTGATAGGAATATGTGAAAGATATAGTGCAGAATACAACCTAACGTTGAATCCTGCCAAGTGTGCCCTAGCTTGTTTTAACTCACTGGATTCAATTTATATTGATCCCAAATTATATTTACTAAGCAGAGATTTCTGTAAAGTATACTGACAAATATCTGTGGCATATTATATCCTCAAAGGGGCAACTTTTCAAATTTTCTTATGCTATTAGAGACCTAAAGTTAGAACAAATGTCATTAGGAGTAAATTCTGTCATCTTAATATCTTTCAAACGTAAGGTTATTTAGCACTCAATATTTAAGCCTGTATAGATGTGAACTATAGGACCAACAAAAGGCTGATCTTGTTATGCTTAATTGTGAATGGAGGAAATGTTCAAGGCGAATCTTGGGTGTCCATCCTCGCACTCATTGTTATCTCATATCAGGCATGATGTGTACACCCACACGTAAAGAAATTACGCTAACGAAACCACACATCAGAAGATGGAGAAACGACGACGTTTCGGTCCGTCCTGGACCATTATCAAGTCATGTGTTTGATACACACGACTTGATAATGGTCCAAGACGAACCCAAATGTCGTCGTTTTCCCATCTTCTGATGTGTGGTTTGGTCATCATGTCTTCAGCACCGTTACTGTGATTCATCGTCTGCAAATGGAGAAGTTGTTTACAAAGAATTATATATTTTTGTGTGAAGGGAATCACTAATCCAGCAAACTCAATCAATTCTTTTTTCAGGCACTCACTTGTCACTGGCCACTCCAACTTTTCCAGAAATATAAACTTCATTGCCAGGAAACACAACTTAAGAATAAGTGATGTATATAATGGTGCAGCAGATATACGTTATAGAATAAAGCAACTGACTGGTCAGCAGAGAAAGCAGGAAGACCCCAACTGGATAACAGAGATTTTGAAGGAACTTCTGTCGTAAAGAGACGACCAACTGACAGGCATCTTGAGTGCTATGGAAGTCAGATCTATGTTACAGTGTTGAGAGAGATTTTGCTCCGGGTTACCCCTAGAATCTGATTGTATTCTCATCGTCTACTTTTGTAATATAAAATGTGGCAATATTTCTCACTGCTCTAATGGTAAACTACGCTTTATTTTCCCAACATATATCACCTCTCAAACTGTAAGCTAAATGTTACTCACTATTAGCCAAGATGTAAGGTCTGATTTAGACTAATGTACTCCTGTTTAGTTCATTCATTATTGAAACCATTTGTGTAAGTCGTTACGGAAATAGTTTCTTGTTCTGAATTTGTCAATAGTAATATTTTAAAATCATAGATAAATGTAGCTAAATCTAAGCGGGACCAAAGAGCCAGAGCTCAACCCCAACAAGCACAACTATGTGAGTACATCATAAGCACATTAATTTTACATATTTTTTATCTTGTTTATCCCACCGTTATATATTGTTCATTTCTTCATTTGTCAATTACAGTATTGTTTTTTGCTGTTACTTTTATTCTATTAACATAGATTTGAATTTTTAATATTGCTTTTTTATAAATCTAAATTTTTACTGTTACTGTACTTGTAAAAATTATAGAAAGTAAATTTAAAGCATATTTAGTACTTTACTGTTCTGTAATAGATTACTTGATTGTATGTTGACTCCAGTGTATCTAGATGCAAGCTGATATTGACCCTGAACTAAATCTGCTGTCACAAATCTACAATAACCATCATATTGATCATCACTGCTGCAGGTACTACACAGGGATTCTTGCAAAAAACAAACTCCAAAATAACACAAACCTATTAGTATTCAACCAAAATGTCAGATCACTAGATAAACATTTTGATGACATAAATGCACTACTCTCAGCATTAGGTACTAAACTATCATTCATTATTTTATCAGAAACATGGCTAAGTAAGTTGACCAGATCACACACTAGAAGGTGAAGGGACGACGACGTTTCGAATCGACTTCAGAATGGTCCAGGACGGACCGAAACGTCGTCGTCCTTTCACCTTCTAGTGTGTGGTCTGGTCAACATACTTTAGCCCCGTTATTGTGACTCATCGCCTGCACATGGCTAAGTAAGGACCATACTCAACTTCACAACTTACCCAGTTATAAAGCCATTCACAATTGTTGACCAAATAAAAAAGGAGGTGGCACAGCTATCTATTACTATAACACCTTCATTTTCACTAGTGTTATTAGTGATAGAGACGACTATTGTGAATCTACCTTTGCTCAATTCTCGATTAAATCCCTCAAATCCTCCTTGACAATTGGAGCTATCAATAGGTTTCCCAATACTAATACAACTGCATTCTCAGATCACCTAAGAAATCTAATCATAAACAACAAGCTCAACAAAAATCACGTTATTCTAGTAAGTGACTTCAATATTGACGCGTGTCAACGATATAGACCTCATGTTGACAATTTCCTAAACAGCATGAACTCCTGATTGCTAACCCCCACAATCACCAGGCCCACCCGAATCACTCAAACATCCGCAACAACCTTGGATCACTTATGGAATAACATAACCCCCCTTGCATCTGTTATTATCACTGACAGAACAACTGACCACTATCCAACCATCTTCTTAGTAAACGTGGACATAACACCATTGGATACCAAGAAACTTACCTTCAGGTTACACAGCAAAGCAGCAATAGTCAATCTCACAAATGAACTTCACAATGTAAACTTGGAATCTGAATTCATTAATACACAGATATATAAATTCATTAGTCAACACCTTCTTTTCCAAAACTGTATAGCCTCTACAACAGTCATTGTCCTCTCCTCACCAAGTAAATAACTGCCAAAAGATTAAACAACCCCTTGCTCACGAGTGGCATACTCAAAGCAATCATCATGAAACATGAATATGAAAAAAACATAGTATTGGCCTAGTTATAAAATACATAGTTAATAAAATTAATTAATTAAGAGATACTCATTAATGCTTACCAGTATAACAGGAAGAACGAAACATTCCTATTATGGGCGTAGATTCAAAGAAGCAAAAGGAAACATGAAAAGCATATTAAGTCAATCAAGGATCTAAACAACAATCACATAACACGCAGATAAAACTCTCCAAGGATGGTTACACACCTGCAACAGACTTAGAAATGACAACTGAATTTAATAGCTTCTTTCCATCTGTTGGTGCTCACCTCCCCCCAAAAAATCCCTCAGACACATGTTACTACATATCTTACCGTTAGCTATCCTAACTCTCTTTTCCTTTTACCAGTCAGCTCGGCAGATGTTATGTCTATCATTTACTCACTAAAATCAAAGCTGGGAACACTAGTGAAATACCATCTATGGTTTACACGAGTGCCGTTCATGCACTTGCCCCACCCATAGCTCTGATATTCAACAAATCTCTAGAATGTCATACTTTACCTGATATCCCTAAAAAAGCACGAGTAACTCTATATCTGGAATTATATTTGCTTGATATAATCTACAAGAGGAATTATATCTACTTGATATAATCTACACGAGTAATTATATCTGCTTGATATAATCTACACAGCCCTTGACAAAAATGAGTTCCCAGTTGGGTTCTTCATTGACCTGAGAAAGGCCTTTGGTACTGTTAACTATAACTACCTCTTACTTAAACTTCTCCATTATGGAATCCGAGGTCTTGCCCTGAACTATATTCTCCTATCATGGAGACAGACACCAATATGTTGCCATCAATGATATAACCTCCCCCACTCAATCATTATCTGTAGGAGTGCCACAGGGCAGCATTCTAGGACCTCTCCTACTTCTTATATACACCAATGATTTGCCTAATGTCTCTAACATTCTTAAACCTATGCTATTTGCTGACGATACTATCTTTTTCTACTCAGACCCCAACCCAAACACACTAGATAATGTTGTAAATAACGAATGAAAAAAGTCCACTCATGGATGTTAACTAACTAACTCGCACTAAACTTGAAAAATACTTACTACATTTTATTTGGAAGCAAATCATTAAAACTAATTCAACTTCAGGTAGACAAAGTTAACATCAGCCATAAAAATTATGGAAAGTTCCTTGGCCTATACATAGATAAGAGACTCAACTTCAGCACCCACATACAACACATAGCCAAAAAAGGCTCAAAAACTTTACTCTCTAAAATAAAATATTATGTTTCCCACTCTGTTCTCCTTTAATTATACTACTCGATAATCTATCCCTATCTTACATACGGTATCTGTGCATGGGGTTAAACTACTGCAAATTATCTCAAGCCCATCTTCACCCAGCAAAAAATACTGCTATCAGAACAATATCTAACTCTATTTTCAGACAACACACAGCCCCTCTTTTTAAATCCCTAAACATGCTGAACATTCATTAAATCCACACATTCTCTTGTCCTATTTACATGTACAAAACCTTGTTCTTAAATGCAAACCCTGTTCTGAAACTCTTCCTGGGCAGATATAATAGAACCCATAATCACCATACCAGAAATAAATATGTCATTGATATACGCAGAGTATTAATGCTTAGTATTAATACAAATAATAGAACATAACTAAACCTGTGTAAACACTATGCAAATAAAGAGACCTAGTGTTATGAACCCAACTTCATCGTCGGAGTATGGAGTAGCGACGTCAGCTCCATCTGTGAGTCAGCTCTCTAACCCCACAGTATCTGCTGTCATATGGACGACGCCTTCTAGTGGAGACAGTCTGATTCCTGCAAATGGCTCAAGATTCCTGCCTTTGTTAACAAGTGAGGTAGTAGTGAGTGACCTCTGGTGATGTGGCAATTCAAGACCAGTGCCATCTGTTGGAGCTACAAGCAAAATGTCAATGCCCGAGTGTGTATGTTGCTTCCTGGTTTCTCCAGTACCTATAACTGATGACGTGTCTGTATCCACAGAGGTGACGTGGGGCAGCAGTGGTACTGAGGATGGCCCTGGGTAGCCTAAACTCTCCCAACTTAGTCCCGCCTGAAGGCTAAGTGAGCCGCCGCCGATCAGGAATAGTGTAGTTTCTGCTAGGGAAGTAGTAGCGGAAGAATTCAGCGTATCCTGGGATTGGCTACGGGGAAGAGACGACCGACAGTGAGGTGACTGTCGAGGAGCATTACTAGCCCGTCGCTAGAGGCTTCTGCAATGTGTGCGATAACCCTGTATTTGTCTGTGTAGAGGCCCCAATCAGCGCTTGGCTGAGGTTCTCTGCCAGCACTTAGCTGGAAAGTGGTTGTGGGCAGAGAGGCCGCTCGTGAGACTGCCGGTAGGCTGGGCCACGGCAAAAGGTAGACTCGCCAGTGTTTCCCAGTACTGTGGCCAGTAAGGTAGGGAATGGTACTGTGTGTTGTGGAAACACGAATATTGACGAAGGCTGCATTGTGTTAGCGTCGTAGAGTGCTCAGTGTGAGACACCTGTATATACATCTATGTGAAGTAATATTTTATTTTAATGTTTTTATTTAAGGTGATGGGAATATATTGATAAAGGGATCAGTTGTGTTAATCCCCCCTTTTTTATTTATTGCATTACCTAGTCTACTTCATGAAAGCCACTACCGACTTGGGGCCGGATACTATCACTTAGGTTCATCCATCAAGAACCCGGTTACGACCCAAAGAGGCCGTAACACCTAGTCTATGGAACTCACTCCCCAACGAAATAAAAGCTGTCCAGCCTATGCCTTATTCATAAGTAAAAGCAAAAAGTACATAGTTTCATCCTCGTAGTTTCCTACCTAGAGCTTTAAACTCGCCCTGTATCTTGTGCTACCCACCTCCACCAATGCTTAAGACATTCACCTTCACCATTGTAATCACTGCTAATAACTTATATCATAGTAGTTAGGTTGAACATAACTTATATCATAGTTGTTAGGTTGAACATAACTTATATCATAGTTGTTAGGTTGAACATAACTTATATCACAGTTGTTAGGTTGAACATAACTTATATCATAGTTGTTAGGTTGAACATAACTTATATCATAGTTGTTAGGTTGAACATAACTTATATCATAGTTGTTAGGTTGAACATAACTTATATCATAGTTGTTAGGTTGAACATAACTTATATCATAGTTGTTAGGTTGAACATAACTTATATCACAGTTGTTAGGTTGAACATAACTTATATCACAGTTGTTAGGTTGAACATAACTTATATCATAGTTGTTAGGTTGAACATAACTTATATCATAGTTGTTAGGTTGAACATAACTTATATCATAGTTGTTAGGTTGAACATAACTAATATCATAGTTGTTAGGTTGAACATAACTTATATCATAGTTGTTAGGTTGAACATAACTTATATCATAGTTGTTAGGTTGAACATAACTTATATCATAGTTATGTTTTTTACAATGTGTATAATAATATTCTTAAAACTTTGCGACAAATACAAACTTAATTATCTTTAAGATTAAAGATCTGCCCGAAACGCTCTCCGCGTTAGTGACTTTACAACAATGTAGAAACATCAATACTATTTACTCTCATAAACCCAATGTACATTTTCTAAATATATATATATATATATATATATATATATATATATATATATATATATATATATATATATATATAAAAATTAAGTTCCTTGAGCGGTATCTGCCCCCCCTTACCACCCACCGGGGCGACCAGCAGATTAATGTAAACAAGTGTCTAAAGGGACCTCCTCACTCCCTCTCAGCGGGAAATATATAAAAATTAACTGAATACTTTAATATGAAAAGAAACATCTCTCCGGACCTCACAGTAGAACATCTCTCTGGACCTCACAGTAGAACATCTCTCCGGACCTCACAGTAGAACGTCTCTCTGGACCTCACAGTAGAACATCTCTCCGGACCTCACAGTAGAACATCTCTCCGGACCTCACAGTAGAACATCTCTCTGGACCTCACAGTAGAACATCTCTCTGGACCTCACAGTAGAACATCTCTCCGGACCTCACAGTAGAACATCTCTCCAGACCTCACAGTAGAACATCTCTCCGGACCTCACAGTAGAACATCAAAGTAAACGACAAAGTACTCAGAGACAAACAAAAAGTTATAAAACACAGACCAACAGGTGCTTACCTGAGAGTGCTTACCTGAGAGTGCTTACCTGTGAGTGCTTACCTGTGAGTGCTTACCTGTGAGTGCTTACCTGTGAGTGCTTACCTGTGAGTGCTTACCTGTCAGTGCTTACCTGTCAGTGCTTACCTGTCAGTGCTTACCTGTCGGTGCTTACCTGTCAGTGCTTACCTGTCAGTGCTTACCTGTCAGTGTTTACCTGTCAGTGCTTACCTGTCAGTGCTTACCTGTCAGTGCTTACCTGTCGGTGCTTACCTGTCGGTGCTTACCTGTCAGTGCTTACCTGTCAGTGCTTACCTGACAGTGCTTACCTGACAGTGCTTACCTGACAGTGCTTACCTGTCAGTGCTTACCTGACAGTGCTTACCTGTCAGTGCTTACCTGTCAGTGCATACCTGACAGTGCTTGTGGGAAATTTTTACCCACCATATCTAATAATCATCTAAGAAATGTATAATTTCTATATCATTTCTATATCATATCAAAATCATATCTAAACTGTATCAAAATCATATTAGAATCATTAAAGATTCATTATATAGCTTGATCCTAGATGACAATGTCACTACGATCACGTACGCTACAGGGCCCTATTGATGCCTACGTGACTTTGTGCATGATCTCTCAAGGATCCAGAAGCTTCTAGAAGGATTTGTTAATTAAAAAACTATTGGAACATTGATTCAATATCCGGTATGGATAAAATCGAATCCTTAATAAGAATCAGTGGTACTATCAAGAACTACTAATAATCTTTATATCCTATATCTAATTATATTATAATCACATCTTATCTCAATCATAAGTCTAGGCTGTAAAAATAATCAATCAATATTCATAGAAGGCTACCGTGCTCAGGAAGCATGGCGGGGCGATGGCTGGGAGTAAAGCGCCCACCAACACACCCCGGGGCACTTCGCGTTTGTTTACAACTCAGTGAACAAGTGACGGATCCTTAGCGAACATTATTTGGCTTAGGACACCTTATCTAGTTATCTTTATCACCAGTGAATACTCTCTAGAACTGGGGGAGTACCTGGACAACATTTACAAGGAAAATCCCTAGAACATTTATATCTATAAGTGTAGAGCGGAGCACACAGTGACTTGGCTCCACCTTCACCATCAACTATCATTCTTCTGCAACACAGTTAAAATAAAATAAAGTAGCAACGCTACTAGTACATAAACAGCAACGCTGTGAAAGAAAATAACGTGCCTAAACTTGCGACAAGAGAGTTAATCAGTCTGGCAAACTTGTCAGACAGGCACCCGGCTTCAGATAAGTATATTGAAGGTTATTACAGTTGCGTATTAGTTGGCCAATTGTATGCCTGTATAACTTTAATATTCTATAAATCTGTCTGTCGGTAATAAAGCGAGGCAACGCCTCATTTTTCAGTAAGTTTATTAAAATTGTATTGTAGCTGTGAATCTTTATCCACGCACTAGACCTCATGAGTGTCCATTGTGTCAGAAAAGTATTTAACTGCAATAAGTAAATAAAACCTCATAAGTGTCTGTGGTGTTGGAAGAGATTCAGTCAAGCTGACTGTACCTTATTCTAATATATTGAATATAAATTCATTGCAAATATACTTGAATATATAAATTAAGTTATAAATTGCTTGCTTAATTATTTTTAAGTTATCATATAAGTTCATTTAATTGAATGATTTCTAGTACTTAGTTAACAGTATTTAGACTACATTTAAAGTCATTTATTATACTTTTACAATTTAATTTGTTGTTTATAGTATAAGCACATATTGGCTGTTAATAGTTATGGTGCTGGGTTAGACTATGTATGTTTAAATCCCTGATTTAAACACAGCCAGTGTTCAGTCATATAACTGAATTTATTAAATCTTATCCTTGTATAACATACAAGCTGATGTGAGATCCCTGTCTACAGGTGGAATGGAACTTCAATCAACAAATTCATTCACCCCACCTGCCCCTTACAGCCCACAATCTGTCATTAGGAAAAGAGGAGCTAGGATTTACAACCCTAGCTAGAGATTTTAATTGAATTAATCTGCAGACAGTAAATTTTTAATTTAGTTCAGTACAAGTCCCTGGTAGTCTCCTCTTATATCAATCCCAGCAGGTTTTTCCCACAGTGCTTACCTGAGAGTGCTTACCTCTCAGTGCTTACCTGTCAGTGCTTACCTGACAGTGCTTACCTGTCAGTACTCACCTAGTTGTACTCACCTAGTTGTGCTTGCAGGGGTTGAGCTCTGGCTCTTTGGTCCCGCCTCTCAACCGTCAATCAACAGGTGTACAGGTTCCTGAGCCTATTGGGCTCTATCATATCTACACTTGAAACTGTGTATGGAGTCAGCCTCCACCACATTGCTTCCTAATGCATTCCATTTGTCAACCACTCTGACACTAAAAAAGTTCTTTCTAATATCTCTGTGGCTCATTTGGGCACTCACTTTCCACCTGTGTCCCCTAGTGCGTGTGCCTCTTGTGTTAAATAGCCTGTCTTTATCAACCCTGTCGATTCCCTTGAGAATCTTCAATGTGGTGATCATGTCCCCCCTAACTCTTCTGTCTTCCAACGAAGTGAGGTTCAATTCCCGTAGTCACTCCTCGTAGCTCATACCTCTCAGCTCAGTGTTTACCTGTCAGTGCTTACCTGCAGTTCCCGTTTGTGTATGTCTCACACAAGGTGACCGTTGGTGTATGTCTCACACAAGGCCACCGTTGGTGTATGTCTCACACATGGCCACCGTTGGTGTATGTCTCACACAAGGTGACCGTTGGTGTATGTCTCACACAAGGTGACCGTTGATGTATGTCTCACACAAGGTGACCGTTGGTGTATGTCTCACACAAGGTGACCGTTGGTGTATGTCTCACACAAGGTGACCGTTGGTGTATGTCTCACACAAGGTGACCGTTGGTGTATGTCTCACACAAGGCCACCGTTGGTGTATGTCTCACACAAGGTGACCGTTGGTGTATGTCTCACACAAGGTGACCGTTGGTGTATATCTCACACAAGGTGACCGTTGGTGTATGTCTCACACAAGGCCACCGTTGGTGTATGTCTCACACAAGGGGACCGTTGGTGTATGTCTCACACAAGGTGACCGTTGGTGTATGTCTCACACAAGGGGACCGTTGGTGTATGTCTCACACAAGGGGACCGTTGGTGTATGTCTCACACAAGGGGACCGTTGGTGTATGTCTCACACAAGGCCACCGTTGGTGTATGTCTCACACAAGGGGACCTTTGGTGTATGTCTCACACAAGGGGACCGTTGGTGTATGTCTCACACAAGGGGACCGTTGGTGTATGTCTCACACAAGGGGACCGTTGGTGTATGTCTCACACAAGGGGACCGTTGGTGTATGTCTCACACAAGGGGACCGTTGGTGTATGTCTCACACAAGGGGACCGTTGGTGTATGTCTCACAAGGCCACCGTTGGTGTATGTCTCACACAAGGTGACCTTTGGTGTATGTCTCACACAAGGCCACCGTTGGTGTATGTCTCACACAAGGGGACCGTTGGTGTATGTCTCACACAAGGGGACCGTTGGTGTATGTCTCACACAAGGGGACCGTTGGTGTATGTCTCACACAAGGCCACCGTTGGTGTATGTCTCACACAAGGGGACCTTTGGTGTATGTCTCACACAAGGGGACCGTTGGTGTATGTCTCACACAAGGGGACCGTTGGTGTATGTCTCACACAAGGGGACCGTTGGTGTATGTCTCACACAAGGGGACCGTTGGTGTATGTCTCACACAAGGGGACCGTTGGTGTATGTCTCACACAAGGGGACCGTTGGTGTATGTCTCACACAAGGGGACCGTTGGTGTATGTCTCACACAAGGGGACCGTTGGTGTATGTCTCACACAAGGGGACCGTTGGTGTATGTCTCACACAAGGCCACCGTTGATGTATGTCTCACACAAGGTCACCGTTGGTGTATGTCTCACACAAGGCCACCGTTGGTGTATGTCTCACACAAGGGGACCGTTGGTGTATGTCTCACACAAGGCCACCGTTGGTGTATGTCTCACACAAGGCCACCGTTGGTGTATGTCTCACACAAGGTCACCGTTGGTGTATGTCTCACACAAGGCCACCGTTGGTGTATGTCTCACACAAGGGGACCGTTGGTGTATGTCTCACACAAGGCCACCGTTGGTGTATGTCTCACACAAGGCCACCGTTGGTGTATGTCTCACACAAGGCCACCGTTGGTGTATGTCTCACACAAGGCCACCGTTGGTGTATGTCTCACACAAGGCCACCGTTGGTGTATGTCTCACACAAGGGGACCGAGATCATGAGACACAAGCCGTCATATACAAACTTGCAACCCTCGCATGTGGTTGGATGTTTGGACCTGGGCCCCACAGCACAATTACACTTGTCACATTTATCATAACTTCCTGCCATCTCTGCTACATAGCTGGCGCTCTGGGAGGATACTCACCCAAAAGAATATATCTTACTTCTCTGTTTATATATATATTTTCTTTATTGTTTGTTGATTAATAATATTAGTACACGATAATATTCATGTTGCCCAGCACACTAATCCACTTAGCTATAAATACTGGGAAAGGCCTTGAGCCTGTAGTATAGCCTTCTATTCCTCCTTTAACTCTTTGAATGCCCCTGAATAGGGCCTAACAGCTGGGTGGACAGCGCTTCGGAATTGTAGTCTTAAGATTCGGGGTTCGATCCCTGGTGGAGGCGGAAACAAATGGGCAGAGTTTCTTACACCCTGATGCCCCTGTTACCTAGCAGTAAATAGGTGTCTGGGAGTTAGACATCTGCTATTGGTTGCTTCCTAAGGGAGTATAACATAAAGGAGGCTTGGTCGAGGATCGGGCCGTGATGACGCTAAGCCCCGAAACCATCTCAAGTTAACCTCAAGATAGCCGCCAGCTATGGTTAGCACCACACTTGAATTCCAAAACGTAGGCCTCTTTCTACCACTCGTATATCACTTCTGCAACCCGTTCTCGCACTTGCTTATAGTCAATATCTTGCTTATGAATAAGTGCATATGTGACATACTAATTTATTGTGAATAATTGAGTTTACCTTGAAAAGCTGTGTATAAAACCACAACCTAACCTAACCTTCTTAGTATGTTAAGATATACAATTAGTACTGAACCTGTTCCTATATTGATATTACAGTTTTATAAAAATAATAAAACAAAATTAAAATATTTAAATAAATTGTAAAGTAACCTAGGATATAGTAAATTTTTTTTATAAAATCTCTATTGTTTAATAAAACTGAGAAAAAGTTAGTCCCTTGAAAGGAAAAAATATGGCTTGGAATATATCACATATGTATTTATTTATAAGCGAAATAGTGACTATAAGCAATAAGTCATATAGGTGCTGTCTTGTGCGAGAGCAGGTTGATTTCTGATGATATTTTGTTGCTGTGTCGCAGGTTCGTTAGTTATGCTTTAGTCTGCCACTTAATATTTGTGTCGCGCCCTTAACACCCGGGAAATTGGAACGCTAACTAGGAGCTCTAGCACCCACCCCCTAACATCTCATCAGTATGATGCTAACATCAGTTGCATCATAATATGCTACTTAAGATGCATACTCACGTAAACCACAAAGAGGTCTACACTGCTACACTGAGGTGTGGAGGCAACCAGACTGGGACATGTCCACCAACTGATGTCCTCACTTACTCTGTTGATGTACCCTTGGCTTCCATTGGATCACCGCCCAGTCTGACGTGCAGGACAGAACTACCTTCCGTCAATTGCTCCAGCCAAATGTCAACTCCCAAATCCACATCTGTCACATATGTCCTCTGGCCCTCCACACAACCAGCCCTTGTGCACTTCCAGCCACCCTGTGTCCTTGAAGTACCGCCTTCCTTATTGCAGCCATAACTGGCGGATGATTCTTAGACGGTACCGACATTCTGGCGTCCCAGATGTCTCCACTAGCTTGCTTCCACACACACACACCCATTCATACACATAAGGTAGATATGTGATAGGGTAGTGTTATGATCCCAGGTAGCCGAAAAACGAGTCTCCCCTTTGAGAATTATTCTATCAAGCCTGACCTGACTAGAAGGTCCAGGAAATATAGAGGTGAAGATACAGATGTAAAATAGTTGGTTGGATATGATGAACAATTTGAGATTATGGGCAGTGAATAAGAAAATAGATAAATGACTGGTTAGGAGATGTGGATAATTTGCTGGAGGCATGAGGCTCGCTTCTGGAGGGCTTTGAGTTCACTTGAGTGCCAGACATCGCAGGGGGAAGCCATGCTCCGTTTGAGCTCCCGTCAGAAAGGAACCCCTTGTGATATATCTCCAAGAGAGGAGAAGTGTGCAGACGTTCCAGCTGTAAAATCGAGCTGGGAGCATTGTGGTCTCAAGTCCTGGACGGCGAGGAGTGTTTATTAAGCCGCCCAGAGACGTTATCGTGGGCCGTGGGAGCGCCCTGACCAGGCTCTGTCAGAGGGAGGAGCGCCCTCGACCAGACAATCTGTGGTAAGCACGATTTAAGCCAGTTCATAGTGATTACTTGTAGTTGGTCGTGTGCCCAGCGACAGTAGCAATGTTTATTGATAAGTTAGACATGTTTTGATAAGGCAGAAGGCCTAAAATAAGAGAGTGGAGAGGGAGGAACATCCTGGAGGATGGAGCGACGTCCTTCTCCTCTGATCGCTGGCAGGTGACTGAGGGAGCCCAGCTCCTGACAGCGGAGGATTCCTCCCAGAGTGAGGACCGCCGGGCGAGGCGGAGCAAGGACCAGCCCAAAACGGGGGAGTCCACTCTCACAGTATGTAGAGAGCAGATAGATGTTGGAGGCAAACATATTGTGTGGTTATTTTTGTTTATGTGTTTAAGGGGAAACATTTTTATTGGAGTGTCAATGGGTTGCAGGTTTGTCTTTGGGGAAGAAGTTGCTGAGAACTTCGAAGCCAGCACAGAGGGAGTAGTTGATGAGACTCCAAGGTAGTGGAGGAGAGGACCTCGAGCTGTCAGGAGAAGCAGTGAAGAGGAGTGTCACGTGCTTCTGTAGAGGTGGTGAAGCACCATAGTTGCTCGAGGGAACCTCATGGTGTAGCAGCCAGGAGAGCTGTGGAGGACCCTAGTAGAAGTGGCGAAGCACCATAGTTGCCCAAAGGAAACTTCTTGGTGTAGCAGCCTGGAGGAGCTGCAGAGGATCCTGGTGGTTAAACCCGGAAGAACCTGAAGAGATCAGGGTAGTGAACTTCCAGATGTGGAAGAGAAGTTCTAAATGATCACGTGTAGGGAGGTGATAGAGTGTTTGGTTGTCATTAGCGTGCAAGACGCAGTGAAAGGTGAGTGATTGTTTGCCATTCTTGTGCCGAGGAGTGTTTATACTGAAGTTTAGAGTTACAGTCGTAGGCTGGATTACCTACAGATGTAAGTGTTCTAGGACTGATAGGGTGATCGATTGATCATTGTTATATATCAAGGAACATTTATACTGATATATA
Organism: Procambarus clarkii; assembly: GCF_040958095.1. Lineage (NCBI taxonomy): Eukaryota > Metazoa > Arthropoda > Malacostraca > Decapoda > Cambaridae > Procambarus > Procambarus clarkii. Next base: position 9,936,385 of record NC_091195.1, on the reverse strand, counting down.
TGTGTTATTGCATTCATACACCAATTTTCCTTGCACATGTTTATAAATATATATTCTCTTGCTGACAGTGTAACATTGTATTATAAGACTTGATCTACTTGAGGAGGTTGGTAGTATTAGGTGGTGAATCCGGAGGTAGGATACCACTTGATAAGCTGATGATAGAGTTCTGATGGTATTGGAGTGCAACCTGACTGAAATAGTATGGAGTGTAGGATTCATTATTATTATGTGTGTGTAGGTATTGTGTATGTGCTTTGTCCAGTAAATGTATTCAAATTTGCTGGTGTTTGACCTTGTCATAGGGAGGCTTCCCAGGAAGTAGTAAAGAAGGAGAGAGAGAGAGAGAGAAAGAACCAAGAACCACTGCTGTGGACAGGGTAGGACGGAAAACTAATAAGTTAAAGGGGATTGAGGAGATCATATCACAAAAGGAGAGAGTGGGGAGGCACAGCGGCTCGAGTGGGTGTGTGCACGTGACAACGAGGCTAAGTATTGGAGCCGCATCCCCTAAACGTGTGACGTTGAGCCCCTCTCCAAGAGCCAGAAGCGCCCAGTGTGATCTCCTGGTAAAGTATAAGCACTATACCGAGTTGTGGGTTGGGTTGTCCAGAAAGAAGGATCAACGACGACAACACCACCAACCCACGCTACAACAGTAGATAAAGACAGGCTATTTAACACAAGGGGCACATGCACAAGGGGACACAGGCGGAAACTGAGTGCCCAAATGAGCCGCAGAGATATTAGAAAGAACGTTTTTAGTGTCAGAGTGGTTGACAAATGGAATGCATTAGGGAGTGATGTGGTGGAGGCTGACTCCATACACAGTTTCAAGTGTAGATATGATAGAGCGCAATATGCTCAGGAATCTGTACACCTGTTGATTGACGGTTGAGAGGCGGGACCAAAGAGCCAGAGCTCAACCCCCATAAACACAACTAGGTGAGTACACACTTCCCTTGCCCCATACTCTGAGAGAGATTTTCGAATTTATTCACTCCTTCACTTTGGGTCACAACAATAGCCTTCTTAAAAATAAATCATGCCTAACAAACTGCTCTAGGTTTAGGAAATGGTAACCAGCAATTCAGACAAGGACTTCCAGTACATGTAGTATACATAAACTTTGCTGAAGCTTTTGATAAGGTACCACATGAAAGACTGACATGAAAAGTACAAGCACATGGAATATATGGTAGAATACGAGAATGGATCAAACAATGATTAAAACGAAGAAAGCAAAGTGTCGTCCTAAACGGAAATATCTCTGAGTGGAGAAATGTGGTGAGTGGAGTACCGCAAGGTTCCATTTTGGGACTAACCCTTTTTGTCATATACATCAATGACATAGAATAGAATATCACAAACCATATCATCAAAATTGAAGATGACGCTAAGATTTATGGTAAAGTATGGAGTGAACATAATATTGAGGCCTTACACAGCGATCTACATGAACTCCACAAGTATCGGATGATTGACAAATGCTCTTTAATTACGAAAAATGCAAATACCATGCATATGCGGCATAACATTGCACATCACAACTATCAAATAAGAAATATGTGGCAAAAATAAAAAAATAAAAGAGGGTTGTCAGGTCTATCAAGGGGGTACTGAGAAGGGAGGCGGCATTTTCTGTTGTCCATTGGTTGACACGGATGAAGTGAATGTTGTTGAAAGCTCTGCTGTTTGAAGCCGTGAGTGTCTTTTCCATACTGCACCGATGAGGTCAGCCTGTTCTTGTGGGTCTTCTATTTTTCCCTGTTGTTCCTCGACATCTTCATCCAGGAATGTGTGTATGAGGCAGGTGAGGCTGGGGTTAGCCGATCCCAAGAGCTGTCTGAACTTACACCAGAAGGCTCCTGGCTCCTTTTTGTACTGGTGGGCCTGTCTCACAAGGGTTCCCCATATGTGGCTCTTATGAGTTAGCATTAGGTCTATGGTTTCCCTTCTGAGTGTTTGTAGGGACAACACTGGTGGCTGGCCAGTTTGGTAGTGGCTTTGACAGGCTCGTTGGTACTCCTTCATTTTACCTCTGATTTCTTGGGTCGGTTTATATTGGTGGTGGATCTTTCACAGATGGCCTCTGGATGCTTTTGTGGATGGTATTTACTGCTTGGTCTATTGTTTGGGTGGGTAGGTTGTCAAACTCGATGATGGGGTCGTCAGTGAGGAAGGTGTCATAGTCACCTGGGAGGAGTCACAAACTGGAAGGGGGGTAGCTTAGAGGGTGGTGACCACATGTATGTGATCCGACCCCACGTTCTTGCCTGGGGGTCACTCTGCAGTGGAACAGGTCACAGTCTCTGTTGGTCAGTACTATGTCAGGGGAGCCCCTCACAGTGCCAGTAAAGAATGTCTTGAAGTGGGGGCCTTCGAAGGAGAGGTCTCTGTTTTGCATTAAACTGAAGAGCTGTCTGCCCTTTAGGTCTGCTCTGGTAGGAGCGTTAAATAGGGCCTGGTGGTGGTGGGCATTCAGGTCTCCGGCAAATATAGTTGGGAGTGTCCTGTCGAGCAGCCTGTTGAGTGGGATAGAGGGGAGGTAAGCGAGTCCTGGGGGGTAGGTATGCGATGCAGACGATTAGGGGGGGCCCTTTGAGGTGGTGAATTCTATTGCAAGGAAGTGGTCATCTTCTATGAGGATGGGGCGGTAGGAAAGCCTTCTCTTTATTTGGATTGCCACCCAGCTGTGCATCCCCCTGTTGACCTCCATAGTAGAATATCCCAAAGAGAGATGTGCTGGTCCTGTCTACCCGCTGTTTCATTGAGTAAGATAATATCTGGGTTAAGTCTGGCTACCTCCAGGGTGAGGAGGTATCTGTTGTTGAAGTAGTGTCTGATATTCACTTGAAGAATGGTGATCCTCATTATTGGTTGTGAGTCGTATGTGTTTGTTTGGCTCGAGTGTCAGTGTTGTTAACTTCGGTTTGGCTTCTGATGTGTGTATAGGTGGAGGATAGGTCTTTTGGACCAAGGATCATGTTCCTGGTTCCGGCCGGGGGTTGGATGAGATTTTCCTCATGTTGCTGTGCAATTGTGGGGTCTTTGTTGACGCTACTGTTCTCGATGTCCACGTCTGTAGTGTTAGAGTCACTCACAGATGGAGTATTAGGGGGGGCTGCTTGCCCTTACTCTGTCCTCAGGGAATGAGCTTCGGCTGCTAGAGTTGGCCCTGAGCCTCTTAGAACAGTGGTGTGTGGAACTGCGGTGTGTGAGGCGCTGATTGCGTCTAGGGTTTCTTATGGCAAGGGTACTTGTGAGGGCTTTGAGTATAATCCTGTCTGGGACTACTGTAGGAAGGGTGGACCTGGGTGTTTGCTAGTTTGTCGGGGTGGAGGGGCCGGGGTGATTCTGGGAGTTTGGTGTCTCTTGAGCGTTGGATGAGGCCTGGGGTTGGAGAGTATTTGGGTTGGAGTTGTTGGGTTGTGCTTAGGCCTGGCCGGCGGCTGTTGTGTTGTTAGGAGACAGGTAGGCCAGCGAGGCCTCGGGCATGTGGACAGGGGACAGGCCATTATCCATCCTGAGTGAGTTCCAGAAATCCAGGAGCTTCACTGGGTTGTTTGGAAATGTGATTTGGGCAAATTTTAGGAGTTTAGCTCCTAAGCTGGGATTAGGATTGGGGTTTGTTGCGAGGAGGTTAGATGTTGAGGCCTGTTGTGGATGGTTCTGGGTTTGCCCTGGTATAACTGTGGAGTTATTGAGGTGTTGGTTGCTTTGGTGTTTCCCTTGTTCGACCGACTGGGCCTGCAACCCTGGGAATTGGGCCTGTTGTTGGTTGGGGTTACCCCAGGCGTTTACTGGTGGAGGAGACGCAGGAATGGTGATTGCTGCTTGTTGACGGGCTGTTGTCACCGTTTCTTGTGCTTGCTTGATTGCATCCTGTCTATGAGGACACAAATAAGAGATAGCAATGTGTGCACCATTGCATTGTGCACACTTGGGTGTTGGGCTTGTGCATTCCCTGTAGTTGTGTTCCCCTGCCCACCTGCTGCACTTGGGGATTTCAATGTTGCATGCACTAGAATAGTGGTCATACTGGAAGCATTGTTTGAGCTTGTGAAACCTCTGTAAGGTGATTTGGTCAGGGCCAGACTTGATGCCAAATGCAGAAAAGCCAAGGTGAAAACTGCTGCCAAGACTTGTGCTGCTTGCTCCGGTGAAGCCAGAGTTAGCTTCAGTACTTGGTTGTTGTGGGACTGAGTTGTAAACTAGTGGGCCTGAATTATTTTAATATTCCTGTTTTTTTTCTCCAGATTTCTGCAGATATCTCGTCAACTGAGTGATCCATGATGATGTCATGGATCCTATGTACAAAAATGGTGCGTTTGGCTTGGAAGTTGGCCGGGGGGTAGACTGTGATCCACCTTCTCCAATAGTTTGTTCAGACTGTCGGTCGAAAGGAGTTCTGGAAGGTCTGCATTGTGTACCAGCAAGATGGCTCCAGTTGTTATTTTGAACACATTTTTTGTAGGTAATCTGGGTGATCTCATGAATTATTTCAAGTAGTTGGGCTGGAGAACGAATCTGGCCAGATTCGTCAGTGAAGCTGACTTTGGCCGCCATGACCTTGTGGGGGCCAGGAAGCCTAGTCTAATCTATACTAAGGTGAATGTTTGTGTTGTGTCTTGGTAGACTAAGTGGCTGATGGGTGTTAGTTCAGCCGAGGCCGCTAACTTCTGGTTGTTAGGCAACTAGAGATACTTGAACAGTTGGTAATTGAACCTATCGATAGCCTAAGCCAGTTACAAGGTTGATAAGACTCAAATATACAAGATGACAACGAAGAAGTTCAAGAAGTTACCTAGAAAAAAAGAGAGACATATATCTCGATTGAAATTAACAGAGGCAGGAAATGAATTAGATCAACACTGATGGAGCTGCTAACCGTACCAATAGCGGGGCTGGAGCAGCCTACACTAATTACAAATAATGCCTTCCAAGACGAAAATGAAGGAGAAGCCGGGATTGAGAAATAGGCCTCTCAACACAAGCAGAGCTCACTGTTATTGTTGTGGCACTAAGATGTCCTCAAGGGGAGCAGTGATATTCCCCGACTCAAGAGCAGCCCTGCAGCGACTCGGTAAAGGTCAGAAAGAAAAGGGGGATAAGATACTACTTTAACTCAAGAGAACGGTGAAAATGCCATCGAGCCAGGGAAGGTTGCTCAAGTTCTTGTGGGGTTCCTTTTCATGCTGGAATCTGTGGAATCGAACGAGCAGATGTGCTGACTGCCGAAAGTGCTGAAGGAGATCATAGGAGATCAGGAGATCATATCGATCATAGACCGCAGTGAAACGCTGCGCGTACTAGTGGCTTTACAAGATTGTAATTACTATACTATGTATCCTCACAATCCCAATGTACCTTCTTGTATATATATAAATAAATAAATAAATTTTGAATACTCCATCCCAAGGACCCTTTTTAGAAATCAGGGGCATCATCAAATAATATTACCATGACAAGGAAGAAGAGGTCAGTGAATGATTTTTTTGGAGTAAAGAGGAAGGAGAGGCATAGGTGAAGGGAAGTATAGAAGTGGGAAATACAGTGAGAGGTATGAAAGCAGGCGGACTGTCCGCCTTGCTGACACGATGTGTGGGTGTTGGCAGCTAAGCTAAGCTGGCTCCCTCTTGTCAGGGAGCTGTGAGTGTGTGAGAGGTTCTTCACGTGTGTTTCACCATATATACATGTCTATAGATGAATATTGTGTAGCATTCATATATACACACTCCGATGCTTCCACACATGTTGTTCTGTTTAAGGCTCTTCATTTTATTATTATTATTATTTATCGAGTTGTTCATACATGAACATATATACATACATATACTATATATACATATACATATACATATATATGTACAGTTGTATACATATACAGTTGTATACACATATGTGTATAGTTGTGTACATATGCACAACTATACACATGTACACATACATACTCAATTTTTCAATTATGGGGGAAGGATATCTGGTCAGTATTTCATCTGGGAATTATGTATTGTGGGGCGGGGTTTTCATCTAGTGAATCGAGGCTCTTGGGCCACCAGCTGTGGGAGCGGGGCGTCTCATCTTGGAGTAATCTTTCTAGCATTGGGTCCTCTAGCATTTCGATGGTGTTCCACACCCTGATGGCTTGGTGCTGCAGTCTGATGTTTAGTGGCTGTATGTTCAGGAGTTCATGGAGCTCCTGGATTGTTGTTTAGTTGCCCGATCAAACCTTCGCAAGAATTTCAAGAACCCAATTTTGGCTACCACTCGGGAAATATCGTTTGGAATGGCGAAAAACAAGAGGTAGAAACAGTTTAGAAAGACAGCCTTATTCACATCTTAATTCTATGATTAGTAGGTTGTGCATTGTATATTGTGTGAGTGTGTGTGTGTGGAGTGTTGTGGTACAGGCAGGGAGAGAATGAGGAGGTGGTGGAGGGGGGAAGGATAAGGATGGGTTTATTTGGACATCATTTTGCAGTAAGGTCAGGTTAAGTCTCGTCTCCTGTATACAGCGCTGTTGTATAGTGTAGAATACTTATCTCTGAAAGTATTACATGTAATACAGGCCCAGAGGAATCTTCAACGACGTTCCTTACTCTCATAATTTTATAATTTCATCACGAAATTCATAAACCGTTTTGTCTTTTAAGGCAATCATAAATCCTTTGATTGTAAAACATTTGTTTTGTCTTAAATCCTGTTGATAACATGATGGTTAGAGCACTAGTTCTTGGTATGGTCTGGGACAGGCAGCCATCTCTGGGACACCCAGCACCTTGCCACAGAGTATCCCAGCCATCTCTGGGACACCCAGCATCTTGCCACAGAGTATCCCAGCCATCTCTGGGGCACCCAGCATCTTGCCACAGAGTATCCCAGCCATCTCTGGGACACCCAGCATCTTGCCACAGAGTATCCCAGCCATCTCTGGGGCACCCAGCATCTTGCCACAGAGTATCCCAGCCATCTCTGGGACACCCAGCATCTTGCCACAGAGTATCCCAACTATCTCTGGGGCACCTAGCATCTTGCCACAGAGTATCCCAGCCATCTCTGGGGCACCCAGCATCTTGCCACAGAGTATCCCAGCCATCTCTGGGACACCCAGCAACTTGCCACAGAGTATCCCAACCATCTCTGGGGCACCTAGCATCTTGCCACAGAGTATCCCAGCCATCTCTGGGACATCCAGCAACTTGCCACAGAGTATCCCAGCCATCTCTGGGACACCCAGCATCTTGCCACAGAGTATCCCAGCCACCTCTGGGACACCCAGCATCTTGCCACAGAGTATCCCAGCCATCTCTGGGGCACCCAGCATCTTGCCACAGAGTATCCCAGCCATCTCTGGGACACCCAGCATCTTGCCACAGAGTATCCCAGCCATCTCTGGGGCACCCAGCATCTTGCCACAGAGTATCCCAGCCATCTCTGGGACACCTAGCATCTTGCCACAGGGTATCCCAGCCATCTCTGGGACACCCAGCATCTTGCCACAGAGTATCCCAATAATAGATGTAATTTGGAATGCTTTAACGTGACAATTCCAACCAGGCATAACTTCTTCTATTAGTTTTTTAGAAGGATTCTCTCTCCCCTTCCTTAACCAGCACTGACATAACAGATGAAAAAAAAAGAGTAATTGAAACTGTTTTGATAGATATTACACTGAAGATTTGTGTTGACAGTTGCAATAATTGATATATGAATATTATCAAGTTTTCTGTTAAACAGACACTAAGCTTTTTTAGGTCAGCAATAGTGGCTTTCTCCCAGTTTAAATGTTTTAAGGTTGGTTACTGTTCTCACTGTCAGCAGCAACAGTTTGATAGTGAGGTATAATGAAGGTGAAGAATTTGAGAAAATTATCAAAATGAGACTTTCCTCTCCAGTCATTTAAAGGAAAGTCAACGTAATATTAAACTGAGCATAAACAGTTTTGACCAGCACATGCAAAAGTTTTGTTAAATTTTAAAAGCCTAAGTCTTCTTGTATCGTATTAAGTTTTTCTTAATTTATTAAGAAAATTAATTTATTTTTTATCTACGTGGTTTATATACTTTAAACAAGACAGGTCTCAGGCCAGAGTCCTGAGGACCATTGACAACGTTTACCACTCGGATTTGTCTTACTCTGTTTCTGTTGAAAAAGTCATATCATATACCACTAGCAAGTTAATACCTCCAAACAACAGGCCTCAGAAAATGAGGGCAAATAAAAGTGTTTATATTGTTTAAAGTTATATGTTACTGTATTTCAAATAATGCATGTATTTACTTTAATAGTTGTAGTACTTTACTATATAAAATAAAGTACAGTACTACTTACAGTTTCAAAGCAGGCGTACATATGGTAGTTTCTTTACTAAAGAAATTGTTCATTTAAGTGTGCAGAAGGACACTTACTGTATTAAACTACTTGAACAGTAAGCTGCTTACTGTACAAAAGATCTTGTACAGTACGTTACTTACTGTAATAAAGTAAGTGCCCAAAAGGCTTCCTACTGTATTAGAGCAAGTTTACAATAGGATACTGATAATATGAAAGTACATATACGGTAAGCTGCTTAATGCATAATTGTAAGTTACAGTCGGCAACTTACTGTATTTAGTTGTACATTAAGCAACTTACAATAACACAGGTGTATATATGCTCCTGCTTGATCTTGAGGATAATAAGGTTAAGACAGACTAAAGTCAGCCAAAAATTCCCAAATGTCTAAAATCCCTAAAATGTTACAATAACTAAGATCTCGTAACAAATAAAGACCCAAAACTAATAATAGTGATCCAATAAACAATAGTAAAGAAAGTCATATTGATAATAAAGTGTAGAAAATGCTAATATATCAATTACATACCAAAACTTATTCATAAAATCAGGAGACAAATGCTTATCTATACCTTCCACTACAGACTGGAAGGCTGCTTATCTATACCTTCCATTACAGACTGGAAGGCTGCTTATCTATACCTTCCACTACAGACTGGAAGGCTGCTTATCTATACCTTCCACTACAGACTGGAAGGCTGCTTATCTATACCTTCCACTACAGACTGGAAGGCTGCTTATCTATACCTTCCACTACAGACTGGAAGGCTGCTTATCTATACCTTCCACTACAGACTGGAAGGCTGCTTATCTATACCTTCCACTACAGACTGGAAGGCTGCTTATCTATACCTTCCACTACAGACTGGAAGGCTGCTTATCTATACCTTCCAATACAGACTGGAAGGCTGCTTATCTATACTTCCCACTATATTTACACTATTCCATTACACATAAGGGGTATAACTAGCCGACTCCTCACAGTGTTCAAGAGAGAACTTGATAGGCTCCTCCTAAGGATACCTGATCAACCAGGCTGTGATTCATATGACAGGGTGCGAGCAGCCGCGTCCAACAGCCGGGTTGACCAGTCCAGCAACGTGGAAGCCTGGTCGAGGACCGGGCCGTGGGGACGCAAAGCCCAGAAACCACCTCAAGGAAGGTACCTCCAGCATACTATAATACATTCATACCTCTAATATAACAAAACTTATTCAAACATTGTATACCAAAACTCATTCATACTACCATTATACAGAAATTCATTCATACCACCAATGCATCAAAACTCATTCATACCACTAGCATAACAAAACTCATTCATACCATCAGCATAACAAAACTCATTCATACCATCAGCATAACAAAACTCATTCATACCATCAGCATAACAAAACTCATTCATACCACTAGCATAACAAAACTCATTCATACCATCAGCATAACAAAACTCATTCATACCATCAGCATAACAAAACTCATTCATACCATCAGCATAACAAAACTCATTCATACCACTAGCATAACAAAACTCATTCATACCACTAGCATAACAAAACTCATTCATACCACTAGCATAACAAAACTCATTCATACCAACAGCATACTAAAACTCATTCATACCACAAGCATACTAAAATCGAACGTCATTACTCAAACGTCAAAGCCGTCGGGTATTTGTCAACTGGGTGCCAAGTCATGTGGGAATAATAGGAAATGACACTGCAGACGACGCTGTAAAACTTGAAAGTAAGAGAAGAAATGTAGACATTTACATACCACAGAGTCTATCACATATTAAGAAAGTGATTAGAAATAGAGCAATGCAGAAGATGAACAGTGACCACAATACAGCCTTTGCAACATCAAGATTTGCAAGTTGATACAAGAATTCAACCAACAACAAACCACTTATTTTGATGAAAGGGATCGGTAGAACAACAAAAGAACACTCATCGCATTAGACTTGGACACCCATGTTCATGGGAAATAGGCTTACAGATTCCAGAAGATGAGAGGAAATGTCAGCACTGTGGAGAAATGCCCGACAGAACACTGGAACATTATCTAACACAGTGCACAGTTACATAATATACCAAAACTCACTCATACCTCCAGCATACCAAAGCTCATTAATACTGCAGCATACAACTCATTAATACAATGGACACAAGAAATCATTTAATCCACCATCATACACATTCATACCACCCACTTGTAGTCTACCAGTTGGTCGTTCTGGGGACCATGACCCCTGGTCTCCGACCATGTCTCCTGGCTGCTGGTCTGGTCTCCGACCATGTCTCCTGGCTGCTGGTCTGGTCACCGACCATGTCTCCTGGCTGCTGGTCTGGTCACCGACCATGTCTCCTGGCTGCTGGTCTGGTCACCGACCATGTCTCCTGGCTGCTGGTCTGGTCACCGACCATGTCTCCTGGCTGCTGCTCTGGTCATCCAGGCTGTTAGACACGTCTGCTCACAGCCTAAAGTCACAGCCTGGTTGATCAAGTAACCTTTGGATATATTTATCATACAACCAACACACAAAAACTTATACAAAGCACAAACATACACATGGTCTTGTTGTATGTCTTACTAAACCCAACTTGTGATAAAACTTTGATAACCCGTCAGTGGTAAGAGTTCCAGCGAGGTCCTCGTATGTAGGAGGACATTGGTCTCAATGTTATGTACATCTGTAGATTACTGTACATCTACACATGTACATCTGTAGATTACTGTACATCTACACATGTACATCTGTAGATTACTGTACATCTACACATGTACATCTGTAGATTACTGTACATCTACACATGTACATCTGTAGATTACTGTACATCTACACATGTACATCTGTAGATTACTGTACATCTACACATGTACATCTGTAGATTACTGTACATCTACACATGTACATCTGTAGATTACTGTACATCTACACATGTACATCTGTAGATTATTGTACATCTACACATGTACATCTGTAGATTACTGTACATCTACACATGTACATCTGTAAATTACTATACATCTACACATGTACATCAGTAGATTACTGTACATCTACACAAGTACATCTGTAGATTACTGTACATCTACACATGTACATCTGTAGATTACTGTGCATCTACACATGTACATCAGTAGATTACTGTAAATCTACACATGTAAATCTGTAGATTACTGTACATCTACACATGTACATCTATAGATTACTGTACATCTACACGTGTACATCAGTAGATTATTGTACATCTACACGTGTAAATCTGTAGATTACTGTACATCTACACATGTACATCTGTAGATTACTGTACATCTACACGTGTACATCAGTAGATTATTGAACATCTACACATGTAAATCTGTAGATTACTGTACATCTACACATGTACATCTGTAGATTACTGTACATCTACACATGTAAATCTGTAGATTGTTGTACATCTACACATGTAAATCTGTAGATTACTGTACATCTACACATGTACATCTGTAGATTACTCTACATCTACACAGTACATCTGTAGATTACTGTGCATCTACACGTGTACATCTGTAGATTACTGTACATCTACACATGTACATCTGTAGATTACTGTACATCTACACATGTACATCTGTAGATTACTGTACATCTACACATGTACATCTGTAGATTACTGTACATCTACACATGTACATCTGTAGATTACTGTACATCTACACATGTACATCAAATACTTGATGAGATGTAATCATCTCATTGAGAGATGTACATCATAATCATTGTCATATAATGTACATCTACATTGGTCTCGTGAGGCAGGTCTCAACAACCAGCTCCTCGTAGATGTGTCCTTGTACATTATTGGTCTCGTGAGGCTGGTCTCAACAACCAGCTCCTCGTAGATGTGTTCCTGTACATTATTGGTCTCGTGAGGCAGGTCTCAACAACCAGCTCCTCGTAGATGTGTCCTTGTACATTATTGGTCTCGTGAGGCTGGTCTCAACAACCAGCTCCTCGTAGATGTGTCCTTGTACATTATTGGTCTCGTGAGGCAGGTCTCAACAATCTACCATATATTAACACTATTAAAATTGTTAAGCGACGCAGCGAGCTCTCGGAGGTACTTCTTGTCCTCACTGTCCTCACTGTCCTCACTGTCTTCACTGTCCTCGAGCCTAAACCAAAGTTCATCACCAGTGACGCCCCTCCGATGAAGTCCTCGCAGGAGTCTCTCCCCACCCACACCTGTAGATGAGAGGGAACATTGAAGCTCACACCTGGCAACTCTCCACACCCACACCTGTAGATGAGAGGGAACATTGCAGCTCACACCTGGCAACTCTCCACACCCACACCTGTAGATGAGAGGGAACATTGAAGCTCACACCTGGCAACTCTCCCCACCCACACCTGTAGATGAGAGGGAACATTGCAGCCCACACCTGGCAACTCTCCACACCCACACCTGTAGATGAGAGGGAACATTGAAGCTCACACCTGGCAACTCTCCACACCCACACCTGTAGATGAGAGGGAACATTGCAGCTCACACCTGGCAACTCTCCACACCCACACCTGTAGATGAGAGGGAACATTGAAGCTCCCACCTGGCAACTCTCCCCACCCACACCTGTAGATGAGAGGGAACATTGCAGCTCACACCTGGCAACTCTCCACACCCACACCTGTAGATGAGAGGGAACATTGAAGCTCACACCTGCCAACTCTCCCCATCCACACCTGCAGATAAGAGGAAACACTGAAGCCCACACCTGGCTACTCTCCACACCCATCTCTTAAGGAGGAGAAAGAGGTAGTGGTGCAGAGGAGGAGGAGGGTAGTGGTGCAGAGGAAGAGGAGGGTAGTGGTGCAGAGGAGGAGGAGGGTAGTGGTGCAGAGGAGGAGGAGGGGGAGGGTAGTGGCGCAGAGGAGGGGGAGGTTAGTGGTGCAGAGGAGGAGGAGGGTAGTGGTGCAGAGGAGGAGGAGGGTAGTGGTGCAGAGGAGGAGGAGGGTAGTGGTGCAGAGGAGGAGGAGGGTAGTGGTGCAGAGGAGGAGGAGGGTAGTGGTGCAGAGGAGGAGGAGGGTAGTGGTGCAGAGGAGGGGGAGGGTAGTGGTGCAGAGGAGGAGGAGGGTAGTGGTGCAGAGGAGGAGGAGGGTAGTGGTGCAGAGGAGGAGGAGGGTAGTGGTTCAGAGGAGGAGGAGGGTAGTGGTGCGGAGAAGGAGGAGGGTAGTGGTGCAGAGGAGGAGGAGGGGGAGGGTAGTGGCGCAGAGGAGGGGGAGGTTAGTGGTGCAGAGGAAGAGGGTAGTGATGCAGAGGAGGGGGAGGGTAGTGTTGCAGAGGAGGAGGAGGAGGGTAGTGGTGCAGAGGAGGACGAGGGTAGTGGTGCAGAGGAGGAGGAGGGTAGTGGTGCAGAGGAGGGGGAGGGTAGTGGTGCAGAGGAGAAGGAGGGGGAGGGTAGTGGCACAGAGGAGGGGGAGGTTAGTGGTGCAGAGGAAGAGGGTAGCGATGCAGAGGAGGGGGTAGTGGTGCAGAGGAGGAGGAGGGTAGTGGTGCAAAGGAGGATGAGGGTATTGGTGCAGAAGAGGAGGGTAGTGGTGCAGAGGAGGAGGAGGGTAGTGGTGCGGAGGAGTAGGAGGGTAGTGGTTCGGAGGAGGAGGAGGGTCGTGGTGCGGAGGAGGATTAGGGTAGTGGTGCAGAGGAGGAGGGGGGTAGTGGTGCAGAGGAGGAGGGGGAGGGTAGTGGCGCAGAGGAGGAGGAGGGTAGTGGTGCAGAGGAGGAGGAGGGTAGTGGTGCAGAGGAGGAGGAGGGAGTGGTGCAGAGGAGGAGGGGGAGGGTAGTGGCGCAGAGGAGGAGGAGGGTAGTGGTTCAGAGGAGGAGGAGGGTAGTGGTGCGGAGAAGGATGAGGGTATAGTGGTGCGGAGAAGGAGGAGGGTAGTGGTGCAGAGGAGGAGGAGGGGGAGGGTAATGGCGCAGAGGAGGGGGAGGTTAGTGGTGCAGAGGAAGAGGGTAGTGATGCAGAGGAGGGGGAGGGTAGTGTTGCAGAGGAGGAGGAGGGTAGTGGTGCAGAGGAGGAGGAGGGTAGTGGTGCAGAGGAGGAGGAGGATAGTGGTGCAGAGGAGGAGGAGGGTAGTGGTGCAGAGGTGGAGGAGGGTAGTGGTGCAGAGGAGGAGGAGGGTAGTGGTGCAGAGGAGGAGGAGGGTAATGGTGCAGAAGAGGGTAGTGGTACGGAGGAGTAGGAGGGTAGTGGTGCAGAGCAGGAGGGGGAGGATAGTGGCGCAGAGGAGGAGGAGGAGGGTAGTATGGAAGAGGAGGAGGGGGAGGGTAGCGGTGCAGAAGTGGAGGAGGGTATTGGGGCAGAGGAGGAGGAGGGTAGTGGTGCAGAGGAGGAGGAGGGTAGTGGTGAAGAGGAGGATGAGGGTAGTGGTGCAGAGGACGAGGTTAGTGGTGCAGAGGAAGAGAATGAGGGTAGTGGTGCAGAGGAGGAGGAAGAGGTTAGTGGTGCAGAACAGGAGGAGGAGGAGGGTAGTGGTGCAGAGTAGGAGGAAGGTAGTGGTGCAGAGGAGGAGGGTAGTGGTGCAGAGGAGGAGGAGGGTAGTGGTGCAGATTAGGAGGGTAGTCGTGCAGAGGAGGAGGAGGGTAGTGGTGCAGCGGAGGAGGAGGAGGGTAGTTGTGCAGAGGAGGATGAGGGTAGTGGTGCAGAGGAGGAGGAGGGTAGAGGTGCAGAGTAGGAGGAGGAGGAGGGTAGTGGTGCAGAGTAGGGGGAGGGTAGTGATGAAGAGGAGGAGGGTAGTGGTGCAGAGGAGGAGGAGGGTAGTGGTGCAAAGGAGGATGAGGGTAGTGGTGAAGAGGAGGAGGAGGGTAGTGGTGCACAGTAGGGGGGGGGGAGTGGTGCAGAGGAGGATGAGGGTGGTGGTGAAGAAGAGGAGGAGGGTAGTGGTGCAGAGAAGGAGGAGGTAGTGGTGCAGAGTAGGGGGAGGGTAGTGGTGAAGAGGAGGAGGAGGGTAGTGGTGCAGAGGAGGAGGAGGGTATTGGTGCAGAGGAGGATGAGGGTAGTGGTGAAGAGGAGGAGGAGGGTAGTGGTGCAGAGGAGGAGGAGGGTATTGGTGCAGAGGAGGATGAGGGTAGTGGTGAAGAGGAGGAGGAGGGTAGTGGTGCAGAATAGGAGGAGGGTAGTGGTGCAGAGGAGGATGAGGGTAGTGGTGAAGAGGAGGAGGAGGGTAGTGGTGCAGAGAAGGAGGAGGGTAGTGGTGCAGAGGAGGAGGAGGGTAGTGGTGCAGAGGAGGAGGAGGAGGGTAGTGGTGCAGAGGAAGAGGGTAGTAGTTCAGAGGAGGATGAGGGTAGTGGTGCAGAAAAGGAGGAGGAGGAGGGTAGTGGTGCAGAGGGGGAGGGTAGTGGTGCAGAGGAGGAGGAGGAGGGTAGTGGTGCAGAGGAGGAGGAGGGTAGTGGTGCAGAGTAGGAGGGTAGTGGTGCAGAGTAGGAGGAGGCTACTGGTGCAGAGGAGGAGGAGGGTAGTGGTGCAGAGGAGGAGGAGGGTAGTGGTGCAGAGGAGGGTAGTGGTGCAGAGTAGGAGGAGGCTAGTGGTGCAGAGGAGGAGGAGGAGGGTAGTGGTGCAGAGGAGGAGAGTTGTGGTGCAGAGGACGGGGAGGGTAGTGATGCAGAGGAGTATTGTTGTGGTGCAGAGGAAGAGGAGGGTAGTGGTGCAGAGGAGGAGGGTAGTGGTGCAGAGGAGGAGGGTAGTGGTGCAGAGGAGGAGGGTAGTGTTGCAGAGGAGGACGGGAGGAAGGTGGTGGTGTAAAGGAGGAGGAAGGTACTGGTGCAGAGGAGAAGGAGGAGGAGGGTAGTGGTGCAGAGGAGGAGGGTAGTGGTGCAGAGTAGGAGGGTAATGGTGCAGAGGACGAGGTAGTGGTGTAGAGGACGAGGAGTGTAGTGGTGCAGAGGAGGAGGGTAGTGGTGCAGAAGACGAGGAGGGTAGTGCTGCAGAGGTGGAGGAGGATAGTGGTGCCGAGGTGGAGGAGGGTAGTGGTGCAGAGGAGGAGGAGGGTAGTTGTGCAGAGGAGAAGGAGGGTAGTGGTGCAGAGGAGGAGGGTAGTGGTGTAGAGGAGGAGGAGGAGGAGGGTAGTGGCGCAGAGGGTAAGGAGGGTAGTAGTGCAGAGGAAGAGGAGGAGAGTAGTGGTGCAGAGGAGGAAGAGGAGGAGGGTAGTGCTGCAGAGGAGGAGGAGGGTAATGGTGCAGAAGAGGGTAGTGGTACGGAGGAGTAGGAGGGTAGTGGTGCAGAGCAGGAGGGGGAGGATAGTGGCGCAGAGGAGGAGGAGGAGGGTAGTATGGAAGAGGAGGAGGGGGAGGGTAGCGGTGCAGAAGTGGAGGAGGGTAGTGGGGCAGAGGAGGAGGAGGGTAGTGGTGCAGAGGAGGAGGAGGGTAGTGGTGAAGAGGAGGATGAGGGTAGTGGTGCAGAGGACGAGGTTAGTGGTGCAGAGGAAGAGAATGAGGGTAGTGGTGCAGAGGAGGAGGAAGAGGTTAGTGGTGCAGAACAGGAGGAGGAGGAGGGTAGTGGTGCAGAGTAGGAGGAAGGTAGTGGTGCAGAGGAGGAGGGTAGTGGTGCAGAGGAGGAGGAGGGTAGTGGTGCAGATTAGGAGGGTAGTCGTGCAGAGGAGGAGGAGGGTAGTGGTGCAGCGGAGGAGGAGGAGGGTAGTTGTGCAGAGGAGGATGAGGGTAGTGGTGCAGAGGAGGAGGAGGGTAGAGGTGCAGAGTAGGAGGAGGAGGAGGGTAGTGGTGCAGAGTAGGGGGAGGGTAGTGATGAAGAGGAGGAGGGTAGTGGTGCAGAGGAGGAGGAGGGTAGTGGTGCAAAGGAGGATGAGGGTAGTGGTGAAGAGGAGGAGGAGGGTAGTGGTGCACAGTAGGGGGGGGGAGTGGTGCAGAGGAGGATGAGGGTGGTGGTGAAGAAGAGGAGGAGGGTAGTGGTGCAGAGAAGGAGGAGGTAGTGGTGCAGAGTAGGGGGAGGGTAGTGGTGAAGAGGAGGAGGAGGGTAGTGGTGCAGAGGAGGAGGAGGGTATTGGTGCAGAGGAGGATGAGGGTAGTGGTGAAGAGGAGGAGGAGGGTAGTGGTGCAGAGGAGGAGGAGGGTATTGGTGCAGAGGAGGATGAGGGTAGTGGTGAAGAGGAGGAGGAGGGTAGTGGTGCAGAATAGGAGGAGGGTAGTGGTGCAGAGGAGGATGAGGGTAGTGGTGAAAAGGAGGAGGAGGGTAGTGGTGCAGAGAAGGAGGAGGGTAGTGGTGCAGAGGAGGAGGAGGGTAGTGGTGCAGAGGAGGAGGAGGAGGGTAGTGGTGCAGAGGAAGAGGGTAGTAGTTCAGAGGAGGATGAGGGTAGTGGTGCAGAAAAGGAGGAGGAGGAGGGTAGTGGTGCAGAGGGGGAGGGTAGTGGTGCAGAGGAGGAGGAGGAGGGTAGTGGTGCAGAGGAGGAGGAGGGTAGTGGTGCAGAGTAGGAGGGTAGTGGTGCAGAGTAGGAGGAGGCTACTGGTGCAGAGGAGGAGGAGGGTAGTGGTGCAGAGGAGGAGGAGGGTAGTGGTGCAGAGGAGGGTAGTGGTGCAGAGTAGGAGGAGGCTAGTGGTGCAGAGGAGGAGGAGGAGGGTAGTGGTGCAGAGGAGGAGAGTTGTGGTGCAGAGGACGGGGAGGGTAGTGATGCAGAGGAGTATTGTTGTGGTGCAGAGGAAGAGGAGGGTAGTGGTGCAGAGGAGGAGGGTAGTGGTGCAGAGGAGGAGGGTAGTGGTGCAGAGGAGGAGGGTAGTGTTGCAGAGGAGGACGGGAGGAAGGTGGTGGTGTAAAGGAGGAGGAAGGTACTGGTGCAGAGGAGAAGGAGGAGGAGGGTAGTGGTGCAGAGGAGGAGGGTAGTGGTGCAGAGTAGGAGGGTAATGGTGCAGAGGAGGAGGTAGTGGTGTAGAGGACGAGGAGTGTAGTGGTGCAGAGGAGGAGGGTAGTGGTGCAGAAGACGAGGAGGGTAGTGCTGCAGAGGTGGAGGAGGATAGTGGTGCCGAGGAGGAGGAGGGTAGTGGTGCAGAGGAGGAGGAGGGTAGTTGTGCAGAGGAGAAGGAGGGTAGTGGTGCAGAGGAGGAGGGTAGTGGTGTAGAGGAGGAGGAGGAGGAGGGTAGTGGCGCAGAGGGTAAGGAGGGTAGTAGTGCAGAGGAAGAGGAGGAGAGTAGTGGTGCAGAGGAGGAAGAGGAGGAGGGTAGTGCTGCAGAGGAGGAGGAGGGTAGTGGTGCATAGGAGGAGGGGGAGTGTAGTAGTGCAGTGGAGGAGGAGGGTAGTGGTTCAGAGGAGGAGGAGGGTAGTGGCGCAGAGGAGGAGGAGGGTAGTGGTGCAGAGGAGGATGAGGGTAATGGTGCAGAGGAGGAGGGTAGTAGTGCAGAGGAGGAGAAGGGTAGTGGTGCAGAGTAGGAGGAGGGGAGTGGTGAAGATGAGGAGGAGGGTAGTAGTGCAGAGGAGGAGAAGGGGAGTGGTGCAGAGGAGGGGGAGGGTAGTGGTGCAGAGGAGGAGGAGGAGGGTAGTGGTGCAGAGGAGGAGGAGGGTAGTGGTGCATAGGAGGAGGGGGAGTGTAGTAGTGCAGTGGAGGAGGAGGGTAGTGGTTCAGAGGAGGAGGAGGGTAGTGGCGCAGAGGAGGAGGAGGGTAGTGGTGCAGAGGAGGATGAGGGTAATGGTGCAGAGGAGGAGGGTAGTAGTGCAGAGGAGGAGAAGGGTAGTGGTGCAGAGTAGGAGGAGGGGAGTGGTGAAGAGGAGGAGGAGGGTAGTAGTGCAGAGGAGGAGAAGGGGGAGTGGTGCAGAGGAGGGGGAGGGTAGTGGTGCAGAGGAGGAGGAGGAGGGTAGTGGTGCAGAGGAGGAGGAGGGTAGTGGTAGAGAGGAAGAGGGTAGTGATGCAGAGGAGGAGGAGGAGGAGGAGGAGGAGGAGGAGGAGGAGGAAGAGGAGGAGGAGGGTAATGGTGCAGAGGAGGAGGAGGGTAGTGGTGCAGAGGAGGAGGGTAGTGGTAGAGAGGAGGAGGAGGGTAGTGGCGCAGAGGGTAAGGAGGGTAGTAGTGCAGAGGAAGAGGAGGAGAGTAGTGGTGCAGAGGAGGAAGAGGAGGAGGGTAGTGCTGCAGAGGAGGAGGAGGGTAGTGGTGCATAGGAGGAGGGGGAGTGTAGTAGTGCAGTGGAGGAGGAGGGTAGTGGTTCAGAGGAGGAAGAGGGTAGTGGTGCAGAGGAGGAGGAGGGTAGTGGTGCAGAGGAGGATGAGGGTAATGGTGCAGAGGAGGAGGGTAGTAGTGCAGAGGAGGAGAAGGGTAGTGGTGCAGAGTAGGAGGAGGGTAGTGGTGAAGAGGAGGAGGAGGGTAGTGGTGCCGAGGAGGAGGAGGAGGGTAGTGGTGCAGAGGAGGAGGAGGAGGAGGGTAGTGGTGCCGAGGAGGAGAAGGGTATGGTGCAGAGGAGGAGGGGGAGGGTAGAGGCGCAGACGAGGAGGAGGGTAGTGGTGCAGAGGAGGAGGAGGGTAGTGGTGCAGAGGAGGAGGGTAGTGGTAGAGAGGAAGAGGGTAGTGGTGCAGAGGAGGAGGGTAGTGGTGCAGAGATGGAGGGGGATAGTGGTGCAGAGATGGAGGGGGATAGTGGTGCAGAGATGGAGGGGGTTAGTGGTGCAGAGGAGGAGGAGGGTAGTGGTGCAGAGATGGAGGGGGGAAGTGGTGCAGAGATGGAGGGGGGTAGTTGTGCAGAGATGGAGGGGGGTAGTGGTGCAGAGATGGAGGGGGGTAGTGGTGCAGAGGAGGAGGAGGGTAGTGGTGCAGCGGAGGAAGAGGGTAGTGGTGCAGAGAAGGAGGAGGAGGGTAGTGGTGCGGAGGAGGAGGGTAGTGGCGCAGAGGAGGAGGAGGGTAGTAGTGCAGAGCAGGAGGGTAGTGGTGCAGAGGAGGAGGGTAGTGGTGCAGAGGAGGAGGGTAGTGGTGCAGAGGAGGAGGGTAGTGGTGCAGAGAAGGAGGAGCGTAGTGGAGCAGAGGAGGAGGGTAGTGGTGCAGAGGAGGAGGAGGGTAGTTTTGCAGAAGAGGAGGAGGGTAGTGGTGCAGAGAAGGAGGAGGAGGGTAGTGCTGCAGAGGAGGAGGGTAGTGGTGCAGAGGAGGAAGAGGGTAGTGGTGCAGAGGAGGAGGAGGGTAGTGGTGCAGAGAAGGATGAGGGTAGTGGTGCAGAGGAGGAGGAGGGTAGTGGTGCAGAGAAGGATGAGGGTAGTGGTGTAGAAGAGGAGGGTAATAGTGCAGAGGAGGAGGTAGTGGTGCAGAGGAGGAGAAGGGTAGTGCTGCAGAGGAGGAGGGTAGTGTTGTAGAAGAGAAGTAGAGTTGTGGTGCAGAAGAGGATGAGGGTTGTGGTGCAGAGGAGAAGGAGGGTAGTGGTGCAGAGGAGGAGGAGGGTAGTGGTGCAGAGAAGGAGGAGGGTAGTGGTGCAGAGGACGAGGTTAGTGGTGCAGAGGAGGAGGAGGAGGGTAGTGGTGCAGAGAGGGATGAGGGTAGTGGTGTAGAAGAGGAGGAGGGTAGTGGTGCAGAAAAGGAGGAGGAGGAGGGTAGTGGTGCAGAGGGGGAGGGTAGTGGTGCAGAGGAGGAGGAGGAGGGTAGTGGTGCAGAGGAGGAGGAGGGTAGTGGTGCAGAGTAGGAGGGTAGTGGTGCAGAGTAGGAGGAGGCTACTGGTGCAGAGGAGGAGGAGGGTAGTGGTGCAGAGGAGGAGGAGGGTAGTGGTGCAGAGGAGGGTAGTGGTGCAGAGTAGGAGGAGGCTAGTGGTGCAGAGGAGGAGGAGGAGGGTAGTGGTGCAGAGGAGGAGAGTTGTGGTGCAGAGGACGGGGAGGGTAGTGATGCAGAGGAGTATTGTTGTGGTGCAGAGGAAGAGGAGGGTAGTGGTGCAGAGGAGGAGGGTAGTGGTGCAGAGGAGGAGAGTAGTGGTGCAGAGGAGGAGGGTAGTGTTGCAGAGGAGGACGGGAGGAAGGTGGTGGTGTAAAGGAGGAGGAAGGTACTGGTGCAGAGGAGAAGGAGGAGGAGGGTAGTGGTGCAGAGGAGGAGGGTAGTGGTGCAGAGTAGGAGGGTAATGGTGCAGAGGACGAGGTAGTGGTGTAGAGGACGAGGAGTGTAGTGGTGCAGAGGAGGAGGGTAGTGGTGCAGAAGACGAGGAGGGTAGTGCTGCAGAGGTGGAGGAGGATAGTGGTGCCGAGGAGGAGGAGGGTAGTGGTGCAGAGGAGGAGGAGGGTAGTTGTGCAGAGGAGAAGGAGGGTAGTGGTGCAGAGGAGGAGGGTAGTGGTGTAGAGGAGGAGGAGGAGGAGGGTAGTGGCGCAGAGGGTAAGGAGGGTAGTAGTGCAGAGGAAGAGGAGGAGAGTAGTGGTGCAGAGGAGGAAGAGGAGGAGGGTAGTGCTGCAGAGGAGGAGGAGGGTAGTGGTGCATAGGAGGAGGGGGAGTGTAGTAGTGCAGTGGAGGAGGAGGGTAGTGGTTCAGAGGAGGAGGAGGGTAGTGGCGCAGAGGAGGAGGAGGGTAGTGGTGCAGAGGAGGATGAGGGTAATGGTGCAGAGGAGGAGGGTAGTAGTGTAGAGGAGGAGAAGGGTAGTGGTGCAGAGTAGGAGGAGGGGAGTGGTGAAGATGAGGAGGAGGGTAGTAGTGCAGAGGAGGAGAAGGGGAGTGGTGCAGAGGAGGGGGAGGGTAGTGGTGCAGAGGAGGAGGAGGAGGGTAGTGGTGCAGAGGAGGAGGAGGGTAGTGGTGCATAGGAGGAGGGGGAGTGTAGTAGTGCAGTGGAGGAGGAGGGTAGTGGTTCAGAGGAGGAGGAGGGTAGTGGCGCAGAGGAGGAGGAGGGTAGTGGTGCAGAGGAGGATGAGGGTAATGGTGCAGAGGAGGAGGGTAGTAGTGCAGAGGAGGAGAAGGGTAGTGGTGCAGAGTAGGAGGAGGGGAGTGGTGAAGAGGAGGAGGAGGGTAGTAGTGCAGAGGAGGAGAAGGGGAGTGGTGCAGAGGAGGGGGAGGGTAGTGGTGCAGAGGAGGAGGAGGAGGGTAGTGGTGCAGAGGAGGAGGAGGATAGTGGTGCCGAGGAGGAGAAGGGTGTGGTGCAGAGGAGGAGGGGAAGGGTAGAGGCGCAGACGAGGGGGAGGGTAGTGGTGCAGAGTAGGAGGAGGGTAGTTGTGCAGAAGAGGAGGAGGGTAGTGGTGCAGAGGAGGAGGAGGGTAGTGGTAGAGAGGAAGAGGGTAGTGATGCAGAGGAGGAGGAGGAGGAGGAGGAGGAGGAGGAGGAGGAAGAGGAGGAGGAGGGTAATGGTGCAGAGGAGGAGGAGGGTAGTGGTGCAGAGGAGGAGGGTAGTGGTAGAGAGGAGGAGGAGGGTAGTGGCGCAGAGGGTAAGGAGGGTAGTAGTGCAGAGGAAGAGGAGGAGAGTAGTGGTGCAGAGGAGGAAGAGGAGGAGGGTAGTGCTGCAGAGGAGGAGGAGGGTAGTGGTGCATAGGAGGAGGGGGAGTGTAGTAGTGCAGTGGAGGAGGAGGGTAGTGGTTCAGAGGAGGAAGAGGGTAGTGGTGCAGAGGAGGAGGAGGGTAGTGGTGCAGAGTAGGAGGAGGGTAGTGGTGAAGAGGAGGAGGAGGGTAGTGGTGCCGAGGAGGAGGAGGAGGGTAGTGGTGCAGAGGAGGAGGAGGAGGAGGGTAGTGGTGCCGAGGAGGAGAAGGGTATGGTGCAGAGGAGGAGGGGGAGGGTAGAGGCGCAGACGAGGATGAGGGTAGTGGTGCAGAGGAGGAGGAGGGTAGTGGTGCAGAGGAGGAGGGTAGTGGTAGAGAGGAAGAGGGTAGTGGTGCAGAGGAGGAGAGTAGTGGTGCAGAGATGGAGGGGGATAGTGGTGCAGAGATGGAGGGGGATAGTGGTGCAGAGATGGAGGGGGTTAGTGGTGCAGAGGAGGAGGAGGGTAGTGGTGCAGAGATGGAGGGGGGAAGTGGTGCAGAGATGGAGGGGAGTAGTGGTGCAGAGATGGAGGGGGGTAGTGGTGCAGAGATGGAGGGGGGTAGTGGTGCAGAGGAGGAGGAGGGTAGTGGTGCAGCGGAGGAAGAGGGTAGTGGTGCAGAGAAGGAGGAGGAGGGTAGTGGTGCGGAGGAGGAGGGTAGTGGCGCAGAGGAGGAGGAGGGTAGTAGTGCAGAGCAGGAGGGTAGTGGTGCAGAGGTGGAGGGTAGTGGTGCAGAGGAGGAGGAGGGTAGTGGTGCAGAGGAGGAGGGTAGTGGTGCAGAGAAGGAGGAGCGTAGTGGAGCAGAGGAGGAGGGTAGTGGTGCAGAGGAGGAGGAGGGTAGTTTTGCAGAAGAGGAGGAGGGTAGTGGTGCAGAGAAGGAGGAGGAGGGTAGTGCTGCAGAGGAGGAGGGTAGTGGTGCAGAGGAGGAAGAGCGTAGTGGTGCAGAGGAGGAGGAGGGTAGTGGTGCAGTGAAGGATGAGGGTAGTGGTGCAGAGGAGGAGGAGGGTAGTGGTGCAGAGAATGATGAGGGTAGTGGTGTAGAAGAGGAGGGTAATAGTGCAGAGGAGGAGGTAGTGGTGCAGAGGAGGAGAAGGGTAGTGCTGCAGAGGAGGAGGGTAGTGTTGTAGAAGAGAAGTAGAGTTGTGGTGCAGAAGAGGATGAGGGTTGTGGTGCAGAGGAGAAGGAGGGTAGTGGTGCAGAGGAGGAGGAGGGTAGTGGTGCAGAGAAGGAGGAGGGTAGTGGTGCAGAGGACGAGGTTAGTGGTGCAGAGGAGGAGGAGGAGGGTAGTGGTGCAGAGAGGGATGAGGGTAGTGGTGTAGAAGAGGAGGAGGGTAGTCGTGCAGAGGAAGATGAGGGTAGTGGTGCAGAGGGTAAGGAGGGTAGTGGTGCAGAGGACGAGGTTAGTGGTGCAGAGGAGGAGAAGGAGGGTAGTGGTGCAGAGGAGAAGAAGGAGGGTAGTGGTGCAGAGGAGGAGGAAGAAGTTAGTGGTGCAGAACAGGAGGAGGAGGAGGGTAGTGGTGCAGAGTTGGAGGAAGGTAGTGGTGCAGAGGAGGAGGGTAGTGGTGCAGAGGAGGAGGAGGGTAGTGGTGCAGATTAGGAGGGTAGTGGTGCAGAGGAGGAGGAGGGTAGTGGTGCAGAGGAGGATGAGGGTAGTGGTGCAGCGAAGGAGGAGGAGGATAGTGGTGCAGAGTTGGAGGAAAATAGTGGTGCAAAGGAGGAGGAGGGTAGTGGTGCAGAATAGGAGGGTAGTGGTGCAGAGGAGGAGGAAGGTAGTGGTGCAGAGTAGGGGGAGGGTAGTGGTGCAGAGTTGGAGGAAGGTAGTGGTGCAGAGTTGGAGGAAGGTAGTGGTGCAGAGGAGGGGGAGGGTAGTGGTGCAGAGTTGGAGGAAGGTAGTGGTGCAGAGGAGGAGGGTAGTGGTGCAGAGTAGGGGGAGGGTAGTGGTGAAGAGGAGGAGGAGGGTAGTGGTGCAGAGGAGGAGGGGGAGGGTAGAAGCGCAGAGGAGGAGGAGGGTAGTGGTGCAGAGGAGGAGGGTAGTGGTGCAGAGGAGGAAGGTAGTGGTGCAGATGAGGAGGAGGGTAGTGGTGCAGAGGAGGATGAGGGTAGTGGTGCAGAGTAAGGGGAGGGGAGTGGTGCAGAGGAGGAGGAGGGTAGTGGTGCAGAGGAGGAGGGGGAGGGTAGTTGCGCAGAGGAGGAGGAGGGTAGTGGTGCAGAGGAGGAGGGTAGTGGTGCAGAGGAGGAGGGTAGTGGTGAAGAGGAGGAGGAGGGTAGTAGTGCAGAGGAAGAGAAGGGTAGTGGCGCAGAGGAGGAGGAGGGTAGTGGTGCGGAGGAGGAGAAGGATAGTGGTGCAGAGAAGGGGGAGGGTAGTGGTGCAGAGGAGGAGGAGGAGGAGGGTAGTGGTGCAGAGGAGGAGGAGGGTCGTGGTGCGGAGGAGGAGGAGGGTGTGGTGCAGAGGAGGAGGGGGAGGGTACAGGCGCAGAGGAGGTGAAGGGTGGAGGGTAGTGGTAAAGAGGAGGAGGAGGGTAGTGGTGCAGAGGAGGAGGGGGAGAGTAGTAGCACAGAGGAGGGGGAGGGTAGTGGTGCAGAGGAGGAGGTAGTGGTGTAGAGGACGAGGAGTGTAGTGGTGCAGAGGAGGAGGGTAGTGGTGCAGAAGACGAGGAGGGTAGTGGTGCAGAGGTGGAGGAGGATAGTGATGCAGAGGAGGAGGAGGGTAGTGGTGCAGAGGAGGTGGAGGGTTATCTTGAGGTTATCTTGAGATGATTTCGGGGCTTTTTAGTGTCCCCGCGGCCCGGTCCTCGACCAGGCTTCCACCCCCAGGAAGCAGCCCGTGACAGCTGACTAACACCCAGGTACCTATTTTACTGCTAGGTAACAGGGGCATAGGGTGAAAGAAACTCTGCCCATTGTTTCTCGCCGGCGCCTGGGATCGAACCCAGGACCACAGGATCACAAGTCCAGTGTGCAGTCCGCTCGGCCGACCGGCTCCCTCCCCGGTCCTCCGGGGAGTGGTGCAGAGGAGGAGGAGGGTAGTGGTGCAGAGGAGTAGGGGGAGGGTAGTTGCGCAGAGGAGGAGGAGGGTAGTGGTGCAGAGGAGGAGGTTAGTGGTGCAGAGGAGTAGGGGGAGGGTAGTTGCTCAGAGGAGGAGGAGGGTAGTGGTGCAGAGGAGGAGGAGGGTAGTGGTGCAGAGGAGTAGGGGGAGGGTAGTTGCGCAGAGGAGGAGGAGGGTAGTGGTGCAGAGGAGGAGGGTAGTGGTGCAGAGGAGTAGGGGGAGGGTAGTTGCGAAGAGGAGGAGGAGGGTAGTGGTGCAGAGGAGGAGGGTAGTGGTGCAGAGGAGTAGGGGGAGGGTAGTTGCTCAGAGGAGGAGGAGGGTAGTGGTGCAGAGGAGGAGGAGGGTAATGGTGCAGAGGAGTAGGGGGAGGGTAGTTGCTCAGAGGAGGAGGAGGGTAGTGGTGCAGAGGAGGAGGGTAGTGGTGAAGAGGAGGAGGAGGGAAGTAGTGCAGAGGAGGAGGAGGGTAGTTGTGCAGAGGAGGAGGAGGGTAGTGGTGCAGAGGAGGAGGGTAGTGGTGTAGAGGAGGAGGAGGAGGAGGAGGGTAGTGGCGCAGAGGGTAAGGAGGGTAGTAGTGCAGAGGAAGAGGAGGAGAGTAGTGGTGCAGAGGAGGAAGAGGAGGAGGGTAGTGCTGCAGAGGAGGAGGAGGGTAGTGGTGCAGAGGAGGAGGAGGGTAGTGGTGCATAGGAGGAGGGGGAGTGTAGTGGTGCAGAGGAGGAGGAGGGTAGTGGTTCAGAGGAGGGGGAGGGCAGTGGTGCAGAGTAGGAGGAGGGTAGTGGTGCACAGGAGGAAGAGGGTAGTGGTGCAGAGGAGGAGGAGGGTAGTGGTGCAGAGGAGGAGGGTAGTAGTGCAGAGGAGGAGAAGGGTAGTGGTGCAGAGTAGGAGGAGGGTAGTGGTGAAGAGGAGGAGGAGGTTGTAGTGCAGAGGAGGACAAGGGTAGTGGTGCAGAGGAGGAGGATGGTAGTGGTGCGGAGGAGGAGGAGGATAGTGGTGCAGAGGAGGAGGAGGGTAGTGGTGCAGAGGAGGAGGAGAAGGGTAGTGGTGCAGAGGAGGAGGAGGGTCGTGGTGCGGAAAAGGAGGAGGATAGTGGTGCAGAGGAGGGGGAGGGTAGTGGTGCAGAGGAGGAGGAGAAGGGTAGTGGTGCAGAGGAGGAGGAGGGTCGTGGTGCGGCGGAGGAGGAGGGAGTGGTGCAGAGGAGGAGGGGGAGGGTTGTGGCGCAGAGGAGGGGGAGGGTAGTGGTGCAGATTAGGAGGAGGGTAGTGGTGCAGAGGAGGAGGAGGGTAGTGGTAGAGAGGAAGAGGGTAGTGATGCAGAGGAGGAGGAGGAGGAGGAGGAGGGTAATGGTGCAGAGGAGGAGGAGGATAGTGGTGCAGAGGAGGAGGGTAGTGGTAGAGAGGAAGAGGGTAGTGGTGCAGAGGAGGAGGAGTAGGAGGGTAATGGTGCAGAGGAGGAGGAGGAGGGTAGTGGTGCAGAGGAGGAGGGTAGTGGTGCAGAGGAGGACGGTAGAGGTGCAGAGGAGGAGGAGGAGGAGGAGGGTAGTGGTGCAGAGGAGGAGGAGGAGGGTAGTGGTGCGGAGGAAGAGGGGGAGGGAAGTGGCGCAGAGGTGGAGGAGGGTAGTAGTGCAGAGCAGGAGGGTAGTGGTGCAGAGGAGGAGGGTAGTGGTGCAAAGGAGGATGAGGGTAGTGGTGCCGCGGAGGAAGAGGGTAGTGGTGCAGAGAAGGAGGAGGAGGGTAGTGGTGCGGAGGAGGAGGGTAGTGGCGCAGAGGAGGAGGAGGGTAGTAGTGCAGAGCAGGAGGGTAGTGGTGCAGAGAAGGAGGGTAGTGGTGCAGAGGAGGAAGAGTGTAGTGGTGCAGAGGAGGAGGGTAGTGGTGCAGAGGAGAAGGAGCGTAGTGGAGCAGAGGAGGAGGGTAGTGGTGCAGAGGAGGAGGAGGGTAGTTTTGCAGAAGAGGAGGAGGGTAGTGGTGCAGAGAAGGAGGAGGAGGAGGGTAGTGCTGCAGAGGAGGAGGGTAGTGGTGCAGAGGAGGAAGAGGGTAGTGGTGCAGAGAAGGAGGAGGAGGAGGGTAGTGCTGCAGAGGAGGAAGGTAGTGGTGCAGAGGAGGAAGAGGGTAGTGGTGCAGAGAAGGAGGAGGGTATTGGTGCAGATGAGGAGGAGGAGGGTAGTGCTGCAGAGGAGGGTAGTGGTGCAGAGAAGGAGGAGGGTAGTGGTGCACAGGAGGAGGAGGGTAGTGGTGCAGCGACGGTGGAGGAGGGTAGTGGTGCGGAGGAGGATGGTAGTGGTGCAGAGGAGGAAGAGGGTAATGGTGCAGAGGAGGAGGAGGGTAGTGGTGCAGAGGAGGAGGAGCAGGAGGGTAGTGCTGCAGAGGAGGAGGTTAGTGTTGTAGAAGAGAAGTAGAGTAGTGGTGCAGAGGAGGAGGGTAGTGGTGCAGAGGTGGAGGATGGTAGTGGTGCAGAGGAGGAGGAGGGTAGTGGTGCAGAGGAGGAGGAGGGTAGTGGTGCAGAGGAAGATGAGGGTAGTGGTGCAGAGGTCGAGGTTAGTGGTGCAGAGGAGGAAAAGGAGGGTAGTGGAAAAGAGGAGGAGGAAGAGGTTAGTGGTGCAGAACAGGAGGAGGAGGAGGGTAGTGGTGCAGAGTAGGAGGAAGGTAGTGGTGCAGAGGAGGAGGGCAGTGGTGCAGAGGAGGAGGAGGGTAGTGGTGCTGATTAGGAGGGTAGTGGTGCAGAGGAGGAGGAGGGTAGTGGTGCAGAGGAGGATGGGGGTAGTGGTGCAGCGGAGGAGGAGGAGGATAGTGGTGCAGAGGAGGATGAGGGTAGTGGTGCAGAGGAGGAGGAGGGTAGAGGTGCAGAGTAGGAGGAGGGTAGTGGTGCAGAGGAGGAGGAGGGTAGTAATGCAAAGGAGGAGGAGGGTAATTTTGCAGAGGAGGAGGGTAGTGGTGCAGAGGAGGATGAAGGTAGTGGTGCAGAGTAGGGGAAGGGTAGTGGTAAAGAGGAGGAGGAGGGTAGAGGTGCAGAGGAGGAGGGGGAGGGTAGTAGCGCAGAAGAGGAGGAGGGTAGTGGTGCAGAGGAGGAGGAGGGTAGTGGTGCAGAGAAGGAGGAGGAGGAGGGTAGTGCTGCAGAGGAGGAGGGTAGTGGTGCAGAGGAGGAAGAGGGTAGTGGTGCAGAGGAGGAGGAGGGTAGTGGTGCAGAGTAGGAGGAGGCGGAGGGTAGTGCTGCAGAGGAGGAGGGTAGTGTTGTAGAAGAGCAGTAGAGTAGTGGTGCTGAGGAGGATGAGGGTTGTGGTGCAGAGGAGGAGGAGGGTAGCGGTGCAGAGGAGGAGGAGGGAAGTGGTGCAGAGGAGGAGGAGGGTAGTGGTGCAGAGAAGGATGAGGGTAGTGGTGTAGAAGAGGAGGGTAATAGTGCAGAGGAGGAGGTAGTGGTGCAGAGGAGGAGAAGGGTAGTGCTGCAGAGGAGGAGGGTGGTGTTGTAGAAGAGAAGTAGAGTTGTGGTGCAGAAGAGGATGAGGGTTGTGGTGCAGAGGAGAAGGAGGGTAGTGGTGCAGAGGAGGAGGGTAGTGGTGCAGAGGAGGAGGAGGGTAGTGGTGCAGAGGACGAGGTTAGTGGTGCAGAGGAGGAGGAGGAGGGTAGTGGTGCAGAGAAGGATGAGGGTAGTGGTGTAGAAGAGGAGGAGGGTAGTGGTGCACAGGAAGATGAGGGTAGTGGTGCAGAGGGTAAGGAGGGTAGTGGTGCAGAGGAGGAGAAGGAGGGTAGTGGTGCAGAGGAGAAGAAGGAGGGTAGTGGTGCAGAGGAGGAGGGTAGTGTTGTAGAAGAGAAGTAGAGTAGTGGTGCTGAGGAGGATGAGGGTTGTGGTGCAGAGGAGGAGGAGGGTAGCGGTGCAGAGGAGGAGGAGGGAAGTGGTGCAGAGGAGGAGGAGGGTAGTGGTGCAGAGAAGGATGAGGGTAGTGGTGTAGAAGAGGAGGGTAATAGTGCAGAGGAGGAGGTAGTGGTGCAGAGGAGGAGAAGGGTAGTGCTGCAGAGGAGGAGGGTAGTGTTGTAGAAGAGAAGTAGAGTTGTGGTGCAGAAGAGGATGAGGGTTGTGGTGCAGAGGAGAAGGAGGGTAGTGGTGCAGAGGAGGAGGAGGGTAGTGGTGCAGAGGAGGAGGAGGGTAGTGGTGCAGAGGACGAGGTTAGTGGTGCAGAGGAGGAGGAGGAGGGTAGTGGTGCAGAGAAGGATGAGGGTAGTGGTGTAGAAGAGGAGGAGGGTAGTGGTGCAGAGGAAGATGAGGGTAGTGGTGCAGAGGGTAAGGAGGGTAGTGGTGCAGAGGAGGAGAAGGAGGGTAGTGGTGCAGAGGAGAAGAAGGAGGGTAGTGGTGCAGAGGAGGAGGAAGAGGTTAGTGGTGCAGAACAGGAGGAGGAGGAGGGTAGTGGTGCAGAGTTGGAGGAAGGTAGTGGTGCAGAGGAGGAGGGTAGTGGTGCAGAGGAGGAGGAGGGTAGTGGTGCAGATTAGGAGGGTAGTGGTGCAGAGGAGGAGGAGGGTAGTGGTGCAGAGGAGGATGAGGGTAGTAGTGCAGCGAAGGAGGAGGAGGATAGTGGTGCAGAGGAGGATGAGGGTAGTGGTGCAAAGGAGGAGGAGGGTAGTGGTGCAGAATAGGAGGGTAGTGGTGCAGAGGAGGAGGAAGGTAGTGGTGCAGAGTAGGGGGAGGGTAGTGGTGCAGAGTAGGGGGAGGGTAGTGGTGAAGAGGAGGAGGAGGGTAGTGGTGCAGAGGAGGAGGGGGAGGGTAGAAGCGCAGAGGAGGAGGAGGGTAGTGGTGCAGAGGAGGAAGGTAGTGGTGCAGATGAGGAGGAGGGTAGTGGTGCAGAGGAGGATGAGGGTAGTGGTGCAGAGTAAGGGGAGGGGAGTGGGGCAGAGGAGGAGGAGGGTAGTGGTGCAGAGGAGGAGGGGGAGGGTAGTTGCGCAGAGGAGGAGGAGGGTAGTGGTGCAGAGGAAGAGAAGGGTAGTGGCGCAGAGGAGGAGGAGGGTAGTGGTGCGGAGGAGGAGAAGGATAGTGGTGCAGAGGAGGAGGGTAGTGGTGAAGAGGAGGAGGAGGGTAGTAGTGCAGAGGAAGAGAAGGGTAGTGGCGCAGAGGAGGAGGAGGGTAGTGGTGCGGAGGAGGAGAAGGATAGTGGTGCAGAGGAGGGGGAGGGTAGTGGTGCAGAGGAGGAGGAGGAGGAGGGTAGTGGTGCAGAGGAGGAGGAGGGTCGTGGTGCGGAGGAGGAGGAGGGTGTGGTGCAGAGGAGGAGGGGGAGGGTAGAGGCGCAGAGGAGGTGGAGGGTGGAGGGTAGTGGTAAAGAGGAGGAGGAGGGTAGTGGTGCAGAGGAGGAGGGAGAGAGTAGTAGCACAGAGGAGGGGGAGGGTAATGGTGCAGAGGAGGAGGGTAATGGTGCAGAGGAGGAGGTAGTGGTGTAGAGGACGAGGAGTGTAGTGGTGCAGAGGAGGAGGGTAGTGGTGCAGAAGACGAGGAGGGTAGTGGTGCAGAGGTGGAGGAGGATAGTGATGCAGAGGAGGAGGAGGGTAGTGGTGCAGAGGAGGTGGAGGGTTATCTTGAGGTTATCTTGAGATGATTTCGGGACTTTTTAGTGTCCCCGCGGCCCGGTCCTCGACCAGGCTTCCACCCCCAGGAAGCAGCCCGTGACAGCTGACTAACACCCAGGTACCTATTTTACTGCTAGGTAACAGGGGCATAGGGTGAAAGAAACTCTGCCCATTGTTTCTCGCCGGCGCCTGGGATCGAACCCAGGACCACAGGATCACAAGTCCAGTGTGCAGTCCGCTCGGCCGACCGGCTCCCTCCCCGGTCCTCCGGGGAGTGGTGCAGAGGAGGAGGAGGGTAGTGGTGCAGAGGAGTAGGGGGAGGGTAGTTGCGCAGAGGAGGAGGAGGGTAGTGGTGCAGAGGAGGAGGGTAGTGGTGCAGAGGAGGAGGGTAGTGGTGCAGAGGAGGAGGAGGGTAGTGGTGCAGAGGAGTAGGGGGAGGGTAGTTGCGCAGAGGAGGAGGAGGGTAGTGGTGCAGAGGAGGAGGGTAGTGGTGCAGAGGAGGAGGGTAGTGGTGAAGAGGAGGAGGAGGGTAGTGGTGCAGAGGAGGAGGGTAGTAGTGCAGAGGAGGAGAAGGGTAGTGGTGCAGAGTAGGAGGAGGGTAGTGGTGAAGAGGAGGAGGAGGTTGTAGTGCAGAGGAGGAGAAGGGTAGTGGTGCAGAGGAGGAGGATGGTAGTGGTGCGGTGGAGGAGGAGGATAGTGGTGCAGAGGAGGAGGAGGGTAGTGGTGCAGAGGAGGAGGAGAAGGGTAGTGGTGCAGAGGAGGAGGAGGGTCGTGGTGCGGAAAAGGAGGAGGATAGTGGTGCAGAGGAGGGGGAGGGTAGTGGTGCAGAGGAGGAGGAGAAGGGTAGTGGTGCAGAGGAGGAGGAGGGTCGTGGTGCGGCGGAGGAGGAGGGAGTGGTGCAGAGGAGGAGGGGGAGGGTTGTGGCGCAGAGGAGGGGGAGGGTAGTGGTGCAGATTAGGAGGAGGGTAGTTGTGCAGAGGAGGAGGGTAGTGGTGCAGAGGAGGAGGAGGGTAGTGGTAGAGAGGAAGAGGGTAGTGATGCAGAGGAGGAGGAGGAGGAGGAGGAGGAGGAGGAGGAGGGTAATGGTGCAGAGGAGGAGGAGGGTAGTGGTGCAGAGGAGGAGGGTAGTGGTAGAGAGGAAGAGGGTAGTGGTGCAGAGGAGGAGGAGTAGGAGGGTAATGGTGCAGAGGAGGAGGAGGAGGGTAGTGGTGCAGAGGAGGAGGGTAGTGGTGCAGAGGAGGACGGTAGAGGTGCAGAGGAGGAGGAGGAGAAGGGTAGTGGTGCAGAGGAGGAGGAGGAGGGTAGTGGTGCGGAGGACGAGGGGGAGGGAAGTGGCGCAGAGGTGGAGGAGGGTAGTAGTGCAGAGCAGGAGGGTAGTGGTGCAGAGGAGGGTAGTGGTGCAGAGGAGGAGGAGGGTAGTGGTGCAGAGGAGGAGGAGGGTAGTGGTGCAGAGGAGGAGGGTAGTGATGCAGAGGAGGAGGAGTGTAGTGGTGCAGAGGAAGAGGATAGAGGTGCAGAGAAGGAGGAGGGTAGTGGTGCAGAGGAGGAGGATAGTGGTGCAGAGAAGGAGGAGGGTAGTGGTGCGGAGGATGAGGAGGGTAGTGGTGCAGAGGAGGAGGAGGGTAGTGGTGCAGAGGAGGAGGGTAGTGGTGCAGAGGAGGAGGAGGGTAGTGGTGCAGAGGAGGAGGAGGGTAGTGGTGCAGAGAAGGAGGAGGAGGAGGGTAGTGCTGCAGAGGAGGAAGGTAGTGGTGCAGAGGAGGAAGAGGGTAGTGGTGCAGAGGAGGAGGAGGGTAGTGGTGCAGATGAGGAGGAGGAGGGTAGTGCTGCAGAGGAGGAGGGTAGTGGTGCAGAGAAGGAGGAGGGTAGTGGTGCACAGGAGGAGGAGGGTAGTGGTGCAGCGAAGGTGGAGGAGGGTAGTGGTGCGGAGGAGGATGGTAGTGGTGCAGAGGAGGAAGAGGGTAATGGTGCAGAGGAGGAGGAGGGTAGTGGTGCAGAGGAGGAGGAGCAGGAGGGTAGTGCTGCAGAGGAGGAGGTTAGTGTTGTAGAAGAGAAGTAGAGTAGTGGTGCAGAGGAGGAGGGTAGTGGTGCAGAGGTGGAGGATGGTAGTGGTGCAGAGGAGGAGGAGGGTAGTGGTGCAGAGGAGGAGGAGGGTAGTGGTGCAGAGGAAGATGAGGGTAGTGGTGCAGAGGACGAGGTTAGTGGTGCAGAGGAGGAAAAGGAGGGTAGTGGAACAAAGGAGGAGGAGGAAGAGGTTAGTGGTGCAGAACAGGAGGAGGAGGAGGGTAGTGGTGCAGAGTAGGAGGAAGGTAGTGGTGCTGAGGAGGAGGGCAGTGGTGCAGAGGAGGAGGAGGGAAGTGGTGCAGATTAGGAGGGTAGTGGTGCAGAGGAGGAGGAGGGTAGTGGTGCAGAGGAGGATGGGGGTAGTGGTGCAGCGGAGGAGGAGGAGGATAGTGGTGCAGAGGAGGATGAGGGTAGTGGTGCAGAGGAGGAGGAGGGTAGAGGTGCAGAGTAGGAGGAGGGTAGTGGTGCAGAGGAGGAGGAGGAGGGTAGTAATGCAAAGGAGGAGGAGGGTAATTTTGCAGAGGAGGAGGGTAGTGGTGCAGAGGAGGATGAGGGTAGTGGTGCAGAGTAGGGGAAGGGTAGTGGTAAAGAGGAGGAGGAGGGTCGAGGTGCAGAGGAGGAGGGGGAGGGTAGTAGCGCAGAAGAGGAGGAGGGTAGTGGTGCAGAGGAGGAGGAGGGTAGTGGTGCAGAGGAGGAAGGTAGTGGTGCAGATGAGGAGGAGGGTAGTGGTGCAGAGGAGGAGGAGAGTAGTGGTGCAGTGGAGGAGGAGGGTAGTGGTGCAGAGGAGGAGGGTAGTGGTGCAGAGGAGGAGGAGCGTAGTGGAGCAGAGGAGGAGGAGGGTAGTGGTGCACAGAAGGAGGAGGGTAGTGGTAAAGAGTATGAGGAGGCTACTGGTGCAGAGGAGAAGGAGGGTAGTGGTGCAGAGGAGGAGGAGGGTAGTGGTGCAGAGGAGGCTACTGGTGCAGAGGAGGAGGAGGGTAGTGGTGCAGAGAAGGAGAAGGGTAGTGGTGCAGAGGAGGAGGAGGGTAGTGGTGCAGAGTAGGGGGAGGGTAGTGGTGAAGAGGAGGAGGAGGGTAGTGGTGCAGAGGAGGAGGAGGGTAGTGGTGCAGAGGAGGATGAGGGTAGTGGTGAAGAGGAGGAAGAGGGTAGTGGTGCACAGAAGGAGGAGGGTAGTGGTGCATAGGAGGAGGAGGGTAGTGGAGCAGAGGAGGAGGATGAGGGTAGTGGTGCAGAGGAGGAGGAGGAGGAGGGTAGTGGTGCAGAGGAGGATGAGGAGGGTAGTGGTGCAGAGGAGGAGGAGGGTAGCGGTGCAGATGAGGAGGGTAGTGGTACAGAGTATGAGGAGGCTACTGGTGCAGAGGAGGAAGGTAGTTGTGCAGAGTAGGAGGAGGGGAGTGGTGCAGAAGAGGAGGTGGAGGGTAGTGATGCAGAGGAGGAGGGTAGTGGTGCAGAGGAGGAGGGTAGTGGTGCAGAGGAGGAGGAGGGTAGTGGTGCAGAGGAGGAGGGTAGTGGTGCAGAGGAGGAGGGTAGTGGTGCAGAGGAGGAGGAGGGTAGTGGTGCAGAGGAGGAGGAGGGTAGTGGTGCAGAGAAGGAGGGTAGTGGTGCAGAGGAGGAGGAGGGTAGTGGTGCAGAGGGGGAGGAATGTAGTGATGCAAAGGAGGAGGGTAGTGGTGCAGAGGAGGAGGGTAGTGGTGCAGATAAGGAGGAGGGTAGTGGTGCAGAGGAGGAGGGTAGTGGTGCAGAGGAGGAGGGTAGTGGTGCAGAGGAGGAGGAGGGTAGTGGTGCAGAGAAGGAGGAGGAGGAGGGTAGTGCTGCAGAGGAGGAAGGTAGTGGTGCAGAGGAGGAAGAGGGTAGTGGTGCAGAGGAGGAGGAGGGTAGTGGTGCAGATGAGGAGGAGGAGGGTAGTGCTGCAGAGGAGGAGGGTAGTGGTGCAGAGAAGGAGGAGGGTAGTGGTGCACAGGAGGAGGAGGGTAGTGGTGCAGCGAAGGTGGAGGAGGGTAGTGGTGCGGAGGAGGATGGTAGTGGTGCAGAGGAGGAAGAGGGTAATGGTGCAGAGGAGGAGGAGGGTAGTGGTGCAGAGGAGGAGGAGCAGGAGGGTAGTGCTGCAGAGGAGGAGGTTAGTGTTGTAGAAGAGAAGTAGAGTAGTGGTGCAGAGGAGGAGGGTAGTGGTGCAGAGGTGGAGGATGGTAGTGGTGCAGAGGAGGAGGAGGGTAGTGGTGCAGAGGAGGAGGAGGGTAGTGGTGCAGAGGAAGATGAGGGTAGTGGTGCAGAGGACGAGGTTAGTGGTGCAGAGGAGGAAAAGGAGGGTAGTGGAACAAAGGAGGAGGAGGAAGAGGTTAGTGGTGCAGAACAGGAGGAGGAGGAGGGTAGTGGTGCAGAGTAGGAGGAAGGTAGTGGTGCTGAGGAGGAGGGCAGTGGTGCAGAGGAGGAGGAGGGAAGTGGTGCAGATTAGGAGGGTAGTGGTGCAGAGGAGGAGGAGGGTAGTGGTGCAGAGGAGGATGGGGGTAGTGGTGCAGCGGAGGAGGAGGAGGATAGTGGTGCAGAGGAGGATGAGGGTAGTGGTGCAGAGGAGGAGGAGGGTAGAGGTGCAGAGTAGGAGGAGGGTAGTGGTGCAGAGGAGGAGGAGGAGGGTAGTAATGCAAAGGAGGAGGAGGGTAATTTTGCAGAGGAGGAGGGTAGTGGTGCAGAGGAGGATGAGGGTAGTGGTGCAGAGTAGGGGAAGGGTAGTGGTAAAGAGGAGGAGGAGGGTCGAGGTGCAGAGGAGGAGGGGGAGGGTAGTAGCGCAGAAGAGGAGGAGGGTAGTGGTGCAGAGGAGGAGGAGGGTAGTGGTGCAGAGGAGGAAGGTAGTGGTGCAGATGAGGAGGAGGGTAGTGGTGCAGAGGAGGAGGAGAGTAGTGGTGCAGTGGAGGAGGAGGGTAGTGGTGCAGAGGAGGAGGGTAGTGGTGCAGAGGAGGAGGAGCGTAGTGGAGCAGAGGAGGAGGAGGGTAGTGGTGCACAGAAGGAGGAGGGTAGTGGTAAAGAGTATGAGGAGGCTACTGGTGCAGAGGAGAAGGAGGGTAGTGGTGCAGAGGAGGAGGAGGGTAGTGGTGCAGAGGAGGCTACTGGTGCAGAGGAGGAGGAGGGTAGTGGTGCAGAGAAGGAGAAGGGTAGTGGTGCAGAGGAGGAGGAGGGTAGTGGTGCAGAGTAGGGGGAGGGTAGTGGTGAAGAGGAGGAGGAGGGTAGTGGTGCAGAGGAGGAGGAGGGTAGTGGTGCAGAGGAGGATGAGGGTAGTGGTGAAGAGGAGGAAGAGGGTAGTGGTGCACAGAAGGAGGAGGGTAGTGGTGCATAGGAGGAGGAGGGTAGTGGAGCAGAGGAGGAGGATGAGGGTAGTGGTGCAGAGGAGGAGGAGGAGGAGGGTAGTGGTGCAGAGGAGGATGAGGAGGGTAGTGGTGCAGAGGAGGAGGAGGGTAGCGGTGCAGATGAGGAGGGTAGTGGTACAGAGTATGAGGAGGCTACTGGTGCAGAGGAGGAAGGTAGTTGTGCAGAGTAGGAGGAGGGGAGTGGTGCAGAAGAGGAGGTGGAGGGTAGTGATGCAGAGGAGGAGGGTAGTGGTGCAGAGGAGGAGGGTAGTGGTGCAGAGGAGGAGGAGGGTAGTGGTGCAGAGGAGGAGGGTAGTGGTGCAGAGGAGGAGGGTAGTGGTGCAGAGGAGGAGGAGGGTAGTGGTGCAGAGGAGGAGGAGGGTAGTGGTGCAGAGAAGGAGGGTAGTGGTGCAGAGGAGGAGGAGGGTAGTGGTGCAGAGGGGGAGGAATGTAGTGATGCAAAGGAGGAGGGTAGTGGTGCAGAGGAGGAGGGTAGTGGTGCAGATAAGGAGGAGGGTAGTGGTGCAGAGGAGGAGGGTAGTGGTGCAGAGGAGGAGGGCAGTGGTGCAGAGGAGGAGGAGGGAAGTGGTGCAGATTAGGAGGGTAGTGGTGCAGAGGAGGAGGAGGGTAGTGGTGCAGAGGAGGATGGGGGTAGTGGTGCAGCGGAGGAGGAGGAGGATAGTGGTGCAGAGGAGGATGAGGGTAGTGGTGCAGAGGAGGAGGAGGGTAGAGGTGCAGAGTAGGAGGAGGGTAGTGGTGCAGAGGAGGAGGAGGAGGGTAGTAATGCAAAGGAGGAGGAGGGTAATTTTGCAGAGGAGGAGGGTAGTGGTGCAGAGGAGGATGAGGGTAGTGGTGCAGAGTAGGGGAAGGGTAGTGGTAAAGAGGAGGAGGAGGGTAGAGGTGCAGAGGAGGAGGGGGAGGGTAGTAGCGCAGAAGAGGAGGAGGGTAGTGGTGCAGAGGAGGAGGAGGGTAGTGGTGCAGAGGAGGAAGGTAGTGGTGCAGATGAGGAGGAGGGTAGTGGTGCAGAGGAGGAGGAGAGTAGTGGTGCAGTGGAGGAGGAGGGTAGTGGTGCAGAGGAGGAGGGTAGTGGTGCAGAGGAGGAGGAGCGTAGTGGAGCAGAGGAGGAGGAGGGTAGTGGTGCACAGAAGGAGGAGGGTAGTGGTAAAGAGTATGAGGAGGCTACTGGTGCAGAGGAGAAGGAGGGTAGTGGTGCAGAGGAGGAGGAGGGTAGTGGTGCAGAGGAGGCTACTGGTGCAGAGGAGGAGGAGGGTAGTGGTGCAGAGAAGGAGAAGGGTAGTGGTGCAGAGGAGGAGGAGGGTAGTGGTGCAGAGTAGGGGGAGGGTAGTGGTGAAGAGGAGGAGGAGGGTAGTGGTGCAGAGGAGGAGGAGGGTAGTGGTGCAGAGGAGGATGAGGGTAGTGGTGAAGAGGAGGAAGAGGGTAGTGGTGCACAGAAGGAGGAGGGTAGTGGTGCATAGGAGGAGGAGGGTAGTGGTGCAGAGGAGGAGGATGAGGGTAGTGGTGCAGAGGAGGAGGAGGAGGAGGGTAGTGGTGCAGAGGAGGATGAGGAGGGTAGTGGTGCAGAGGAGGAGGAGGGTAGCGGTGCAGATGAGGAGGGTAGTGGTACAGAGTATGAGGAGGCTACTGGTGCAGAGGAGGAAGGTAGTTGTGCAGAGTAGGAGGAGGGGAGTGGTGCAGAAGAGGAGGTGGAGGGTAGTGATGCAGAGGAGGAGGGTAGTGGTGCAGAGGAGGAGGGTAGTGGTGCAGAGGAGGAGGAGGGTAGTGGTGCAGAGGAGGAGGGTAGTGGTGCAGAGGAGGAGGGTAGTGGTGCAGAGGAGGAGGAGGGTAGTGGTGCAGAGGAGGAGGAGGGTAGTGGTGCAGAGAAGGAGGGTAGTGGTGCAGAGGAGGAGGAGGGTAGTGGTGCAGAGGGGGAGGAATGTAGTGATGCAAAGGAGGAGGGTAGTGGTGCAGAGGAGGAGGGTAGTGGTGCAGATAAGGAGGAGGGTAGTGGTGCAGAGGAGGAGGGTAGTGGTGCAGAGGAGGAGGAGGGTAGTGGTGCAGAGGAGGAGGGTAGTGGTGCAGAGGAGGAGGATAGTGGTGCAGAGGAGGAGGAGGGAAAGTGGTTCAGAGGATGTGGAGGGTAGTGGTGCAGAGGAGGAGGAGGGAAAGTGGTTCAAAGGACGTGGAGGGTAGTGGTGCAGAGGAGGAGGGTAGTGGTGCAGAGGAGGAGGATGATAGTGGTGCAGAATTGGAGGGTAATGGTGCATTGGAGAAGGGTAGTGGTGCAGAGGAGGGGGGTAGTGTTTCAGAGAAGGAGGAGGGTAGTGGTGGAAAGGAGGAGGAGGAGGAGGGTGGTGGTGTAAAGGAGGAGGAAGGTAGTGGTGCAGAGGAGAAGGAGGGTAGTGGTGCAGAAGAGGAGGAGGAGGGTAGTGATGCAGAGGAGGAGGGTAGTGGTGCAGAGGAGGAGGGTAGTTGTGCAGAGGAGGTGGAGGGTAGTGATGCAGAGGAGGAGAGTAGTGGTGCAGAGGAGGAGGGTAGTGGTGCAGCGGAGGAGGAAGGTAGTGGTGCAGAGGAGAAGGGTAGTGTTGCAGAGAAGGAGGAGGGTAGTGGTGCAGAGAAGGAGGAGGGTAGTGAGTGAGAGGAAGAGGAGGGTAGTGCTGCAGAGGAGGAGGAGGGTAGTGGTGCAGAAGAGGAGGAGGGTAGTGGTGCAGAGGAGGAGGAGGGTAGTGGTTCAGAGGAGGAGGAGGGTAGTGGTGCAGAGGAGGAGGAGGGTAGTGGTGCAGAGGAGGAGGAGGGTAGCGGTGCAGAGAATGAGGAGAGTAGTGGTGCAGAGGAGGGGGGTAGTTGTGCAGAGTAGGAGAAGGGTAGTGGTGCAGAAGAGGAGGTGGAGGGTATTGATGCAGAGGAGGAGGGTAGTGGTGCAGAGGAGGATAGTAGTGGTGCAGAGGAGGAGGGTAGTGGTGCAAAGGAGGAAGAGGGTAGTGGTGCAGAGGAGGAGGGTAGTGGTGCAGAGAAGGAGGGTAGTGGTGCAGAGGAGGAGGAGGGTAGTGGTGCAGAGGAGGAGGAATGTAGTGATGCAAAGGAGGAGGGTAGTGGTGCAGAGGAGGAGGGTAGTGGTGCAGAGGAGGAGGGTATTGGTGCAGAGGAGGTGGGTAGTGGTGCAGAGGAGGAAGAGGAGGAGGAGGAGGGTAGTGGTGTAGAGGAGGAGGAGGAGGTTAGTGGTGCAGAGGAGGAGGAGGGTGGTGGTGTAAAGGAGGAGGAAGGTAGTGGTGCAGAGGAGAAGGGGGGTAGTGGTGCAGAGGAGGAGGGTAGTATTGCAGAGGAGGAGGAGGGTAGTGCTGCAGAGATGGAGGAGGGTAGTGGTGCGGAGGAGGAGAAGGCGGGTAGTGGTGCAGAGGAGGAGGAGGGTTGTGGTGCAGAGGAGGAGGAGCGTAGTGGTACAGACGAGGAGGGTAGAGGTGCAGAGGAGGAGGAGGGTAGTGGTGCGGAGAAGGAGGGTAGTGGTGCAGAGGAGGAGGAGGGTGGTGGTGTAAAGGAGGAGGAAGGTAATGGTGCAGAGGAGAAGGGGGGTAGTGGTGCAGAGGAGGAGGGTAGTGCTGCAGAGAAGGAGGAGAGTAGTGGTGCAGAGAAGGAGGAGGGTAGTGATGCAGAGGAAGAGGACGGTAGTTGTGCAGAGGAGGAGGAGGGTAGTGGTGTCGAAGGAGGAGGGTAGTGATGCAGAGGAGGAGGAGGGTAGTGGTGCAGAGGAGGAGGGTAGTGATGCAGAGGAGGAGGAGGGTAGTGGTGCAGAGGAGGATGAGGGTAGTGATGCAGAGGAGGAGGAGGGAAGTGGTGCAGAGGAGGAGGAAGGTAGTGGTGCAGAGGAGGAGGGTAGTGGTTCAGAGGGGGAGGGTAATGGTGCAGAGGAGGAGGAGGGTAGTGGTGCAGAGGAGGAGGAGGGTAGTGGTGCAGAGGGGGAGGAGGGAAGTGGTGCAGAGGAGGAGGGTTGTGGTGCAGAGGAGGGTAGTGGTGCAGAGGTGGAGGATAGTGGTGGAGAGGAGGAGGGTAGTGGTGCAGAGGAGGAGGAGGGTAGTGGTGCAGAGGAGGAGGAGGGTAGTGGTGCAGAGGGGGAGGAGGGTAGTGGTGCAGAGGAGGAGGGTTGTGGTGCAGAGGAGGAGGAGGGTAGTGGTGCAGAGGGGGAGGAGGGTAGTGGTGCAGAGGAGGAGGAAGGTAGTGGTGCAGAGGAAGAGGGTAGTGGTGCAGAGGAGGAGGAGGATAGTGGTGCAGAGGAGGAGGAGAGTAGTGGTGCAGAGGGGGAGGAGAGTAGTGGTGCAGAGGAGGAGGGTAGTGGTGCAGAAGAGGAGGATAGTGGTGCAGAGGAGGAGGGTAGTGGTGCAGAGGGGGAGGAGGGTAGTGGTGAAGAGGGGGAGGAGGGTACTGGTGCAGAGGAGGAGGGTTGTGGTGCAGAGGAGGAGGAGGAGGGTAGTGGTGCGGAGGAGGAGGAGGGTAGTGGTGGAGAGAGGAGGAGGGAAGTGGTGCAGAGGAGGAGGAGGGTAGTGGTTCAAAGGAGGAGGAGGATAGTGGTGAAGAGGAGGAGGAGAGTAGTGGTGCAGAGGAGGAAGAGGGTAGTGGTGCAGAGGAGGAGGAGGGTAGTGGTGGAGGAAGAGGAGGGTAGTGGTGCACAGGAGAAGGAGGGTAGTGGTGCAGAGGAGGAGGGTTGTGGTGCAGAGGAGGAGGGTAGTGGTGCAGAGGAGGAGGGTAGTGGGGCAAAGGAGGGGTTGAGTAATAATGC
This sequence comes from Procambarus clarkii, assembly GCF_040958095.1. Lineage (NCBI taxonomy): Eukaryota > Metazoa > Arthropoda > Malacostraca > Decapoda > Cambaridae > Procambarus > Procambarus clarkii. Next base: position 9,894,866 of record NC_091195.1, on the reverse strand, counting down.
AGAGGAGGAGGATAGTGGTGCAGAGGAGGAGGGTAGTGGTGCAGAGGAGCAGGATTGTAGTGGTGCAGAGGAGGAGGGTAGTGGTGCAGAGGAGGAGGGTAGTGGTGCAGAGGAGGAGGATAGTGGTGCAGAGGAGGAGGGTAGTGGTGTAGAGGAGGAGGAGGGTAGTGGTGCAGAGGAGGAGGAGGGTAGTGGTGCAGAGGAGGGGGAGGGTAGTGGTGCAGAGGAGGAGGAGGGTAGTGGTGGAGAGGAGGAGGCGGGAAGTGGTACAGAGGAGGAGGAGGGTTGTGGTGCAGAGGAGGAGAAGGGTAGTGGTGCAGAGGAGGAGGGTAGTGGTGCATAGGAGTAGGGTAGTGGTGCAGAGGAGGAGGGTAGTGGTGCAGAGGAGGAGGGTTGTGGTGCAGAGGAGGAGGGTAGCGGTGCAGAGTTGGAGGGTAGTGGTGCACAGGAGGAGGAGCGTAGTGGTGCAGAGGAGGAGGAGGGTAGTGGTCAGAGTAGGACGAGGGTAGTGGTGCTGAGCAGGGGAAGGGTAGTGGTGCAGAGGAGGAGGAGAGTAGAGGTGCAGAGGAGGAGGGGGAGGGTAGTGGTGCGAAGGAGGAGCGTAGTGGTGCAGAGTAGGAGGGTAGTGGTACTGAGGAGGAGGAGAAGGGTAGTGGTGCAGAGGAGAAGGAGGAGGGTAGTGATGCAGAGGAGGAGGAGGGTAGTGGTGCAGAGGAGGATGACGATAGTGGTGCAGAGGAGGAGGGTAGTGGTGCAGAGGAGGAGGATAGAGGTTCAGGGGTGAAGGGTAGTGGTGCAGAGGAGGAGAAGAGTAGAGGTCCAGATGAGGAGTTGGAGGGTAGTGGTGCTAGGAGGAGGGTAGTGGTGCCGAGGAGGAGGGTAGTGGTGCTGAGGAGGAGGGTAGTGGTTCAGGGGAGGAGGGTAGGGGTGCAGAGGAGGAAGAGAGTAGAGGTCCAGATGAGGAGGAGGAGGGTAGTTGTGCAGAGGAGGAGGGTAGTGGTGCAGAGGAGGAGGGTAGTGGTGCAGAGGAGGAGGGTAGTGGTGCAGAGGAGGAGGGTAGTGGTTCATGGGAGGATGAGAGTAGAGGTCCAGAGTAGGAGGTGGAGGGTAGTGGTGCAAAGAATGAGTAGAGTAGTGTTGTAGAGGAGGAGGAGGAGGGTAGTGGTGCAGATGAGGAGGGTAGTGGTGCAGAGGAGGAGGAGGGTAGTGGTGCAGAGGTGGAGGGTAGTGGTGCAGAGGAGGAGGAGGAGGGTAGTGGTGCAGAGATGGAGGAGGGTAGTGGTGCAGAGGAGGAGGAGGAGGGTAGTGGTGCAGAGGAGGAGGAGGGTTGTGGTGCAGAGGAGGAATAGCGTAGTGGTACAGACGAGGAGGGTAGAGGTGCAGAGGAGGAGGAGGGTAGTGGTGCGGAGAAGGAGGGTAGTGGTGCAGAGGAGGAGGAGGGTGGTGGTGTAAAGGAGGAGGAAGGTAGTGGTGCAGAGGAGAAGGGGGGTAGTGGTGCAGAGGAGGAGGGTAGTGTTGCAGAGGAGGAGGGTAGTGCTGCAGAGAAGGAGGAGAGTAGTGGTGCAGAGAAGGAGGAGGGTAGTGATGCAGAGGAAGAGGACGGTAGTTGTGCAGAGGAGGAGGAGGGTAGTGGTGCAGAGGAGGAGGGTAGTGATGCAGAGGAGGAGGAGGGTAGTGGTGCAGAGGAGGAGGGTAGTGATGCAGAGGAGGAGGAGGGTAGTGGTGCAGAGGAGGATGAGGTTAGTGATGCAGAGGAGGAGGAGGGAAGTGGTGCAGAGGAGGAGGAAGGTAGTGGTGCAGAGGAGGAGGGCAGTGGTTCAGAGGGGGAGGGTAGTGGTGCAGAGGAGGAGGAGGGTAGTGGTGCAGAGGAGGAGGAGGGTAGTGGTGCAGAGGGGGAGGAGGGAAGTGGTGCAAAGGAGGAGGGTTGTGGTGCAGAGGAGGGTAGTGGTGCAGAGGTGGAGGATAGTGGTGGAGAGGAGGAGGGTAGTGGTGCAGAGGAGGAGGAGGGTAGTGGTGCAGAGGAGGAGGAGGGTAGTGGTGCAGAGGGGGAGGAGGGTAGTGGTGCAGAGGAGGAGGGTTGTGGTGCAGAGGAGGAGGAGGGTAGTGGTGCAGAGGGGGAGGAGGGTAGTGGTGCAGAGGAGGAGGAAGGTAGTGGTGCAGAGGAAGAGGGTAGTGGTGCAGAGGAGGAGGAGGATAGTGGTGCAGAGGAGGAGGAGAGTAGTGGTGCAGAGGGGGAGGAGAGTAGTGGTGCAGAGGAGGAGGGTAGTGGTGCAGAAGAGGAGGATAGTGGTGCAGAGGAGGAGGGTAGTGGTGCAGAGGGGGGAGGAGGGTAGTGGTGAAGAGGTGGAGGAGGGTAATGGTGCAGAGGAGGAGGGTTGTGGTGAAGAGGAGGAGGAGGAGGGTAGTGGTGCGGAGGAGGAGTAGGGTAGTGGTGGAGAGAGGAGGAGGGAAGTGGTGCAGAGGAGGAGGAGGGTAGTGGTTCAAAGGAGGAGGAGGATAGTGGTGCAGAGGAGGAGGAGAGTAGTGGTGCAGAGGAGGAAGAGGGTAGTGGTGCAGAGGAGGAGGAGGATAGTGGTGGAGGAAGAGGAGGGTAGTGGTGCACAGGAGAAGGAGGGTAGTGGTGCAGAGGAGGAGGGTTGTGGTGCAGAGGAGGAGGGTAGTGGTGCAGAGGAGGAGGGTAGTGGGGCAAAGGAGGGGTTGAGTAATAATGCAGAGGAGGAGGATAGTGGTGCAGAGGAGGAGGGTAGTGGTGCAGAGGAGCGGGATTGTAGTGGTGCAGAGGAGGAGGGTAGTGGTGCAGAGGAGGAGGGTAGTGGTGCAGAGGAGGAGGATAGTGGTGCAGAGGAGGAGGGTAGTGGTGTAGAGGAGGAGGAGGGTAGTGGTGCAGAGGAGGAGGAGGGTAGTGGTGCAGAGAAGGGGGAGGGTAGTGGTGCAGAGGAGGAGGAGGGTAGTGGTGGAGAGGAGGAGGCGGGAAGTGGTACAGAGGAGGAGGAGGGTTGTGGTGCAGAGGAGGAGAAGGGTAGTGGTGCAGAGGAGGAGGGTAGTGGTGCATAGGAGTAGGGTAGTGGTGCAGAGGAGGAGGGTAGTGGTGCAGAGGAGGAGGGTTGTGGTGCAGAGGAGGAGGGTAGCGGTGCAGAGTTGGAGGGTAGTGGTGCACAGGAGGAGGAGCGTAGTGGTGCAGAGGAGGAGGAGGGTAGTGGTGCAGAGTAGGACGAGGGTAGTGGTGCTGAGCAGGGGAAGGGTAGTGGTGCAGAGGAGGAGGAGAGTAGAG
>NC_091195.1:9866233-9891095 GCF_040958095.1 Procambarus clarkii | reverse complement strand
TCACAGTGAAAGGTCATCTTCAACAGGAATTAGGTCACAGTAAAAGATCATCTTAAACAGGAATTAGGTCACAGTGAAAGGTCATCTTGAACAGGAATTAGGTCACAGTGAAAGGTCATCCTGAACAGGAATTAGGTCACAGTAAAAGGTCATCTTGAACAGGAATTAGGTCACAGTGAAAGGTCATCTTGAACAGGAATTAGGTCACAGTGAAAGGAGATCTGTACCACGAGTCAAAGTCAAAGTGGTAAGTCATCTGAACCAAAAGTTTGGCGTCGCTAAATACTTCATGAAATTATTTATGCACAAGAATATATACAGCAGCGGAATGTTTCGAAAATTTATTATTCATGGAGTAGTCGCCCTTAATAAGTCTATATTTGTAATCAAAGTAGAAGGTTTGTCACCCTTAAGGTGACTATATTTGTAAACAATATAAGGTGTTTGTCACCCTTAAGGTGACTATATTTGTAAACAATATAAGGTGTTTGTCGCTCTTAAGGTGACTATATTTGTAAAGAAAATAAGGTGTTTGTCTCCCTTAAGGTGATTATGTTTGTAAACAATATAAGGAATCTTTCGTCCATAAGGTTGTAAACATATATGTAAACAATGTAAATCTGAATTACTATATTAAACATGATGAATGAAGCCCTTTGCGAAATTTTGGTATTAATAAATAACTCTTAAAAATTATGGTGGAAAATATGAATATTTACCAAGATACTGCAGGTGAGGAAGGTGAGGCAGGTGACGGATGAGGACGGGCAGTTGCTGTAGTGTGAGGCGCAGGCGGAGGCTCTTGAGGGTGTGAGGCAGGATGGGTATGACTGCCTCAGACAAGACACCAGCAAACTTCTCTAAGGTACACTTACTGCCGGGGGCTGTCACCCTCTCCAGACATTGTTTTCGTATATCACTTTTCTCTTTGCTGTCTAAACTATAGTCAAGATCTAAGGTTATGGTTACCTTCATTTTTGCCAGCACTGACAGTGTAGACAGGCGCTGCTTTAGTTGGGGTGTATCGTTTATGTTTAGGTAAATGTTCTCAGGTGTCACCTTCTTAAGAACAAGCGGCAGGACAACCCACGAGTCAACACTATATATTACCCACACTTGTTCTGTACGCAGCTTCTCACACACGGCTTGGATGACGTGCTCACTCCCGCGGGACTCTGCTACATGCTTCAACAGCTCGTCAGTCTTATCTGTAACCATCTCGAACAGGTCAATTATGTGAGTAATGAACTTGTGCTCTACTCCCCGGGCACACAGCACCCCGGTAGTGCTGACTAAAATGTTCTGCCATCTGGGGAGCTCCCTAAACTCTTGTTGCACGGCACTAATATCAAACTTTGACCCTCTCAGGTGATCTCGCAAGGAGCGTTTTTCCTTACGTACAACATCCACCAAGAGGTCAATGATTATAGACCTTACCCCTGACACACGGTGTGATGCTGGATCACCTCGGTCTTGCTCAGCCCTCAACAAGAGAGCGACCAGCCTCCTGCTGGCACAATACTCCTGGTACCTGGCGTGAAAATAGCCAAACACCCACACCACACTGAGGCCCCGACGGTAGCTGGTTCTTGTGAAATAGTTGGACAAGACCTCCTCCTGCGGCAGTCCCAGAGTGTCACACTTCTCCCTAATCTCCGCTTCCGTCTCCGGCCAAAGGTCGTACTCCTTCCTCAGGACCCCTCTTAAACTAATCTCTTCTAAGAACCTCAAAAACTTTCTCACATTTTCGTCACATTTTCCTTTGGGTTCGGTCACGTGTTTGTCTGTGAGTCTGGACACTAATTTGTTGGTTATGAAGTCATGAATCTTCTCGTAGACTTGAGTGTTTGTGGTGAGGTTGTTAAATTCTTCTGGAGCCTCGACACACAGCAGCGCCAACAAGGTCAAGGTGAGTGGAGTGTTGAGGTACTCACCCAGGAACTGACTCATCTGCTCCAGCCGCTGGGTAAACCTCCCTGTGATGACACGCCGTTGGCACTCTTCCTCCACCAGCACCTTGATGGTTCTCTCGGCGAACTCCACGCGACGTTCTGGAGTGATGCCCAAGACGAGGATGTTGCAGCGAGGTCTGGTGTGTGGGACGAGCTGTGACAGGTGTTGGTCCCACCCCGGCCGTGTGGTTATCACCAACCTCACATCCTTGCCAGGCAGGTGTAACAGCTCCTTCACCAGCCTTCCTGAATGGTCGTTGACCTCGTCGTAGCCGTCAATCAGGACTAATATATTTAAGCTCAAGATTATCTCCTTAAACAGCTGGAAGTCGACACCAGAATCACTAAGTGTTTGAGGCAGCAACTGGCGGAGGAGACCATCGAAGGTATTAAGATGTGTGTCCCTGCACTGTACATAGAAAACGAGGTCCACAGTGCCCAGGTGACGTATGGCAGCAGGGTCCTCTACCCACTTCTCGAGGATGAGCTTGAGTAAAGTTGTCTTGCCCATACCACCTTCCCCCGTCAGGAGGACACACTCAGGGACTCTTCCGTCCTCTCGTCTCATACTCAAGATGTGTTCATAATCTATATCCTGACCCTTGGCAGCGTGGGAGGGTCTTGTGCTCTCCTGACCCTTGGCAGCATGGAAGGGTCTTGCCCCTATGACGGGATCTTCAAGGAGTCGCAGTCGTGTAAAAGCAAGACTTGGGTTGTAGTTAATGTTGAGGTGGAGCCAGGGTGCGGGAACAATCTGGTACAGCAGTTTATACCCGCCAGTTAGCTCCTGCTTGCTCATCTGCTTAACCTCTTCTGTGATGTGGCTTCTGAACATCTTAATCTCCTGGCGGAGCTGAGGCAAGTACGCCACCACATCTGAGGGATCCAGCGGCTCTCTGACCTTCGCTAGCAGATCACCAATATACTTGGTGACATCTCTGGTCACGTGGTCCACATCCTGGCTGTTTGTCCCACACCGGACGCCGGCCTCAGCCAGCATCTTAGCCAATAAGTCACTGAGCTCCGTCAGTGTTGACGTAAGATCTTGCTCTGACATTCTCACATTATCATGGGCCAACGTGTTTCGGTGTTGCTTCAGGCTGTAAATGAGGTGTTCAAGTGATGGTCCCCGAGGCCCTGGAGTGGTCCACGTGGGGTCATTCATCTCAGCCAGACCACACACACGTTGCAGGAGTTTATACAACAGGGTGATGTCAAAAGTTGCCGCGTCAGAGGAAGCTTCGAGTTTATCCCTCTGGTGATCATCGAAGACACGCTCTACTGAGCATTGGTGTACCCCAAGTCCTGAGTGAGGTAAGTCACTACTGGGAAGGTGCCCCGGTACGACCACATAAACACACTTGCTAGCGCGTCTCGTCCTGCCTTAGTCACAGCCAGTCCATACCGCAGTCTGTTCACATCTTCCGGTTGGATAACAGGACTCGAGGCCGCCATATTGGGCCGTATGATTCTCACCTCACACAACTGTTGTCAAGTTTCACACAAGCAGTAAATGTCCCACGCTGGTTTTGTTATTATATTATGTTTAAAAACATAACATTGTTTCTCACTGTCGGAGACGGGCAGCTTGTTAGGCTTGTGTAGGCCTTCCTAAGCCAACGACAGACCTTCCTCAGGATGCATCCCTCAACAGTTGACTAATTTCCAGGTTTATGTTTACTGCTAGGTGAACAGAGGTATCAGGAGGCTGAGCATCTCACACTGCCAGGGAATCAAACTCGGATCTAATCGGTGATGATCCGACTGCATTAACCACAATACAGTCACTTAATTGACCAAAAATATAAGTGATTTCCAAATAAACCAAATTTTACAAAATGTGTTCACATGTTAATGCAATATTCGGTTCCAGCTTTATTTGTTATTTTCAATTTGTTCTTTAACTAGTTAATTTCTTCTGTCTTTATACTCTTCAGAATTCTGTCATCTGGAAGAACAATTTAACGTTATTAAAACAAGATGTTAGTGTTAAACATTGGGTCAGAAATACATTTTTGAGATCACTAAAACAAATAAAATTCCAAAGTCTGCCTCCTGCATTTTGTTTTATTTTATAACTTAAAACTTGTCAATATTTTGACCTAACTCCTGTGATCATTGTGGTGTTGGCTTCTGGTTTAGGTAGAGTAATGGTGCTCATTTTCTCACACAGAAATATACAGTGTAGCATTTAGTAATGTTATTCTCTGCCTTTATCTTGCTCTTGTAAGGACCTATTTAGATTATGCAGTTCAGTTTGGTCAACATACAATTTACTGGACATAATTTAACTTGAACCCGTAAAGAGAAGAATGACAAAGTTGATCTCAGGAATTAGAAATCTCCCTTATTAAGAGAGATTAAGGAAGCTATGTTTACACATTCTTCGGAAAGTATAGTTGATATTATTGATGTTGTCAAAAGGATGAAAAGTTATATCGAAGGTAGAAATAATAAGTTGTTAACTATATCAACACAAAATAGAACAAGAAATGATAAATCTGTATCAATAAGAAATAATGTCTGCTTCTCTGTCTATGCGAGCTAGAAGACCCTACTCAGGGAGCTAGCCTCACCTAATTTCTAACAGTAATTCCTGCTGGGTATGTGCCCAACAGGGAATGGCATATATGTAGGGAGTACAACTTTAAAGAGTACCAAAGCTACCCCCTACCACGAACTTTGCTATATCATATTAATTAGGCTTTGAATTATTTATTTATTTTCTTGCAAGGGTTCCCAGCTGAGCTTCTGTGTAGATCGCCCTCTCCCCCTCCGCTCTCTTGTGGACAATATTCACAGTATAATGTTAACAACTTACATGGAGTTTACTACAAGTAAACTTCCGTCCCCTGAGAGTCTCTTATAGGAGCAATGATGGAGGGCCGCGTAGGGGCTCATCATATAAAATGGCCGCCTAGAGGCACATAAAATGGCCGCCTAGAGGTACATAAAATGGCCGCCTTGAGGCACATAAAATGACCGCCTAGAGGTACATGAAGGGGCCGCCTAGAGGAACATAAAGGGGCCACCTAGAGGTACATAAAGGGCCGCCTAGAGGCACATAAAGGGGCCGCCTTGAGGAACATAAAGGGGACGCCTAGAGATACATAAAGGGGCCGCCTAGAGGTACATAAAGGGGCCACCTAGAGGTACATAAAGGGCCGCCTAGAGGTACATAAAGGGGCCGCCTAGAGGAACATAAAGGGGACGCCTAGAGGTACATAAAGGGGCCGCCTAGAGGCACATAAAGGGCCGCCTAGAGGTACATAAAGGGGCCACCTAGAGGAACATAAATGGGCGCCTAGAGACATATAAAAGGCCGCCTAGAGGCACATAAATGGCCGCCTAGAGGTGCATAAAGGGCCGCCTAGAGGTACATAAAGGGCCTCCTAGAGGCACAGAAAGGGCCCGCCTAGAGGTACATAAAGGGGCCGCCCAGAGGCACATAAAAGGCCGCCTAGAGGCACATAAAGGGGCCACCTAGAGGAACATAAAGGGGCGCCTAGAGGTGCATAAAGGGCCGCCTAGAGGAACATAAAGGGCCTCCTAGAGGCACATAAAGGGCCCGCCTATGGGTATATAAAGGGCCGCCTAGAGGTGCATAAAGGGCCACCTAGAGGTACATATAAGGCCGCCTAGAAGCACATAAATGGCCGCCTAGAGGCACATAAAGGGCCACCTAGAGGTACATAAATGGACCGCTTAGAGGCATATAAAGGGCCGCGTAGAGGTACATAAAAGGCCTCCTAGAGGCACATAAAGGGCCGCCTAGAGGTATATAAAGGGGCCGCCTAGAGGTGCATAAAGGGCCACCTAGAGGTACATATAAGGACGTCTTGAGGTGCATAAAGGGCCTCCTAGAGGCACATAAAGGGCCGCCTAGAGGTATATAAAGGGGCCGCCTAGAGGTATATAAAGGGCCGCCTAGAGGTACATAAAGGGGCCGCCTAGAGGTACATAAAGGGCCGCCTAGAGGCACATAAAGGGCCGCCTAGAGGTACATAAATGGACCGCTTAGAGGCATATAAAGGGCCGCCTAGAGGCACATAAAAGGCCTCCTATAGGCCCATAAAGGGCCGCCTAGAGGTATATAAAGGGGCCGCCTAGAGGTCCATAAAGGGCCGCCTAGACGCATATAAAGGGGCCGCTTAGAGGTACATAAAGGGCCGCCTAGAGAAATATAAAGGGCCACCTAGAGGCACATACAGGGCCGCTTAGAGGCATATAAAGGGCCGCCCAGAGGCACATAAACGGTCCGCCTAGAGGTACATAAAAGGGCCGCTTAGAGGCACATAAAGCGTCCGCCTAGAGGTACATAAAGAGGCCGCCTAGAGGCACATTTAAGGCCGCCTAGAGGCACATAAAGGGGCCGCCTGGAGGTACATAAAGGGGCCGCTTAGAGGTACATAAAGGGCCGCCTAGAGGAACATAAAGGGGTCGCTGAAAGGTACATAAAGGGCTGCCTAGAGGTACATAAAGGGCCGCCTGGAGGTACATAAAGGGCCGCCTAGAGGTACATAAAGGGGCCGCTTAGAGGCACATAAAGGGCCGCCTAGAGGTACATAAAGGGCCGCCTAGAGGTACATAAAGGGCCGCCTAGAGATACATAAAGAGACCGCCTGGAGGTACATAAAGAGGCCGCCTAGAGGCACATAAAGGGCCCGCCTATAGGCGTTTAAAGGGGCACCTAGAGGTATATAAAGGGCCGCCTAGAGGAACATAAAGGGCCGCCTAGTGGTACTTAAAAGGCCACATAGAGGAACATAAAGGGCCGCCTAGAGGCACATAAAAAGGCTGCCTAGAGGTGCATAAAAAGGCTGCCTAGAGGTACATAAAAAGGCCGCCTAGAGGTGCATAAAGGGGCCGCGTAGTGGTACTTAAAAGGCCAAATAGAGGAACATAAAGGGCCGCCTAGAGGTAGATAAAGGGGCCGCCCAGAAGCACATAAAGGGCCACCTAGAGGCACATAAAGGGCCGCCTAGAGGCTCATAAAAAGGCCGCCTAGAGGTGCATAAAGTGGCCGCCTAGAGGTACATAAAGGAGCCGCCAAGGCGTACATAAAGGGCCGCCTAGAGGTACATAAAGGGCCGCCTAGAAGTACATAAATGGGCCGCCTAGAGGTACATAAAAAGGCCGCCTAGAGGTACATAAAGGGCCGCCTGGAGGTACGTAAAGGGGCCGCCTAGAGGCACATAAAGGGCAGCCTAGAGGTGCATAAAGGGGCCGCCTAGCAGTACATAAATGGGCCACCTAGAGGTACATAAAAAGGCCGCCTAGAGGTACATAAAGGGCCGCCTAGAAGTACATAAATGGGCCGCCTAGAGGTACATAAAAAGGCCGCCTAGAGGTACATAAATGGGCCATCTAGAGATACATACAAAGGCCGCCTAAAGGCACATAAATGAGCCACCTAGAGGTGCATAAAGGGCCGCCTAGAGGCGCAAAAAAGGCCGCCTACAGGTACATAAAGGGCCGCCTACACTCGCAAAAAGGGGTAACCTACATGGACATAAAGGGCCGCCTAGAGGTACATAAAGGGCCGCCTAGAGGTACATAAAGGGCCGCCTAGAGGTACATAAAGGGCCGCCTAAAGGCACATAAAAGGCCGCCCAGAGGTACATAAAGGGGCCGCCTAGAGATACATAAAATGCTGCCTAGAGGTGCAGAGAGAGCCACCTAGAGGTGCATAAAAATGTCGACTAGAGGCACATAAAGGAGCCACCTAGAGGCACATAAAGGGCCGCCTAGAGGCATATAAAGGGCCGCCTAGAGGTGCATAAATGGCCGCCTAAAGCGACATAAAGGGCCGCCTAGAGGCACATAAAGGGCCGTCTAGAGGCACATAAAGGGCAGCCTAGAGGTGCATAAATGGCCGCCTAAAGCGACATAAAGGGCCGCCTAGAGGCACATAAAGGGCCGTCTAGAGGGACATAAAGAGCCGCCTAGAGGTACATAAAGGGGCCGCCTAGAGGTACATATAATGGCGCCTTGAGGTACATAAAGGGGCCGCCTAGAGGTACATAAAGGGCCGCCTAGAGGTACATAAAGGGGCCGCCTAGAGGTACATATAATGGCGCCTTGAGGTACATAAAGGGGCCGCCTAGAGGCACATAAAGAGGCGCCAAGATGTACATAAAGGGCCGCCTAGAGGTACATAAAGGGCCGTCTAAGGGAAAATAAAGGGACCACCTGGAGGCACCTAAGGGCCACATTTAGGCACATAAATAGGCCGTCTAAAGGCACATAAAGGGCCGCCAAGAGGTACATAATGGGTCCGCATAGAGGCACATAAAGGGCCGCCTAGAAGCACATAATGGAGCCGCCTAGAGGCACATAAAGGGGCCGCCTAGAGGTACATAAAGGGCCGCCTAGATGGTAAATAAAGGGGCCGCCTAGAGGCACATAAAAGGGCCGCCTAGAGATAAATAAAGGACCGCCAAGAGGTACATAATGGGTCCGCCTAGAGGTACATAAAGGGCCGCCTAGAGGCACATAAAGGAGCCGCCTAGAGGCACATAAAGGGCCGCCTAGAGGCACATAAAGGGCCGCCTAGATGCACATAAAGGGGCCGCCTAGAGGCACATAAAGGGCCGCCTAGAGGCATATAAAGGGCCGCCTAGAGGCACATAAAGGGCCGCCTGGAGGCACATAAAGGGCCGCCTAAAGGCACATAAAGGGCTGCCTAGAGGTACATAAAGGGCCGCCTAGAGGCACATAAAGGGCCGCCTGGAGGTACTTAAAGGGGCACCTAGAGGTATATAAAGGGATCGCCTAGAGGCACATAAAGGGCCGCCTAGATGTACATAAAGGGCCTCCTAGAGGTACATAAAGGGCCGCCTAGAGGTACATAAAGAGCCACCTGGAGGCACATAAAGGGCCGCCTAAAGGCACATAAAGGGCCGCCTAGATGCACATAAAGGGGCCGCCTAGAGGCACATAAAGGGCCGCCTAGAGGCATATAAAGGGCCGCCTAGAGGCACATAAAGGGCTGCCTGGAGGCACATAAAGGGCCGCCTAGAGGTACATAAAGGGCCGCCTAGAGGCACATAAAGGGCCGCCTGGAGGAACATAAAGGGGCCACCTAGAGGTACATAAAGGGCCGCCTAGAGGCACATAAAGGGCCGCCTAGAGGTACATAAAGGGCCGCCTAGAGGCACATAAAGGGCCGCCTTGAGGAACATAAAGGGGACGCCTAGAGATACATAAAGGGGCCGCCTAGAGGTACATAAAGGGGTCACCTAGAGGTACATAAAGGGCCGCCTAGAGGTACATAAAGGGGCCGCCTAGAGGAACATAAAGGGGACGCCTAGAGGAACATAAAGGGGCCGCCTAGAGGCACATAAAGGGCCGCCTAGAGGTACATAAAGGGGCCGCCTAGAGGCACATATAGGGGCCGCCTAGAGGTACATAAAGGGGCCACCTAGAGGAACATAAATGGGCGCCTAGAGACATATAAAAGGCCGCCTAGAGGCACATAAATGGCCGCCTAGAGGTGCATAAAGGGCCGCCTTGAGGTACAAAAACGGCCTCCTAGAGGCACATAAAGGGCCCGCCTAGAGGTACATAAAGGGGCCGCCCAGAAGCACATAAAAGGCCGCCTAGAGGCACATAAAGGGCCACCTAGAGGAACATAAAGGGGCGCCTAGAGGTGCATAAAGGGCCCGCCTATGGGTATATAAAGGGCCGCCTAGAGGTGAATAAAGGGCCACCTAGAGGTACATATAAGGCCGCCTAGAAGCACATAAATGGCCGCCTAGAGGCACATAAAGGGCCACCTAGAGGTACATAAATGGACCGCTTAGAGGCATATAAAGGGCCGCGTAGAGGTACATAAAAGGCCTCCTAGAGGCACATAAAGGGCCGCCTAGAGGTATATAAAGGGGCCGCCTAGAGGTGCATAAAGGGCCACCTAGAGGTACATATAAGGACGTCTTGAGGTGCATAAAGAGCCTCCTAGAGGCACATAAAGGGCCGCCTAGAGGTATATAAAGGGGCCGCCTAGAGGTATATAAAGGGCCGCCTAGAGGTACATAAAGGGGCCGCCTAGAGGTACATAAAGGGCCGCCTAGAGGCACATAAAGGGCCGCCTAGAGGTACATAAATGGACCGCTTAGAGGCATATAAAAGGCCGCCTAGAGGCACATAAAAGGCCTCCTAGAGGCCCATAAAGGGCCGCCTAGAGGTATATAAAGGGGCCGCCTAGAGGTACATAAAAGGGCCGCTTAGAGGCCCATAAAGGGCCGCCTAGGGGTATATAAAGCGTCCGCCTAGAGGTACATAAAGAGGCCGCCTAGAGGCACATTTAAGGCCGCCTAGAGGCACATAAAGGGGCCGCCTGGAGGTACATAAAGGGGCCGCTTAGAGGTACATAAAGGGCCGCCTAGAGGAACATAAAGGGGTCGCTGAAAGGTACATAAAGGGCTGCCTAGAGGTACATAAAGGGCCGCCTGGAGGTACATAAAGGGCCGCCTAGAGGTACATAAAGGGGCCGCTTAGAGGCACATAAAGGGCCGCCTAGAGGTACATAAAGGGCCGCCTAGAGGTACATAAAGGGCCGCCTAGAGATACATAAAGAGACCGCCTGGAGGTACATAAAGAGGCCGCCTAGAGGCACATAAAGGGCCCGCCTATAGGCGTTTAAAGGGGCACCTAGAGGTATATAAAGGGCCGCCTAGAGGAACATAAAGGGCCGCCTAGTGGTACTTAAAAGGCCACATAGAGGAACATAAAGGGCCGCCTAGAGGCACATAAAAAGGCTGCCTAGAGGTGCATAAAAAGGCTGCCTAGAGGTACATAAAAAGGCCGCCTAGAGGTGCATAAAGGGGCCGCGTAGTGGTACTTAAAAGGCCAAATAGAGGAACATAAAGGGCCGCCTAGAGGTAGATAAAGGGGCCGCCCAGAAGCACATAAAGGGCCACCTAGAGGCACATAAAGGGCCGCCTAGAGGCTCATAAAAAGGCCGCCTAGAGGTGCATAAAGTGGCCGCCTAGAGGTACATAAAGGAGCCGCCAAGGCGTACATAAAGGGCCGCCTAGAGGTACATAAAGGGCCCCTAGAAGTACATAAATGGGCCGCCTAGAGGTACATAAAAAGGCCGCCTAGAGGTACATAAAGGGCCGCCTAGAAGTACATAAATGGGCCGCCTAGAGGTACATAAAAAGGCCGCCTAGAGGTACATAAATAGGCCATCTAGAGATACATACAAAGGCCGCCTAAAGGCACATAAATGAGCCACCTAGAGGTGCATAAAGGGCCGCCTAGAGGCGCAAAAAAGGCCGCTTACAGGTACATAAAGGGCCGCCTACAGGCGCAAAAAGGGGTAACCTACATGGACATAAAGGGCCGCCTAGAGGTACATAAAGGGCCGCCTAGAGGTACATAAAGGGCCGCCTAGAGGTACATAAAGGGCCGCCTAGAGGTACATAAAGGGCCGCCTAAAGGCACATAAAAGGCCGCCCAGAGGTACATAAAGGGGCCGCCTAGAGATACATAAAATGCTGCCTAGAGGTGCAGAGAGAGCCACCTAGAGGTGCATAAAAATGTCGACTAGAGGCACATAAAGGAGCCACCTAGAGGCACATAAAGGGCCGCCTAGAGGCATATAAAGGGCCGCCTAGAGGTGCATAAATGGCCGCCTAAAGCGACATAAAGGGCCGCCTAGAGGCACATAAAGGGCCGTCTAGAGGCACATAAAGGGCCGCCTAGAGGTGCATAAATGGCCGCCTAAAGCGACATAAAGGGCCGCCTAGAGGCACATAAAGGGCCGTCTAGAGGGACATAAAGAGCCGCCTAGAGGTACATAAAGGGGCCGCCTAGAGGTACATATAATGGCGCCTTGAGGTACATAAAGGGGCCGCCTAGAGGTACATAAAGGGGCCGCCTAGAGGTACATAAAGGGCCGCCTAGAGGTACATAAAGGGGCCGCCTAGAGGTACATATAATGGCGCCTTGAGGTACATAAAGGGGCCGCCTAGAGGCACATAAAGAGGCGCCAAGATGTACATAAAGGGCCGCCTAGAGGTACATAAAGGGCCGTCTAAGGGAAAATAAAGGGACCACCTGGAGGCACCTAAAGGGCCACATTTAGGCACATAAATAGGCCGTCTAAAGGCACATAAAGGGCCGCCAAGAGGTACATAATGGGTCCGCATAGAGGCACATAAAGGGCCGCCTAGAAGCACATAATGGAGCCGCCTAGAGGCACATAAAGGGGCCGCCTAGAGGTACATAAAGGGCCGCCTAGATGGTAAATAAAGGGGCCGCCTAGAGGCACATAAAAGGGCCGCCTAGAGATAAATAAAGGACCGCCAAGAGGTACATAATGGGTCCGCCTAGAGGTACATAAAGGGCCGCCTAGAGGCACATAAAGGAGCCGCCTAGAGGCACATAAAGGGCCGCCTAGAGGCACATAAAGGGCCGCCTAGATGCACATAAAGGGGCCGCCTAGAGGCACATAAAGGGCCGCCTAGAGGCATATAAAGGGCCGCCTAGAGGCACATAAAGGGCTGCCTGGAGGCACATAAAGGGCCGCCTAATGGCACATAAAGGGCCGCCTAGAGGTACATAAAGGGCCGCCTAGAGGCACATAAAGGGCCGCCTGGAGGTACTTAAAGGGGCACCTAGAGGTATATAAAGGGATCGCCTAGAGGCACATAAAGGGCCGCCTAGATGTACATAAAGGGCCTCCTAGAGGTACATAAAGGGCCGCCTAGAGGTACATAAAGAGCCACCTGGAGGCACATAAAGGGCCGCCTAAAGGCACATAAAGGGCCGCCTAGAGGTACATAAAGGGCCGCCTAGAGGCACATAAAGGGCCGACTGGAGGTGCATAAAGGGCCGCCTAGAGATACATAAAGGGCCGCCTAGAGGTACATAAAGGGCCGCCTAGAGGCACATAAAGGGCCGCCTGGAGGTACATAAAGGGCCGCCTAGAGATACATAAAGGGCCGCCTAGAGGTACATAAAGGGCCGCCTGGAGGCATATAAAGGGCCACCTCTAGGTACATAAAGGGCCGCCTAGAGGCACATAAAGGGCCGCCTAGAGGCACATAAAGGGCCGCCTAGAGGCACATAGAGGGCCGCCTAGAGGCACATAAAAGGGCCGCCTAGAGGCATATAATGGGGCCGGCAAGAGGTAAATAAAGGGGCCGTGTAAAGGTATATAAAGGGCCGCCTAGAGGCACATAAAGAGCCGCCTAGAGGCACATAAAGAGCCGCCTAGAGGCACATAAAGAGCCGCCTAGAGTTACATAAAGGGACCGCCTAGAGACACATAAATAGGTCGCCTAGAGGTACATAATGAGGTCACCTAGAGGTACATAAAGGGCCACCTAGAAGTGCATAAAGGGCCGCCTAGAGGTACATAAAGGGGCCGCCTAGAGGTACATAAAGGGGCCGCCTAAAGGCACATAAAGGGGCCGTCTAGAGGTACATAAAGGGGCCGCCTAGAGGTACATAAAGGGGCCGCCTAAAGACACATAAAGGGACCGTCTAGAGGTACATGAAGGGCCGCCTAGAGGCACATAAAGGGGCCGCCTAGAGGTACATAAAGGGGCCGCCTAGAGGCACATAAATGGGCCGCCTAAAGCTACATAAAGGGCCGCCTAGAGGTACATAAAGGGGCCGTCTAGAGGCACATAAAGGGGGCCGCCTAGAGGTACGTAAATGGGCCGCCTAGACGTACATAAAGGGCCGCCTAGAGGTACATAAAGGGGCCGCCTAGAGGCACATATAGGGGCCGCCTAGAGGTACATAAAGGGGCCACCTAGAGGAACATAAAGGGGCGCCTAGAGACATATAAAAGGCCGCCTAGAGGCACATAAATGGCCGCCTAGAGGTGCATAAAGGGCCGCCTAGAGGTACATAAAGGGCCTCCTAGAGGCACATAAAGGGCCCGCCTAGAGGTACATAAAGGGGCCGCCCAGAGGCACATAAAAGGCCGCCTAGAGGCACATAAAGGGGCCACCTAGAGGAACATAACGGCGCGCCTAGAGGTGCATAAAGGGCCGCCTAGAGGTACATAAAGGGCCTCCTAGAGGCACATAAAGGGCCCGCCTATGGGTATATAAAGGGCCGCCTAGAGGTGCATAAAGGGCCACCTAGAGGTACATATAAGGCCGCCTAGAAGCACATAAATGGCCGCCAAGAGGCACATAAAGGGCCACCTAGAGGTACATAAATGGACCGATTAGAGGCATATAAAGGGCCGCCTAGAGGTACATAAAAGGCCTCCTAGAGGCACATAAAGAGCCGCCTAGAGGTATATAAAGGGGCCGCCTAGGTGTGCATAAAGGGCCACCTAGAGGTACATATAAGGACGCCTTGAGGTGCATAAAGGGCCTCCTAGAGGCACATAAAGGGCCGCCTAGAGGTATATAAAGGGGCCGCCTAGAGGTATATAAAGGGCCGCCTAGAGGTACATAAAGGGGCCGCCTAGAGGTAAATAAAGGGCCGCCTAGAGGCACATAAAGGGCCGCCTAGAGGTACATAAATGGACCGCTTAGAGGCATATAAAGGGCCGCCTAGAGGCACATAAAAGGCCTCCTAGAGGCCTATAAAGGGCCGCCTAGAGGTATATAAAGGGGCCGCCTAGAGGTCCATAAAGGGCCGCCTAGAGGCATATAAAGGGGCCGCTTAGAGGTACATAAAGGGCCCGACTAGAGACACATAAAGGGGCCGCTTAGAGGTACATAAAGGGCCGCCTAGAGAAATATAAAGGGCCACCTAGAGGCACATACAGGGCCGCTTAGAGGCATATAAAGGGCCGCCCAGAGGTACATAAACGGTCCGCCTAGAAGTACATAAAAGGGCCGCCTAGAGGCACATAAAGCGTCCGCCTAGAGGTACATAAAGAGGCCGCCTAGAGGCACATTTAAGGCCCCCTAGAGGCACATAAAGGGGCCGCCTGGAGGTACATAAAGGGGCCGCTTAGAGGTACATAAAGGGCCGCCTAGAGGTACATAAAGGGGTTGCTGAAAGGTACATAAAGGGCTGCCTAGAGGTACATAAAGGGCCGCCTGGAGGTACATAAAGGGCCGCCTAGAGGTACATAAAGGGGCCGCTTAGAGGCACATAAAGGGCCGCCTAGAGGTACATAAAGGGCCGCCTAGAGGTACATAAAGGGCCGCCTAGAGATACATAAAGAGACCGCCTGGAGGTACATAAAGAGGCCGCCTAGAGGCACATAAAGGGCCCGCCTATAGGCGTTTAAAGGGGCACCTAGAGGTATATAAAGGGCCGCCTAGAGGAACATAAAGGGCCGCCTAGTGGTACTTAAAAGGCCACATAGAGGAACATAAAGGGCCGCCTAGAGGCACATAAAAAGGCTGCCTAGAGGTGCATAAAAAGGCTGCCTAGAGGTACATAAAAAGGCCGCCTAGAGGTGCATAAAGGGGCCGCCTAGAGGCACATAAAGGGGCCGCCTAGAGGTGCATAAAGGGCCACCTAGAAGTGCATAAAGGGCCGCCTGGAGGCACATAAAAGGCCGCCTAGAGGCGCATAAAGGGCCGCCTAGAGGTACATAAAGGGCCGCTTAGAGGCACATAAAGGGCCGCCTAGAGGTACATAAAGGGCTGCCTAGAGGCACATAAAGGGCCGCCTAGAGGTACATAAAGGGCCGCCTAGTGGTACTTAAAAGGCCACATAGAGGCACATAAAGGGCCGCCTAGAGGTAGATAAAGGGGCCGCCCAGAAGCACATAAAGGGCCGCCTAGAGGTGCATAAAAAGGCTGCCCAGAGGTGCATAAAGGGGCCGCCTAGAGGCATATAAAGGGCCGCCTAGAGGTACATAAAAAGGCCGCCTAGAGGTGCATAAAGGACCGCCTAGAGGTACATAAAGGGCCGCCTAGAGGCACATAAAGGGCCGCCTAGAGGTACATAAAGGGGCCGCCTAAAGGCACATAAAGGGACCGTCTAGAGGTACATAAAGGGCCGCCTAGAGGCACATAAAGGGGCCGCCTAGAGGTACATAAATGGGCCGCCTAGAGGCACATAAATGGGCCGCCTAAAGCTACATAAAGGGCCGCCTAGAGGTACATAAAGGGGCCGTCTAGAGGCACATAAAGGGGGCCGCCTAGAGGTACGTAAATGGGCCGCCTAGACGTACATAAAGGGCCGCCTAGAGGAACATAAAGGGGCCGCCTAGAGGCACATATAGGGGCCGCCTAGAGGTACATAAAGGGGCCACCTAGAGGAACATAAAGGGGCGCCTAGAGACATATAAAAGGCCACCTAGAGGCACATAAATGGCCGCCTAGAGGTGCATAAAGGGCCGCCTAGAGGTACATAAAGGGCCTCCTAGAGGCACATAAAGGGCCCGCCTAGAGGTACATAAAGGGGCCGCCCAGAGGCACATAAAAGGCCGCCTAGAGGCACATAAAGGGGCCACCTAGAGGAACATAAAGGGGCGCCTAGAGGTGCATAAAGGGCCGCCTAGAGGTACATAAAGGGCCTCCTAAAGGCACATAAAGGGCCCGCCTATGGGTATATAAAGGGCCGCCTAGAGGTGCATAAAGGGCCACCTAGAGGTACATATAAGGCCGCCTAGAAGCACATAAATGGCCGCCTAGAGGCACATAAAGGGCCACCTAGAGGTACATAAATGGACCGCTTAGAGGCATATAAAGGGCCGCCTAGAGGTACATAAAAGGCCTCCTAGAGGCACATAAAGGGCCGCCTAGAGGTATATAAAGGGGCCGCCTAGAGGTGCATAAAGGGCCACCTAGAGGTACATATAAGGACGCCTTGAGGTGCATAAAGGGCCTCCTAGAGGCACATAAAGGGCCGCCTAGAGGTATATAAAGGGGCCGCCTAGAGGTATATAAAGGGCCGCCTAGAGGTATATAAAGGGGCCGCCTAGAGGTACATAAAGGGTCGCCTAGAGGCACATAAAGGGCCGCCTAGAGGTACATAAATGGACCGCTTAGAGGCATATAAAGGGCCGCCTAGAGGCACATAAAAGGCCTCCTAGAGGCACATAAAGGGCCGCCTAGAGGTATATAAAGTGGCCGCCTAGAGGTCCATAAAGGGCCGCCTAGAGGCATATAAAGGGGCCGCTTAGAGGTACATAAAGGGCCCGACTAGAGACACATAAAGGGGCCGCTTAGAGGTACATAAAGGGCCGCCTAGAGAAATATAAAGGGCCACCTAGAGGCACATACAGGGCCGCTTAGAGGCATATAAAGGGCCGCCCAGAGGCACATAAACGGTCCGCCTAGAGGTACATTAAAGGGCCGCCTAGAGGCACATAAAGCGTCCGTCTAGAGGTACATAAAGAGGCCGCCTAGAGGCACATTTAAGGCCGCCTAGAGGCACATAAAGGGGCCGCCTAGAGGTACATAAAGGGGCCGCTTAGAGGTACATAAAGGGCCGCCTAGAGGTACATAAAGGGGTCGCTGAAAGGTACATAAAGGGCTGCCTAGAGGTACATAAAGGGCCGCCTGGAGGTACATAAAGGGCCGCCTAGAGGTACATAAAGGGGCCGCTTAGAGGCACATAAAGGGCCGCCTAGAGGTACATAAAGGGCCGCCTAGAGATACATAAAGAGACCGCCTGGAGGTACATAAAGAGGCCGCCTAGAGGCACATAAAGGGCCCGCCTATAGGCGTTTAAAGGGGCACCTAGAGGTATATAAAGGGCCGCCTAGAGGAACATAAAGGGCCGCCTAGTGGTACTTAAAAGGCCACATAGAGGAACATAAAGGGCCGCCTAGAGGCACATAAAAAGGCTGCCTAGAGGTGCATAAAAAGGCTGCCTAGAGGTACATAAAAAGGCCGCCTAGAGGTGCATAAAGGGGCCGCCTAGAGGCATATAAAGGGGCTGCCTAGAGGTGCATAAAGGGCCACCTAGAAGTGCATAAAGGGCCGCCTGGAGGCACATAAAAGGCCGCCTAGAGGCGCATAAAGGGGCCGCCTAGAGGCATATAAAGGGGCCGCCTAGAGGTACATAAAGGGCCGCCTAGAGGCACATAAAGGGCCGCCTAGAGGTACATAAATGGACCGCTTAGAGGCATATAAAGGGCCGCCTAGAGGCACATAAAAGGCCTCCTAGAGGCCCATAAAGGGCCGCCTAGAGGTATATAAAGGGGCCGCCTAGAGGTCCATAAAGGGCCGCCTAGAGGCATATAAAGGGGCCGCTTAGAGGTACATAAAGGGCCCGACTAGAGACACATAAAGGGGCCGCTTAGTGGTACATAAAGGGCCGCCTAGAGAAATATAAAGGGCCACCTAGAGGCACATACAGGGCCGCTTAGAGGCATATAAAGGGCCGCCCAGAGGCACATAAACGGTCCGCCTAGAGGTACATAAAAGGGGCGCCTAGAGGCACATAAAGCGTCCGCCTAGAGGTACATAAAGGGCCGCCTAGAGGCACATTTAAGGCCCCCTAGAGGCACATAAAGGGGCCGCCTGGAGGTACATAAAGGGGCCGCTTAGAGGTACATAAAGGGCCGCCTAGAGGTACATAAAGGGGTCGCTGAAAGGTACATAAAGGGCTGCCAAGAGGTACATAAAGGGCCGCCTGGAGGTACATAAAGGGCCGCCTAGAGGTACATAAAGGGGCCGCTTAGAGGCACATAAAGGGCCGCCTAGAGGTACATAAAGGGCCGCCTAGAGATACATAAAGAGACCGCCTGGAGGTACATAAAGAGGCCGCCTAGAGGCACATAAAGGGCCCGCCTATAGGCGTTTAAAGGGGCACCTAGAGGTATATAAAGGGCCGCCTAGAGGAACATAAAGGGCCGCCTAGTGGTACTTAAAAGGCCACATAGAGGAACATAAAGGGCCGCCTAGAGGCACATAAAAAGGCTGCCTAGAGGTGCATAAAATGGCTGCCTAGAGGTACATAAAAAGGCCGCCTAGAGGTGCATAAAGGGGCCGCCTTGAGGCATATAAAGGGGCCGCCTAGAGGTGCATAAAGGGCCACCTAGAAGTGCATAAAGGGCTGCCTGGAGGCACATAAAAGGCCGCCTAGAGGCGCATAAAGGGCCGCCTAGAGGTACATAAAGGGCCGCTTAGAGGCACATAAAGGGCCGCCTAGAGGTACATAAAGGGCCGCCTAGAGGCACATAAAGGGCCGCCTAGAGGTACATAAAGGGCCGCCTAGAGGTACATAAAGGGCCGCCTAGTGGTACTTAAAAGGCCACATAGAGGCACATAAAGGGCAGCCTAGAGGTAGATAAAGGGGCCGCCCAGAAGCACATAAAGGGCCGCCTAGAGGTGCATAAAAAGGCTGCCTAGAGGTGCATAAAGGGGCCGCCTAGAGGAATATAAAGGGCCGCCTAGAGGTACATAAAAAGGCCGCCTAGAGGTGCATAAAGGGCCGCCTAGAGGTACATAAAGGGCCGCCTAGAGGCACATAAAGGGCCGCCTAGAGGTACATAAAGGGCCGCCTAGAGGTACATAAAAAGGCCGCCTAGAGGTGCATAAAGGGCCGCCTAGAGGTACATAAAGGGCCGCCTAGAGGTGCATAAAGTGCCGAATAGAGGTACATAAAGGGCCGCCTAGAGGCACATAAAGGGCCGCCTAGAGATATATAAAGGGCCGCCTTGAGACACATAAAAGGCCGCCTAAAGTTGCATAAAGGGCCGCCTAGAGGTGCATAATGGGGCCGCCTAGAGGTACATAAAGGGGCCGCCTAGAGGCACATAAAGGGGCCGCCTAGAGGTACATAAAGGGCCGCCTAGAGGTACATAAAGGGCCGCCTAGAGGCACATAAAGGGCCGCCTAGAGGTGCATAAAGGGCCGCCTAGAGGTACATAAAGGGCCGCCTAGAGGCACATAAAGGGCCGCCTAGAGATATATAAAGGGCCGCCTAGAGACACATAAACGGCCGCCTAAAGTTGCATAAATGGCCGCCTAGAGATGCATAAAGGGCCGCCTATAGGCACATAAAGGAGCCGCCTACAGGTACATAAAGGGCCGCGGAGTACATAAAGGGCCGTCTAGAGGCACATAAAGGGACTGCCTAGAGGCACATAAAGGGCCGCCTAGAGGTACATAAAGGAGCCGCCTAGAGGCACATAAAGGGCCGCCTAGAGGTACATAAAGGGGCCGCCTAGAGGTACATAAAGGGCCGCCTAGAGGTGCATAAATGGGCCGCCTAGAGGTACATAAAGTGCCGCTTAGAGGTATATAAAGAGACCGGCTAGAGTTACATAATGGGCCGCCTAGAGGTACATAAAGGGCCGCCTAGAGGTACATAAAGGGCCGCCTAGAGGTACATAAAGGGCCGCCTAGAGGTACATAATGGGCCGCCTAGAGTTATATAAAAAGGGCGCCTAAAGGTACATATATGGCCGCCTAGCGGTACATATTGGGCCACCTAGAGGTACGTAACCCTTACCCTGCTCAGGGGTCCTTGGGACATTTACACCCCTGTGCGCAAGAAAAAAAAAATCAAAATTTTTTTTTCGTCTTCTAAACATGTTAATTTGTGTCCCCTGAGCACGGCGAAAACAATCGTAGGTGACATATTTTGGGCGCAATTGACCGAGGAAGTCTGGCAAAAAGTTTGCGTTGACAGGGCGGTCATCAGACCTGGTCAGCGTCACCCCCGCTGACAGATGGGAGTTGCCACAAAGATATTATTACTTAATTGTTTCAATGTCTTCGATTGATTTTTTCTTAGTTTTTTGAAGTAATATTATTCAATAGTGTGTATTGTAATATATTTATATAATAAAAGTGGTGAATAATCGCTATACTCAAAAGTATGATGTGCATATTAGTGATTCAATTATTAAGTTTATAAAACAATGAACAAGTAGTTTTGCTGCTATTACACTCTATACACAGGTTATATATAAGTATCTGCATGTTTTGGTCACCATAACGAACCACTAAGTTAGTGCAGTCCCTATACACAGAAGGCGGCTGGCGGCTCCCTCACTCTTTCAAGGTCACACGCACTAAACTTTCTCCCCCAACAATACCTTTTGCAGTGTTATTACCCTATATACCCATATTATATATAAATATCTCTATGTTGTATGCACGGTAACTGTACACCTAAGCTTGTAGTGCGCCCAAAGAGCATAGTGGCCACCCTCTAAACAGCTAGACAAGTCATGCAGACGACGTCACCTCCGTCACCCATATGGCTCCTCCCAGCATAATCCTTTTGCTGTTATTACACTAATACACACATTATATATAAGTATCTACATTTGTGTTCACCATAGAGAACCACTGACCTGGTATGGTGAATGCAAACAATAACAGCTAGCCACACAGTAAACGATGCTGTCTCCCTCCGTCTCTCAGCATCACTCCTCCCACAGCGCTAATTATTACAACAATCCTGCTATTATCACAACCCTGGTTATTTATAACACAGTCATTGGTCATCTGTAATATTGTCATCGCTAAATAATAACAATTATATATTTATTTAAACATTTTTCGGCGATGCTGTGGTCACAAGCTGAACAGCAATGCTGTTCGTTCATGCTGCGTGCGCCGGCCTTGGTTGCTCCAACAGTACTGTGCCTCTCACACCTCAGAATATTGCCCACGATATTTTTTTAAAATGGCATCTGTTTACAAGAGCCCCGAGGAAGCTACTGTGAACCCCGTGTAGCCGCGGGCCATTTGAATCAGGCCTGGCACCCTATGGCGTATATATACGCCATGCGCACCATGGGACATGTTACTCAGGGCGTATATATACGCCATGCGCACCATGGGACATGTTACTCAGGGTGTATATATACGCCATGCGCACCATGGGACATGTTACTCAGGGCGTATATATACGCCATGCGCACCATGGGACATGTTACTCAGGGTGTATATATACGCCATGCGCACCATGGGACATGTTACTCAGGGCGTATATATACGCCATGCGCACCATGGGACATGTTACTCAGGGTGTATATATACGCCATGCGCACCATGGGACATGTTACTCAGGGCGTATATATACGCCATGCGCACCATGGGACATGTTCCTCAGGGCGTATATATACGCCATGCGCAGTTTAAAGGATAAAGAGCCGCCTAGAGGTATATAAAGAGGCGCCTAGTGGTACATAATGGGGCCACCTATAGGTACATAAAAGACCGCCGAGAAGTACATAGAGGACAACCTAGAGGTACATAAAGGACCGCCTAGAGGTACATAAAGAGGCGCCTAGAGGTACATAATGGGTCTTCTGGAGTTACAAAAAGGGCCACCAAGAGGTACATAAAGGGCCGACTAGAGGCATATAAAGGGCCGCCTTGATGTGCATAATGGGTCGCCTTGATGTTCATAATGGGTCGCCTGGAGGTACATAATGGGCCGCCTAGAGGTACGTAAGAGGCCGCTTAGAGGTACATAAAGGACCGCCTAGAGGCACATAGAGGGGCCACATAGAGGTATATAAAGGGCCGCCTAGAGGTACATAAAGGGCCGCCTAGAGGCACATAAAGGGCCGCCTAGAGGTACATAAAGGGCCGCCTAAAGGCACATAAAGGGCCGCCTAGAGGCACATAAAGGGCCGCCTAGAGGTACATAAAGGGCCGCCTAGAGGTACATAAAGGGTCGCCTAGAGACACATAAAGGGCCGCCTAGAGGCACATAAAGGGCCGCCTAGAGGTACATAAAGGGTCGCCTAGAGACACATAAAGGGCCGCCTAGAGGCACATAAAGGGCCGCCTAGAGGTACATAAAGGGCCGCCTAGAGGCACATAAAGGGCCGCCTAGAGGCACATAAAGGGCCGCCTAGAGGTACATAAAGGGCCGCCTAGAGGTACATAAACGGCCGCTTAGAGGCACATAAAGGGGCCGCCTAGAGGCACATAAAGGCGCCGCCTAGAGGCGTATATGGGGGCTACCTAGCAGTAAATAGGTACTAGTGAGTTAGACGACTGTTGCTGGCTGCTGCCTGGGTGTGTGTGTGTGGGGGGGGGGGGGGGGGAGTTAGTTAGGTAGTAACAGTTGAGTGATTGACAGTTGAGAGGCGGGCGGAAAGAGCAGAGCTCAACCCCCACAAGCACAACTAGGTCAATACAGAGAAAGAGGAAGACACATAAGTAAACACGCAGAGAGAGAGACAGACACAGATACTGATCTGGGGTATCTCACATAGTAACAACATAAGAATAACATGAACTGCATAGCACCCATTCTTCCTTACCACACCGCTCCCATTTATATTCTCCCAAACTCATTCACGTGTGTCTAACCTACACTTGAAACAATCCGCCGATCCCACACCTATTGTTTTACCTGATAATTTGTACATAAATCAACAACCGTTTCCATACGAACATTGACACACGTCTTTCATGAATATAAACTTGTCCAATTTATATCCAGTGTTACCTTAATTTTTTGTATTTAAAACCTTATTTATATCCTATCTATCTATTTATATATTTCAATAATCTCGCCCCTTATTCGTCTACTTTATAGAGAATGTGAATTTAGTTTTTCTTAATCTCTCTTCATAAAGGAGGTTTCTAATTCCTGTTATTGATTGTTATTATTCTCTGAACAAGACCAAGTGAACTTATGTTCATTCTGTAATACAGAGACCAACAATGAACAGTATAATCCAACTGGGGCTCAACAAGGGCAGGAGCAAGGTGAACAATTCTATTAGATATATTGGTGCTACAACATCTAGAAATATATCCCAGAATACTCTTACCTTTATTCAATATATTTATGTACTAAACTGAAACTTCCAGTCTTTCAAGTAACTTGAATAACCTGTCTTCCTTCTGAACTAGCAACAGTCTTCCTTCTGAACTAGCAACAGTCTTCCTCCTGAACTAGCAACAGTCTTCCTTCTGAACTAGCAACAGTCTTCCTTCTGAACTAGCAACAGTCTTCCTTCTGAACTAGCAACAGTCTTCCTTCTGAACTAGCAACAGTCTTCCTTCTGAACTAGCAACAGTCTTCCTCCTGAACTAGCAACAGTCTTCCTTCTGAACTAGCACAAGTCTTCATTCTGAACTAGCAACAGTCTTCCTTCTGAACTAGAAACAGTCTTCCTTCAGAACTAGCAACAGTCTTCCTTCTGAACTAGCAACAGTCTTCCTTCTGAACTAGCAACAGTGTTCCTTATGAACTAGCACCAGTCTTCCTTCTGAACTAGCAACAGTCTTCCTTCTGAACTAGCAACAGTCTTCCTTCTGAACTAGCAACAGTCTTCCTTCTGAACTAGCAACTGTCTTCCTTCTGAACTAGCAACAGTCTTCCCTCTGAACTAGCACAAGTCTTCCTTCTGAACTAGCAACAGTCTTCCTTCTGAACTAGAAACAGTCTTCCTTCTGAACTAGCAACAGTCTTCCTTCTGAACTAGCAACAGTGTTCCTTATGAACTAGCAACAGTCTTCCTTCTGAACTAGCAACAGTCTTCCTTCTGAACTAGCAACAGTCTTCCTTCTGAACTAGCAACAGTCTTCCTTCTGAACTAGCAACAGTCTTCCTTCTGAACTAGCAACTGTCTTCCTTCTGAACTAGCAACAGTCTTCCTGAACTAGCAACAGTCTTCCTTCTGAACTAGCAACAGTCTTCCTTCTGAACTAGCAACAGTCTTCCTTCTGAACTAGCAACAGTCTTCCTTCTGAACTAGCAACAGTCTTCCTTCTGAACTAGCAACAGTCTTCCTTCTGAACTAGCAACAGTCTTCCTCCTGAACTAGCAACAGTCTTCCTTCTGAACTAGCAACAGTCTTCCTTCTGAACTAGCAACAGTCTTCCTTCTGAACTAGCAACAGTCTTCCTTCTGAACTAGCAACAGTCTTCCTCCTGAACTAGCAACAGTCTTCCTTCTGAACTAGCAACAGTCTTCCTTCTGAACTAGCAACAGTCTTCCTTCTGAACTAGCAACAGTGTTCCTTGTGAACCAGCAACAGTCTTCCTTCTGAACTAGCAACAGTGTTCCTTCTGAACTAGCAACAGTCTTCCTTCTGAACT
>NC_091195.1:9658733-9861233 GCF_040958095.1 Procambarus clarkii | reverse complement strand
TTCACTACACAGTGACCAGCTTCAGGTTCCTCAACACAACAACCTGGTAGTTCACTACACTGTGGCCAGCTTCAGGTTCCTCAACACAACAACCTGGTAGTTCACTACACAGTGGCCAGCTTCAGGTTCCTCAACACACTGTGGAGCCATAAATAACATCTGAGAAAAAGTGGAAGCTGTCCCACACACAGATATAAACACATCCGCCAGAGACTGATAACAGTGTTAACGCCGCATCTCCAGTACCACTCTCACCCCAGCTAACACCACCTCCAGTACCACTCTCATCCCAGCTAACACCACCTCCAGTACCACTCTCACCCCAGCTAACACCACCTCCAGTACCACTCTCACCCCAGCTAACACCACCTCCAGTACCACTCTCATCCCAGCTAACACCACCTCCAGTACCACTCTCACCCCAACCATCACCACCTCCAGTACCACTCTCACCCCAACCATCACCACCTCCAGTACAACTCTCACCCCAACCATCAACACCTCCAGTACCACTCTCATCCCAGCTAACACCACCTCCAGTACCACTCTCACCCCAACCATCACCACCTCCAGTACCACTCTCATCCCAGCTAACACCACCTCCAGTACCACTCTCACCCCAGCTAAAACCACCTCCAGTACCACTCTCATCCCAGCTAACACCACCTCCAGTACCACTCTCACCCCAGCTAACACCACCTCCAGTACCACTCTCACCCCAGCTAACACCACCTCCAGTACCACTCTCACTCCAGCTAACACCACCTCCAGTACCACTCTCATCCAAGCTAACACCACCTCCAGTACCACTCTCATCCCAGCTAACAACACCTCCAGTACCACTCTCATCCCAGCTAACACCACCTCCAGTACCACTCTCACCCCAGCTAACACCACCTCCAGTACCACTCTCACTCCAGCTAACACCACCTCCAGTAACACTCTCATCCCAGCTAACACCACCTCCAGTACCACTCTCATCCCAGCTAACACCACCTCCAGTACCACTCTCATCCCAGCTAACACCACCTCCAGTACCACTCTCATCCCAGCTAACACCACCTCCAGTACCACTCTCATCCCAGCTAACACCACCTCCAGTACCACTCTCATCCCAGCTAACACCACCTCCAGTACCACTCTCATCCCAGTTAACACCACCTCCAGTACCACTCTCACCCCAGCTAACACCACCTCCAGTAACACTCTCATCCCAGCTAACACCACCTCCAGTACCACTCTCATCCCAGCTAACACCACCTCCAGTACCACTCTCATCCCAGCTAACACCACCTCCAGTACCACTCTGATCCCAACTAACACCACCTCCAGTACCACTCTCATCCCAGCTAACACCACCTCCAGTAACACTCTCATCCCAGCTAACACCACCTCCAGTACCACTCTCATCCCAGCTAACACCACCTCCAGTACCACTCTCATCCCAGCTAACACCACCTCCAGTACCACTCTGATCCCAACTAACACCACCTCCAGTACCACTCTCATCCCAGCTAACACCACCTCCAGTACCACTCTCATCCCAACCATCACCACCTCCAGTACCACTCTCATCCCAGCTAACACCACCTCCAGTACCACTCTCATCCCAGCTAACACCACCTCCAGTACCACTCTCACCCCAGCTAACACCACCTCCAGTACCACTCTCACCCCAGCTAACACCACCTCCAGTACCACTCTCATCCCAACCATCACCACCTCCAGTACCACTCTCACCCCAGCTAACACCACCTCCAGTACCACTCTCACCCCAGCTAACACCACCTCCAGTACCACTCTCACCCCAGCTAACACCACCTCCAGTACCACTCTCACCCCAGCTAACACCACCTCCAGTACCACTCTCACCCCAGCTAACACCACCTCCAGTAACACTCTCATCCCAGCTAACACCACCTCCAGTACCACTCTCATCCCAGCTAACACCACCTCCAGTACCACTCTCATCCCAGCTAACACCACCTCCAGTACCACTCTGATCCCAACTAACACCACCTCCAGTACCACTCTCATCCCAGCTAACACCACCTCCAGTACCACTCTCATCCCAGCTAACACCACCTCCAGTACCACTCTCACCCCAGCTAACACCACCTCCAGTACCACTCTCATCCCAGCTAACACCACCTCCAGTAACACTCTCATCCCAGCTAACACCACCTCCAGTACCACTCTCATCCCAGCTAACACCACCTCCAGTACCACTCTCATCCCAGCTAACACCACCTCCAGTACCACTCTCACCCCAGCTAACACCACCTCCAGTACCACTCTCACCCCAGCTAACACCACCTCCAGTACCACTCTCACCCCAGCTAACACCACCTCCAGTACCACTCTCACCCCAGCTAACACCACCTCCAGTACCACTCTCACCCCAGCTAACACCACCTCCAGTCCTCCAGTACCACTCTCACCCCAGCTAACACCACCTCCAGTACCACTCTCATCCCAACCATCACCACCTCCAGTACCACTCTCACCCCAGCTAACACCACCTCCAGTACCACTCTCATCCCAACCATCACCACCTCCAGTACCACTCTCACCCCAGCCAACACCACCTCCAGTACCACTCTCATCCCAGCTAACACCACCTCCAGTACCACTCTCACCCCAGCTAACACCACCTCCAGTACCACTCTCACCCCAGCTAACACCACCTCCAGTACCACTCTCACCCCAGCTAACACCACCTCCAGGACCACTCTCATCCCAACCATCACCACCTCCAGTACCACTCTCAACCCAGCTAACACCACCTCCAGTACCACTCTCACCCCAGCTAACACCACCTCCAGTACCACTCTCACCCCAGCTAACACCACCTCCAGGACCACTCTCATCCCAACCATCACCACCTCCAGTACCACTCTCATCCCAGCTAACACCACCTCCAGTACCACTCTCACCCCAGCTAACACCACCTCCAGTACCACTCTCACTCCAGCTAACACCACCTCCAGTAACACTCTCATCCCAGCTAACACCACCTCTAGTACCACTCTCACCCCAGCTAACACCACCTCCAGTACCACTCTCATCCCAGCTAACACCACCTCCAGTACCACTCTCATCCCAGCTAACACCACTTCCAGTACCACTCTCATCCCAGCTAACACCACCTCCAGTACCACTCTCATCCCAGCTAACACCACCTCCAGTACCACTCTCAT
The DNA here is from genome assembly GCF_040958095.1 of Procambarus clarkii. Lineage (NCBI taxonomy): Eukaryota > Metazoa > Arthropoda > Malacostraca > Decapoda > Cambaridae > Procambarus > Procambarus clarkii. Next base: position 9,858,033 of record NC_091195.1, on the reverse strand, counting down.
CCCAGCTAACACCACCTCCAGTACCACTCTCATCCCAGCTAACACCACCTCCAGTACCACTCTCATCCCAGTTAACACCACCTCCAGTACCACTCTCACCCCAGCTAACACCACCTCCAGTAACACTCTCATCCCAGCTAACACCACCTCCAGTACCACTCTCATCCCAGCTAACACCACCTCCAGTACCACTCTCATCCCAGCTAACACCACCTCCAGTACCACTCTGATCCCAACTAACACCACCTCCAGTACCACTCTCATCCCAGCTAACACCACCTCCAGTACCACTCTCATCCCAGCTAACACCACCTCCAGTACCACTCTCACCCCAGCTAACACCACCTCCAGTACCACTCTCATCCCAGCTAACACCACCTCCAGTACCACTCTCACCCCAGCTAACACCACCTCCAGGACCACTCTCATCCCAACCATCACCACCTCCAGTACCACTCTCAACCCAGCTAACACCACCTCCAGTACCACTCTCACCCCAGCTAACACCACCTCCAGTACCACTCTCACCCCAGCTAACACCACCTCCAGGACCACTCTCATCCCAACCATCACCACCTCCAGTACCACTCTCATCCCAGCTAACACCACCTCCAGTACCACTCTCACCCCAGCTAACACCACCTCCAGTACCACTCTCACTCCAGCTAACACCACCTCCAGTAACACTCTCATCCCAGCTAACACCACCTCTAGTACCACTCTCACCCCAGCTAACACCACCTCCAGTACCACTCTCATCCCAGCTAACACCACCTCCAGTACCACTCTCATCCCAGCTAACACCACTTCCAGTACCACTCTCATCCCAGCTAACACCACCTCCAGTACCACTCTCATCCCAGCTAACACCACCTCCAGTACCACTCTCATCCCAGCTAACACCACCTCCAGTACCACTCTCATCCCAGCTAACACCACCTCCAGTACCACTCTCATCCCAGTTAACACCACCTCCAGTACCACTCTCACCCCAGCTAACACCACCTCCAGTAACACTCTCATCCCAGCTAACACCACCTCCAGTACCACTCTCATCCCAGCTAACACCACCTCCAGTACCACTCTCATCCCAGCTAACATCACCTCCAGTACCACTCTGATCCCAACTAACACCACCTCCAGTACCACTCTCATCCCAGCTAACACCACCTCCAGTACCACTCTCATCCCAGCTAACACCACCTCCAGTACCACTCTCACCCCAGCTAACACCACCTCCAGTACCACTCTCATCCCAGCTAACACCACCTCCAGTACCACTCTCACCCCAGCTAACACCACCTCCAGTACCACTCTCATCCCAACCATCACCACCTCCAGTACCACTCTCATCCCAGCTAACACCACCTCCAGTACCACTCTCATCCCAGCTAACACCACCTCCAGTACCACTCTCACCCCAGCTAACACCACCTCCAGTACCACTCTCACCCCAGCTAACACCACCTCCAGTACCACTCTCATCCCAACCATCACCACCTCCAGTACCACTCTCACCCCAGCTAACACCACCTCCAGTACCACTCTCACCCCAGCTAACACCACCTCCAGTACCACTCTCACCCCAGCTAACACCACCTCCAGTACCACTCTCACCCCAGCTAACACCACCTCCAGTACCACTCTCACCCCAGCTAACACCACCTCCAGTCCTCCAGTACCACTCTCACCCCAGCTAACACCACCTCCAGTACCACTCTCATCCCAACCAACACCACCTCCAGTACCACTCTCATCCCAGCTAACACCACCTCCAGTACCACTCTCATCCCAGCTAACACCACCTCCAGTACCACTCTCATCCCAGCTAACACCACCTCCAGTACCACTCTCATCCCAGCTAACACCACCTCCAGTACCACTCTCATCCCAGCTAACACCACCTCCAGTACCACTCTCACCCCAGCTAACACCACCTCCAGTAACACTCTCATCCCAGCTAACACCACCTCCAGTACCACTCTCATCCCAGCTAACACCACCTCCAGTACCACTCTCATCCCAGCTAACACCACCTCCAGTACCACTCTGATCCCAACTAACACCACCTCCAGTACCACTCTCATCCCAGCTAACACCACCTCCAGTACCACTCTCATCCCAGCTAACACCACCTCCAGTACCACTCTCACCCCAGCTAACACCACCTCCAGTACCACTCTCATCCCAGCTAACACCACCTCCAGTACCACTCTCACCCCAGCTAACACCACCTCCAGTACCACTCTCATCCCAACCATCACCACCTCCAGTACCACTCTCATCCCAGCTAACACCACCTCCAGTACCACTCTCATCCCAGCTAACACCACCTCCAGTACCACTCTCACCCCAGCTAACACCACCTCCAGTACCACTCTCACCCCAGCTAACACCACCTCCAGTACCACTCTCATCCCAACCATCACCACCTCCAGTACCACTCTCACCCCAGCTAACACCACCTCCAGTACCACTCTCACCCCAGCTAACACCACCTCCAGTACCACTCTCACCCCAGCTAACACCACCTCCAGTACCACTCTCACCCCAGCTAACACCACCTCCAGTACCACTCTCACCCCAGCTAACACCACCTCCAGTCCTCCAGTACCACTCTCACCCCAGCTAACACCACCTCCAGTACCACTCTCATCCCAACCATCACCACCTCCAGTACCACTCTCACCCCAGCTAACACCACCTCCAGTACCACTCTCATCCCAACCATCACCACCTCCAGTACCACTCTCACCCCAGCCAACACCACCTCCAGTACCACTCTCATCCCAGCTAACACCACCTCCAGTACCACTCTCACCCCAGCTAACACCACCTCCAGTACCACTCTCACCCCAGCTAACACCACCTCCAGTACCACTCTCACCCCAGCTAACACCACCTCCAGGACCACTCTCATCCCAACCATCACCACCTCCAGTACCACTCTCAACCCAGCTAACACCACCTCCAGTACCACTCTCACCCCAGCTAACACCACCTCCAGTACCACTCTCACCCCAGCTAACACCACCTCCAGGACCACTCTCATCCCAACCATCACCACCTCCAGTACCACTCTCATCCCAGCTAACACCACCTCCAGTACCACTCTCACCCCAGCTAACACCACCTCCAGTACCACTCTCACCCCAGCTAACACCACCTCCAAGACCACTCTCACCCCAGCTAACACCACCTCCAGTACCACTCTCACCCCAGCTAACACCACCTCCAGTACCACTCTCACCCCAACCATCACCACCTCAAGTACCACTCTCACCCCAGCTAACACCACCTCCAGTACCACTCTCATCCCAACCATCACCACCTCCAGTACCACTCTCATCCCAACCATCACCACCTCCAGTACCACTCTCATCCCAGCTAACACCACCTCCAGTACCACTCTCACCCCAGCTAACACCACCTCCAGTACCACTCTCACCCCAGCTAACACCACCTCCAGTACCACTCTCATCCCAGCTAACACCACCTCCAGTACCACTCTCATCCCAACCATCACCACCTCCAGTACCACTCTCATCCCAGCTAACACCACCTCCAGTACCACTCTCATCCCAGCTAACACCACTTCTAGTACCAATTGTGAGAGTTTGAGGATATGGAATATGGAATAGTAAGGAATTGAGCTCGGAAAATTTCTAAAAATTTTCTTTAATTCTTTTAACCTTTATTCTTGTCGTGATATTTAATTAGGTCGCCTGAGGAAGGACTTGCTTAGCTAACACACCAGTGTAGTAAGCAGCTCATTCCTCACTCTGGGACCATTTATGAACAATTGACTAGGCAAACGCAGAGAGACCCCAAAAAGTTTAAATCCCCTCCACTATCGGCCGTCGACCTACGTAGGTCCTGGGCTCTCACAACAATAATTTATTGTTGTGTGGTGCCATATATTTAGTCCAAAACTCAAGAATCAGTTTCAATTTAATAGTGGAGTGTGACAGTACACTTACAGAACCATATAAATGTGTGGGGTGTAACGCAGACAGTGGTCAACATAACAACTTAGTTTATTCAATAAAGTACTAACTACTACAACAAAAACAAAGGAAATGTCAATGACGTTACTGGAGATCCTTCCTGTGACACTATCAATGACAGCTAGACACCAGCCCCTCGGACTGCATAATGAACTAACTCGAACATAAGCGTGACCACAGAGGAATCAAACAAACAGGCAATAACAGATCTATAATCACACCTGTAACTATGACACAGAAGGTTCTGAGACACGTCTCCAGTAACCTCCTAACTGTTCTACACTTCTGTGCAGTCCACACCTGCACTAGCGGTTGCAATGCTCTCATATCAGTAGCCTGTCAATGACAACAATGATTAATGGGTTTACTGGCAACTCCATCAACCCTTCCTCGAATTAATCTTTATATTACGTTAACACTCCGTCCCACTGACGATCAACAATCAATAACAATTGATTTACGTTAATGACAAAGTAACATTTACGTTAATAACAAGGTAACATTTACGTTAATTTATTAACTCTTACAACTGTCCCTAGTAACGCGGAAATTACATAAATACTCTACCCGTCGAGCATTCAGTGAGTAAATTCCATTAATCCCTGTACTTCCAGACAGCTGATTAATCTCTTTACTAGTTACGTTAATTTACGTTACTTTACGTTATCGGTTACTATCACTCAACGATGGTAAATTCTGATTTACAATGTCCAAAGTGATAAGAGAACGGTAATTACTCGTGATTACCCTTAGAGTCATTAATTACTATCCTCAAGATCAATAATTAATCAATTAAATTCGCAACCTTTCACACTGGCTCAGCAATTTACATTAAGGTCTGAATTCCGTCCGAGGCTTCCATACTCAGACCAATTCAGGTGATTAAGAACGCTAATCACCACGTTTACGTTATTCTAAAATGACGGTTCTCTTCCCACAGTCAATCAAGTGCCGGTACTTCAGGCACCCTGCTGGCGGGTGGCTGGCTCACGGCACGGTAGGTGGTGTAGGTGGCGGCGCGCTAGGTGGCGGTAGGTGGTGTAGGTGGCGGCGCGCTAGGTGGTGTAGGTGGCGGCGCGCTAGGTGGTGTAGGTGGCGGCGCGCTAGGTGGTGTAGGTGGCGGCCCGCTAGGTGGCGACACGGTAGGTGGTGTAGGTGGCGGCGCGCTAGGTGGTGTAGGTGGCGGCGCGCTAGGTGGTGTAGGTGGCGGCGCGCTAGGTGGCGACACGGTAGGTGGTGTAGGTGGCGGCGCGCTAGGTGGTGTAGGTGGCGGCGCGCTAGGTGGCGGCACGGTAGGTGGTGTAGGTGGCGGTAGGTGGTGTAGGTGGCGGTAGGTGGCGGCACGCTAGGTGGCGGCACGGTAGGTGGTGTACGTGGCGGTAGGTGGTGTAGGTGGCGGCGCGCTAGGTGGTGTAAGTGGCGGCGCGCTAGGTGGCGGTAGGTGGTGTAGGTAACGGCGCGCTAGGTGGCGGTAGGTGGTGTAGGTGGCGGCGCGCTAGGTGGCGGTAGGTGGCGGCGCGCTAGGTGGCGGTAGGTGGTGTAGGTGGAGGCGCGCTAGGTGGCAGTAGGTGGTGTAGGTGGCGGCGCGCTAGGTGGCGGTAGGTGGTGTAAGTGGCGGCGCGCTAGGTGGCGGTAGGTGGTGTAGGTGGCGGCGAGCTAGGTGGCGGTAGGTGGTGTAGGTGGCGGCGCGCTAGGTGGCGGTAGGTGGTGTAGGTGGCGGCGCGCTTGGTGGCGGTAGGTGGTGTAGGTGGCGGCGCGCTAGGTGGCGGTAGGTGGTGTAGGTGGCGGTAGGTGGCGGCGCGCTAGGTGGCGGTAGGTGGTGTAGGTGGCGGCGCGCTAGGTGGCGGTAGGTGGTGTAGGTGGCGGCGCGCTAGGTGGCGGTAGGTGGTGTAGGTGGCGGCGCGCTAGGTGGCGGTAGGTGGTGTAGGTGGCGGCGCGCTAGGTGGCGGTAGGTGGTGTAGGTGGCGGCGCGCTAGGTGGCGGAAGGTGGTGTAGGTGGCGGCGCGCTAGGTGGTGGTAGGTGGTGTAGGTGGCGGCGCGCTAGGTGGCGGTAGGTGGTGTAGGTGGCGGCGCGCTAGGTGGCGGTAGGTGGCGGCGCGCTAGGTGGCGGTAGGTGGTGTAGGTGGCGGCGTGCTAGGTGGTGGTAGGTGGTGTAGGTGGCAGCGCTCTAGGTGGCGGTAGGTGGTGTACGTGGCGGCGCGCTTGGTGGCAGTAGGTGGTGTAGGTGGCGGCGCGCTAGGTGGCGTTAGGTGGTGTAGGTGGCGGCGCGCTAGGTGGCGGTAGGTGGTGTAGGTGGCGGTAGGTGGTGAAGGTGGCGGCGCGCTAGGTGGCGGTAGGTGGTGTAGGTGGCAGCGCTCTAGGTGGCGGTAGGTGGTGTACGTGGCGGCGCGCTTGGTGGCAGTAGGTGGTGTAGGTGGCGGCGCGCTAGGTGGCGTTAGGTGGTGTAGGTGGCGGCGCGCTAGGTGGCGGTAGGTGGTGTAGGTGGCGGCGCGCTAGGTGGCGGTAGGTGGTGTAGGTGGCGGCGCGCTAGGTGGCGGTAGGTGGTGTAGGTGGCGGCGCGCTAGGTGGCGGTAGGTGGTGTAGATGGCGGCGCGCTAGGTGGCGGTAGGTGGTGTAGGTGGCGGCGCGCTAGGTGGCGGTAGGTGGTGTAGGTGGCGGCGCGCTAGGTGGCGGTAGGTGGTGTAGGTGGCGGCGCGCTAGGTGGTGGTAGGTGGTGTTGGTGGCGGCGCGCTAGGTGGCGGTAGGTGGTGTAGGTGGCGGCGCGCTAGGTGGCGGCGCGCTAGGTGGCGGTAGGTGGTGTAGGTGGCGGCGTGCTAGGTGGTGGTAGGTGGTGTAGGTGGCGGCGCGCTAGGTGGCGGTAGGTGGCAGCGCGCTAGGTGGCGGTAGGTGGTGTAGGTGGCGGCGCTCTAGGTGGCGGAAGGTGGTGTACGTGGCGGCGCGCTAGGTGGCAGTAGGTGGTGTAGGTGGCGGCGCGCTAGGTGGCGTTAGGTGGTGTAGGTGGCGGCGCGCTAGGTGGCGGTAGGTGGTGTAGGTGGCGGCGCGCTAGGTGGCGGTAGGTGGTGTAGGTGGCGGCGCGCTAGGTGGCGGTAGGTGGTGTAGGTGGCGGCGCGCTAGGTGGTGTAGGTGGCAGCGCGCTAGGTGGTGTAGGTGGCGGCGCGCTAGGTGGCGGTAGGTGGTGTAGGTGGCGGCGCGCTAGGTGGCAGTAGGTGGCGGCGCGCTAGATGGCGGTAGGTGGTGTAGGTGGCGGCGCGCTAGGTGGTGGTAGGTGGTGTAGGTGGCGGCGCGCTAGGTGGCGGTAGGTGGTGTAGGTGGCGGCGCGCTAGGTGGCGGTAGGTGGTGTAGGTGGCGGCGCGCTAGGTGGCGGTAGGTGGTGTAGGTGGCGGCGCGCTAGGTGGCGGTAGGTGGTGTAGGTGGCGGCGCGCTAGGTGGCGGTAGGTGGTGTAGGTGGCGGCGCGCTAGGTGGCGGGGGGTAGACTGTGGCAGCCTACCCCCTCCCGAGCAAGCGTAGTACTCCCATCACTTTGGCGCCAAAACACTGACTTGAGATTTCCACGAATTTCTATGAGAAAACTGCCCTCTGAACACTTGGCACGAATTTCCCCTTTCCCCTCGACTGCTACAAAGCACTAGCAGGAATTAGAACGTCTATAATCACTGGAGTGGGGACCCACGAGTCTGTTGCTCCTCGTATGCAAATTACCCACGATCCAAGATTTCTCTCACTCGTTCCCTATCTATCAACTCCTCAACGAGGATTCCAGCTGGATTCTGTCTGTGCAGCTGGCGGTCTTGGTGGGGGCGGAAGTGGGGGAGCTGAGGCGACAGTCATCACGACGTCGTCTTACCCAATTTGGCCGAATGGGCAAGAGAGAGACGTCAGGCTGGGGTGGTGACTGGAGCAGAATGATGTCTTGGGGCAGGAACACCGGCTTCCCGGGCTCTGCCTCAAAAGAACCAATCAAAGGGCCGATCAAATGGCCGACCAACATGGCGGCTCAAGATGGACGCCTGCCGTTGCCATGACGACAATGCTGGAGCTAGCGGGAGGCCCACGCTCGCCCACGCTGTCCCAGGCCTCCCAAGATTCCCGCCCAAATCTTGAGTCCCTCCAAGCTTACAGTGAAAAGATGCTATTGTTATATCTCTGTCCACAGACGTGCTACCCCGGCCAGGGAAACATTTCTGGAATGCTGATGACTGGGGCTCTCCCATGAGCCCAAACACAAGATGTTTCGGGTAATGGTTACCAAACTTAGGTCCGCGCACTTAACAAGTGCACTTAGCAAGTGTACTGGCCTCCACAGGCATAAGAGCACTATTGTAAGTGAGCTGGTGAACCATCCCCTCACACTACTCTCATGCCAACCAACTCCACCTCCAGTACCATTCTCATCCCAACCATCACCACCTCCAGTACCACTCTCATCCCAGCTAACACCACCTCCAGTACCAATTGTGAGAGTTTGAGAATATGGAATATAGATTAGTAAGGAATTGAGCTCTGAAAATTTCTAAAAATTTTCTTTAATTCTTTTAACCTTTATTCTTGTCGTGATATTCAATTAGGTCGCCTGAGGAAGGACTTGCTTAGCTAACACACCAGTGTAGTAAGCAGCTCATTCCTCACTCTGGGACCATTTATGAACAATTGACTAGGCAAACGCAGAGAGACCCCAAAAAGTTTAAATCCCCTCCACTATCGGCCGTCGACCTTCGCCATTCGCCGAAGCGAATCTAACGAGTAAGTCCTGGGCTCTCACAACAATAATTTATTGTTGTGTGATGCCGTATATTTGGTCCAAAACTCAAGAATCAGTTTCAATTTAATAGTCGAGTGTGACAGTACACTTACAGAACCATATAAATGTGTGGGGTGTAACGCAGACAGTGTTCAACATAACAACTTAGTTTATTCAATAAAGTACTAACTACTACAACAAAAACAAAAGAAATATCAATGACGTTACTCGAGATCCTTCCTGTGACACTATCAATGACAGCTAGACACCAGCCCCTCGGACTGCATAATGAACTAACTCGAACATAAGCGTGACCACAGAGGAATCAAACAAGCAGGCAATAACAGACCTATAATCACACCTGTAACTATGACACAGTAGGTTCTGAGACACGTCTCCAGTAACCTCCTAACTGTTCTACACCTCTGTGCAGTCCACACCTGCACTAGCGGTTGCCATGCTCTCATATCAGTAGCCTGTCAATGACAACAATGACTAATGGGTTCACTGGCAACTCCATCAACCCTTCCTCGAATTAATCTTTATATTACGTTAACACTCCGTCCCACGGACGATCAACAATCAATAACAATTGATTTACGTTAATGACAAAGTAACATTTACGTTAATAACAAGGTAACATTTACGTTAATTTATTAACTCTTACAACTGTCCCTAGTAACGCGGAAATTACATAAATACTCTACCCGTCGAGCATTCAGTTAGTAAATTCCATTAATCCCTGTACTTCCAGACAGCTGATTAATCTCTTTACTAGTTACGTTAATTTACGTTACTTTACGTTATCGGTTACTATCACTCAACGATGGTAAATTCTGATTTACAATGTCCAAAGCGATAAGAGAACGGTAATCACTCGTGATTACCTTTAGAGTCATTAATTACTATCCTCAAGATCAATAATTAATCAATTAAATACGCAACCTTTCACACTGGCTCAGCAATTTACATTAAGGTCTGAATTCCGTCCGAGGCTTCCATACTCAGACCAATTCAGGTGATTAAGAACGCTAATCACCACGTTTACGTTATTCTAAAATGACGGTTCTCTTCCCACAGTCAATCAAGTGCCGGTACTTCAGGCACCGTGCTGGCGGGTGGCTGGCTCACGGCACGGTAGGTGGTGTAGGTGGCGGCGCGCTAGGTGGCGGCACGGTAGGTGGTGTAGGTGGCGGCACGGTAGGTGGTGTAGGTGGCGGTAGGTGGTGTAGGTGGCGGCGCGCTAGGTGGTGTAGGTGGCGGCGCGCTAGGTGGTGTAGGTGGCGGTAGGTGGTGTAGGTGGCGCTAGGTGGTGTAGGTGGCGGTAGGTGGTGTAGGTGGCGGCGCGCTAGGTGGCGGGGGGTAGACTGTGGCAGCCTACCCCCTCCCGAGCAAGCGTAGTACTCCCATCACTTTGGCGCCAAAACACTGACTTGAGATTTCCACGAATTTCTATGAGAAAACTGCCCTCTGAACACTTGGCACGAATTTCCCCTTTCCCCTCGACTGCTACAAAGCACTAGCAGGAATTAGAACGTCTATAATCACTGGAGTGGGGACCCACGAGTCTGTTGCTCCTCGTATGCAAATTACCCACGATCCAAGATTTCTCTCACTCGTTCCCTGTCTATCAACTCCTCAACGAGGATTCCAGCTGGATTCTGTCTGTGCAGCTGGCGGTCTTGGTGGGGGCGGAAGTGGGGGAGCTGAGGCGACAGTCATCACGACGTCGTCTTACCCAATTTGGCCGAATGGGCAAGAGAGAGACGTCAGGCTGGGGTGGTGACTGGAGCAGAATGATGTCTTGGGGCAGGAACACCGGCTTCCCGGGCTCTGCCTCAAAAGAACCAATCAAAGGGCCGATCAAATGGCCGACCAACATGGCGGCTCAAGATGGACGCCTGCCGTTGCCATGACGACAATGCTGGAGCTAGCGGGAGGCCCACGCTCGCCCACGCTGTCCCAGGCCTCCCAAGATTCCCGCCCAAATCTTGAGTCCCTCCAAGCTTACAGTGAAAAGATGCTATTGTTATATCTCTGTCCACAGACGTGCTACCCCGGCCAGGGAAACATTTCTGGAATGCTGATGACTGGGGCTCTCCCATGAGCCCAAACACAAGATGTTTCGGGTAATGGTTACCAAACTTAGGTCCGCGCACTTAACAAGTGCACTTAGCAAGTGTACTGGCCTCCACAGGCATAAGAGCACTATTGTAAGTGAGCTGGTGAACCATCCCCTCACACTACTCTCATGCCAACCAACTCCACCTCCAGTACCATTCTCATCCCAACCATCACCACCTCCAGTACCACTCTCATCCCAGCTAACACCACCTCCAGTACCAATTGTGAGAGTTTGAGAATATGGAATATAGAATAGTAAGGAATTGAGCTCTGAAAATTTCTAAAAATTTTCTTTAATTCTTTTAACCTTTATTCTTGTCGTGATATTCAATTAGGTCGCCTGAGGAAGGACTTGCTTAGCTAACACACCAGTGTAGTAAGCAGCTCATTCCTCACTCTGGGACCATTTATGAACAATTGACTAGGCAAACGCAGAGAGACCCCAAAAAGTTTAAATCCCCTCCACTATCGGCCGTCGACCTTCGCCATTCGCCGAAGCGAATCTAACGAGTAAGTCCTGGGCTCTCACAACAATAATTTATTGTTGTGTGATGCCGTATATTTGGTCCAAAACTCAAGAATCAGTTTCAATTTAATAGTCGAGTGTGACAGTACACTTACAGAACCATATAAATGTGTGGGGTGTAACGCAGACAGTGTTCAACATAACAACTTAGTTTATTCAATAAAGTACTAACTACTACAACAAAAACAAAAGAAATATCAATGACGTTACTCGAGATCCTTCCTGTGACACTATCAATGACAGCTAGACACCAGCCCCTCGGACTGCATAATGAACTAACTCGAACATAAGCGTGACCACAGAGGAATCAAACAAGCAGGCAATAACAGACCTATAATCACACCTGTAACTATGACACAGTAGGTTCTGAGACACGTCTCCAGTAACCTCCTAACTGTTCTACACCTCTGTGCAGTCCACACCTGCACTAGCGGTTGCCATGCTCTCATATCAGTAGCCTGTCAATGACAACAATGACTAATGGGTTCACTGGCAACTCCATCAACCCTTCCTCGAATTAATCTTTATATTACGTTAACACTCCGTCCCACGGACGATCAACAATCAATAACAATTGATTTACGTTAATGACAAAGTAACATTTACGTTAATAACAAGGTAACATTTACGTTAATTTATTAACTCTTACAACTGTCCCTAGTAACGCGGAAATTACATAAATACTCTACCCGTCGAGCATTCAGTTAGTAAATTCCATTAATCCCTGTACTTCCAGACAGCTGATTAATCTCTTTACTAGTTACGTTAATTTACGTTACTTTACGTTATCGGTTACTATCACTCAACGATGGTAAATTCTGATTTACAATGTCCAAAGCGATAAGAGAACGGTAATCACTCGTGATTACCTTTAGAGTCATTAATTACTATCCTCAAGATCAATAATTAATCAATTAAATACGCAACCTTTCACACTGGCTCAGCAATTTACATTAAGGTCTGAATTCCGTCCGAGGCTTCCATACTCAGACCAATTCAGGTGATTAAGAACGCTAATCACCACGTTTACGTTATTCTAAAATGACGGTTCTCTTCCCACAGTCAATCAAGTGCCGGTACTTCAGGCACCGTGCTGGCGGGTGGCTGGCTCACGGCACGGTAGGTGGTGTAGGTGGCGGCGCGCTAGGTGGCGGCACGGTAGGTGGTGTAGGTGGCGGCACGGTAGGTGGTGTAGGTGGCGGTAGGTGGTGTAGGTGGCGGCGCGCTAGGTGGTGTAGGTGGCGGCGCGCTAGGTGGTGTAGGTGGCGGTAGGTGGTGTAGGTGGCGCTAGGTGGTGTAGGTGGCGGTAGGTGGTGTAGGTGGCGGCGCGCTAGGTGGCGGGGGGTAGACTGTGGCAGCCTACCCCCTCCCGAGCAAGCGTAGTACTCCCATCACTTTGGCGCCAAAACACTGACTTGAGATTTCCACGAATTTCTATGAGAAAACTGCCCTCTGAACACTTGGCACGAATTTCCCCTTTCCCCTCGACTGCTACAAAGCACTAGCAGGAATTAGAACGTCTATAATCACTGGAGTGGGGACCCACGAGTCTGTTGCTCCTCGTATGCAAATTACCCACGATCCAAGATTTCTCTCACTCGTTCCCTATCTATCAACTCCTCAACGAGGATTCCAGCTGGATTCTGTCTGTGCAGCTGGCGGTCTTGGTGGGGGCGGAAGTGGGGGAGCTGAGGCGACAGTCATCACGACGTCGTCTTACCCAATTTGGCCGAATGGGCAAGAGAGAGACGTCAGGCTGGGGTGGTGACTGGAGCAGAATGATTTCTTGGGGCAGGAACACCGGCTTCCCGGGCTCTGCCTCAAAAGAACCAATCAAAGGGCCGATCAAATGGCCGACCAACATGGCGGCTCAAGATGGACGCCTGCCGTTGCCATGACGACAATGCTGGAGCTAGCGGGAGGCCCACGCTCGCCCACGCTGTCCCAGGCCTCCCAAGATTCCCGCCCAAATCTTGAGTCCCTCCAAGCTTACAGTGAAAAGATGCTATTGTTATATCTCTGTCCACAGACGTGCTACCCCGGCCAGGGAAACATTTCTGGAATGCTGATGACTGGGGCTCTCCCATGAGCCCAAACACAAGATGTTTCGGGTAATGGTTACCAAACTTAGGTCCGCGCACTTAACAAGTGCACTTAGCAAGTGTACTGGCCTCCACAGGCATAAGAGCACTATTGTAAGTGAGCTGGTGAACCATCCCCTCACACTACTCTCATGCCAACCAACTCCACCTCCAGTACCATTCTCATCCCAACCATCACCACCTCCAGTACCACTCTCATCCCAGCTAACACCACCTCCAGTACCAATTGTGAGAGTTTGAGAATATGGAATATAGAATAGTAAGGAATTGAGCTCTGAAAATTTCTAAAAATTTTCTTTAATTCTTTTAACCTTTATTCTTGTCGTGATATTCAATTAGGTCGCCTGAGGAAGGACTTGCTTAGCTAACACACCAGTGTAGTAAGCAGCTCATTCCTCACTCTGGGACCATTTATGAACAATTGACTAGGCAAACGCAGAGAGACCCCAAAAAGTTTAAATCCCCTCCACTATCGGCCGTCGACCTTCGCCATTCGCCGAAGCGAATCTAACGAGTAAGTCCTGGGCTCTCACAACAATAATTTATTGTTGTGTGATGCCGTATATTTGGTCCAAAACTCAAGAATCAGTTTCAATTTAATAGTCGAGTGTGACAGTACACTTACAGAACCATATAAATGTGTGGGGTGTAACGCAGACAGTGTTCAACATAACAACTTAGTTTATTCAATAAAGTACTAACTACTACAACAAAAACAAAAGAAATATCAATGACGTTACTCGAGATCCTTCCTGTGACACTATCAATGACAGCTAGACACCAGCCCCTCGGACTGCATAATGAACTAACTCGAACATAAGCGTGACCACAGAGGAATCAAACAAGCAGGCAATAACAGACCTATAATCACACCTGTAACTATGACACAGTAGGTTCTGAGACACGTCTCCAGTAACCTCCTAACTGTTCTACACCTCTGTGCAGTCCACACCTGCACTAGCGGTTGCCATGCTCTCATATCAGTAGCCTGTCAATGACAACAATGACTAATGGGTTCACTGGCAACTCCATCAACCCTTCCTCGAATTAATCTTTATATTACGTTAACACTCCGTCCCACGGACGATCAACAATCAATAACAATTGATTTACGTTAATGACAAAGTAACATTTACGTTAATAACAAGGTAACATTTACGTTAATTTATTAACTCTTACAACTGTCCCTAGTAACGCGGAAATTACATAAATACTCTACCCGTCGAGCATTCAGTTAGTAAATTCCATTAATCCCTGTACTTCCAGACAGCTGATTAATCTCTTTACTAGTTACGTTAATTTACGTTACTTTACGTTATCGGTTACTATCACTCAACGATGGTAAATTCTGATTTACAATGTCCAAAGCGATAAGAGAACGGTAATCACTCGTGATTACCTTTAGAGTCATTAATTACTATCCTCAAGATCAATAATTAATCAATTAAATACGCAACCTTTCACACTGGCTCAGCAATTTACATTAAGGTCTGAATTCCGTCCGAGGCTTCCATACTCAGACCAATTCAGGTGATTAAGAACGCTAATCACCACGTTTACGTTATTCTAAAATGACGGTTCTCTTCCCACAGTCAATCAAGTGCCGGTACTTCAGGCACCGTGCTGGCGGGTGGCTGGCTCACGGCACGGTAGGTGGTGTAGGTGGCGGCGCGCTAGGTGGCGGCACGGTAGGTGGTGTAGGTGGCGGCACGGTAGGTGGTGTAGGTGGCGGTAGGTGGTGTAGGTGGCGGCGCGCTAGGTGGTGTAGGTGGCGGTAGGTGGTGTAGGTGGCGCTAGGTGGTGTAGGTGGCGGTAGGTGGTGTAGGTGGGGGCGCGCTAGGTGGCGGTAGGTGGCGGTAGGTGGTGTAGGTGGCGGTAGGTGGTGTAGGTGGCGGCGCGCTAGGTGGCGGTAGGTGGTGTAGGTGGCGGCGCGCTAGGTGGCGGTAGGTGGTGTAGGTGGCGGCGCGCTAGGTGGCGGTAGGTGGTGTAGGTGGCGGCGCGCTAGGTGGCGGTAGGTGGTGTAGGTGGCGGCGCGCTAGGTGGCGGTAGGTGGTGTAGGTGGCGGCGCGCTAGGTGGCGGTAGGTGGTGTAGGTGGCGGCGCGCTAGGTGGCGGTAGGTGGTGTAGGTGGCGGCGCGCTAGGTGGTGTAGGTGGCGGCGCGCTAGGTGGTGGTAGATGGTGTAGGTGGCGGCGCGCTAGGTGGCGGTAGGTGGTGTTGGTGGCGGCGCGCTAGGTGGCGGTAGGTGGTGTAGGTGGCGGCGCTCTAGGTGGCGGTAGGTGGTGTACGTGGCGGCGCGCTAGGTGGCAGAAGGTGGTGTAGGTGGCGGCGCGCTAGGTGGCGTTAGGTGGTGTAGGTGGCGGCGCGCTAGGTGGCGGTAGGTGGTGTAGGTGGCGGCGCGCTAGGTGGCGGTAGGTGGTGTAGGTGGCGGCGCGCTAGGTGGCGGATGGTAGGCTGTGGCAGCCTACCCCCTCCCGAGCAAGCGTAGTACTCCCATCACTTTGGCGCCAAAACACTGACTTGAGATTTCCACGAATTTCTATGAGAAAACTGCCCCCTGAACACTTGGCACGAATTTCCCCTTTCCCCTCGACTGCTACAAAGCACTAGCAGGAATTAGAACGTCTATAATCACTGGAGTGGGGACCCACGAGTCTGTTGCTCCTCGTATGCAAATTACCCACGATCCAAGATTTCTCTCACTCGTTCCCTATCTATCAACTCCTCAACGAGGATTCCAGCTGGATTCTGTCTGTGCAGCTGGCGGTCTTGGTGGGATGGGAGTGGGGGAGCTGAGGCGACAGTCATCACGACGTCGTCTTACCCAATTTGGCTGAATGGGCAAGAGAGAGACGTCAGGCTGGGGTGGTGACTGGAGCAGAATGATGTCTTGGGGCAGGAACACCGGCTTCCCGGGCTCTGCCTCAAAAGAACCAATCAAAGGGCCGATCAAATGGCCGACCAACATGGCGGCTCAAGATGGACGCCTGCCGTTGCCATGACGACAATGCTGGAGCTAGCGGGAGGCCCACGCTCGCCCACGCTGTCCCAGGCCTCCCAAGATTCCCGCCCAAATCTTGAGTCCCTCCAAGCTTACAGTGAAAAGATGCTATTGTTATATCTCTGTCCACAGACGTGCTACCCCGGCCAGGGGAAACATTTCTGGAATGCTGATGACTGGGGCTCTCCCATGAGCCCAAACACAAGATGTTTCGGGTAATGGTTACCAAACTTAGGTCCGCGCACTTAACAAGTGCACTTAGCAAGTGTACTGACCTCCACAGGCATAAGAGCACTATTGTAAGTCAGCTGGTGAACCATCCCCTCACACCAATCTCACCCCAGCTAACACCACCTCCAGTACCACTCTCAACCCACCCATCACCACCTCCAGTACCAATCTCACCCCAGCTAACACCACCTCCAGTACCACTCTCATCCCAGCTAACAACACCTCCAGTACCACTCTCATCCCAGCTAACACCACCTCCAGTACCACTCTCATCCCAGCTAACACCACCTCCAGTACCACTCTCATCCCAGCTAACAACACCTCCAGTACCACTCTCATCCCAGCTAACACCACCTCCAGTACCACTCTCATCCCAACCATCACCACCTCCAGTACCACTCTCATCCCAGCTAACACCACCTCCAGTACCACTCTCATCCCAACCATCACCACCTCCAGTACCACTCTCATCCCAGCTAACACCACCTCCAGTACCACTCTCATCCCAACCATCACCACCTCCAGTACCACTCTCAACCCACCCATCACCACCTCCAGTACCACTCTCATCCCAGCTAACAACACCTCCAGTACCACTCTCATCCCAGCTAACAACACCTCCAGTACCACTCTCATCCCAGCTAACAACACCTTCAGTACCACTCTCATCCCAGCTAACACGACCTCCAGTACCACTCTCACCCCAGCTAACACCACCTCCAGTACCACTCTCATCCCAACCATCACCACCCCAGTACCACTCTCATCCCAGCTAACACCACCTCCAGTACCACTCTCATCCCAGCTAACACCACCTCCAGTACCACTCTCATCCCAACCATCACCACCTCCAGTACCACTCTCATCCCAACCATCACCACCTCCAGTACCACTCTCATCCCAACCATCACCACCTCCAGTACCACTCTCATCCCAGCTAACACCACCTCCAGTACCACTCTCATCCCAACCATCACCACCTCCAGTACCACTCTCATCCCAGCTAACACCACCTCCAGTACCACTCTCATCCCAACCATCACCACCTCCAGTACCACTCTCAACCCACCCATCACCACCTCCAGTACCACTCTCATCCCAGCTAACAACACCTCCAGTACCACTCTCATCCCAGCTAACAACACCTCCAGTACCACTCTCATCCCAGCTAACAACACCTTCAGTACCACTCTCATCCCAGCTAACACCACCTCCAGTACCACTCTCACCCCAGCTAACACCACCTCCAGTACCACTCTCATCCCAACCATCACCACCCCAGTACCACTCTCATCCCAGCTAACACCACCTCCAGTACCACTCTCATCCCAGCTAACACCACCTCCAGTACCACTCTCATCCCAACCATCACCACCTCCAGTACCACTCTCATCCCAACCATCACCACCTCCAGTACCACTCTCATCCCAACCATCACCACCTCCAGTACCACTCTCATCCCAGCTATCACCACCTCCAGTACCACTCTCATCCCAGCTAACACCACCACCAGTACCACTCTCACCCCAGCTAACACCACCTCCAGTACCAATAAACACCCCAGCTAACACCACCTCCAGTACCACTCTCATCCCAACCATCACCACCTCCAGTACCACTCTCATCCCAACCATCACCACCTCCAGTACCACTCTCATCCCAACCATCACCACCTCCAGTACCACTCTCATCCCAGCTATCACCACCTCCAGTACCACACTCATCCCAGCTAACACCACCACCAGTACCACTCTCACTCCAGCTAACACCACCTCCAGTACCACTCTCACCCCAGCTAACACCACCACCAGTACCACTCTCACCCCACCTAACACCACCTCCAGTTCCACTCTCATCCCAACCATCACCACCTCCAGTACCACTCTCATCCCAACCATCACCACCTCCAGTACCACTCTCATCCCAACCATCACTACCTCCAGTACCACTCTCATCCCAGCTACCACCACCTCCAGTACCACTCTCACCCCAGCTGACACCACCTCCAGTACCACTCTCACCCCAGCTAACACCACCTCCAGTACCACTCTCATCCCAGCTAACACCACCACCAGTACCACTCTCATCCCAGCTAACACCACCACCAGTACCACTCTTACCCCAGCTAACACCACCTCCAGTACCACTCTCATCCCAGCTAACAACACCTCCAGTACCACTCTCATCCCAGCTAACACCACCTCCAGTACCACTCTCATCCCAGCTAACACCACCACCAGTACCACTCTCACCCCAGCTAACACCACCACCAGTACCACTCTCATCCCAGCTAACACCACCACCAGTACCACTCTCATCCCAGCTAACACCACCACCAGTACCACTCTCACCCCAGCTAACACCACCTCCAGTACCACTCTCATCCCAACCATCACCACCTCCAGTACCACTCTCATCCCAACCATCACCACCTCCAGTACCACTCTCATCCCAACCATCACCACCACCAGTACCACTCTCACCCCAGCTAACACCACCTCCAGTACCACTCTCATCCCAACCATCACCACCTCCAGTACCACTCTCACCCCAGCTAACACCACCTCCAGTACCACTCTCATCCCAACCATCACCACCTCCAGTACCACTCTCATCCCAACCGTCACCACCTCCAGTACCACTCTCATCCCAACCATCACCACCTCCAGTACCACTCTCATCCCAGCTACCACCACCTCCAGTACCACTCTCATCCCAGCTAACACCACCACCAGTACCACTCTCACCCCAGCTAACACCACCTCCAGTACCACTCTCACCCCAGCTAACACCACCTCCAGTACCACTCTTGTAATGTCCGCTTACCCTGCCGTAATAACCGCGGCCTCTATTGTAATAACCCAATGTTCCCCAGTATTAATCCTGTTATCTTGTGATCTCTCATAATCGTACTATACGCTCTCTATTGTAATTTACCGTCTTTCTTCACTCAATACCCCAGCTTAACACTGTTACAGTCCAGCATGACCCCTCACTGGACGGCCACGTATGTAAGAGGAATATTAAATGAGGAAGATACACCAAGGACAAGGGTTATTAGAAAAAAAAACAATAACAAAACACATTTACACTGCCACCACCTTCCTGACCAACCATACCTGAATGTGTCAATCACCGATCCCCCAGGAAGGCAAGGAATCAGTAACCATGGGACTCCGGGTAATATGAATTTCCGTAGTAAATTCTGGAAAATTAGTTTGTGTAATTTACGTTACTAATTTAAATCCAAGGGCAACTTTAGTAACTATTAATAGTAGGAGAACATGGGGGCTTCCAATACAACACCTAAAAATGACAAAGTAGCAAAATATATCAAAGGGGAGTTAAGTGAATACCACTGGACAAGCTATACCATTTATTTTATGAAACATGTAAATTAAGACAATTTGAACACATCACCTATTCTATTTCCCTAGAGGCACAATGGATATTTACCGAGGACACAAAACTCAAGTGCACTATACCTTAAATACCCGCACTACGGCCACGATGTTGATGGCTGCCCTCAGCCCCGAGGATACGGGCTTGCGGCCCTGTTCCTAATACACTCCCAAGACACACTAATGAAATTTAGTTTTTCCAACCTATTGCTGGGAAGGATTGCTCCTCCCACCATCTAATACAGCCCCAGGGCTCCACCCATTATTTTGGCCCTGGCCAACCATTTAACACGTAGGCCTGAGGTCTGGCTCTCTAGGGCCAATAAGGACTTGGCCCTTATCTCAGGCCAATCACCTTCACTGATCTGTCGTGGAAAGCTACATGAATTTCTGAAGATTGAGTCAGCTCTCCCCAGCTAGAGAAGGGGGACAAGGCGCGTCTATGGAGCCCAGACACCTGCGAGCAATGTTTACAAAACTGATAATTTATGTTCAAGCCTGTCTCCTCTAAGATAGGAGTAGGGACATTTGACTCTGCCTGGTATGGGGAAGGCCGCTGCTGAGAGGGACAGAGAGGGATGAGAGGGGGTGGAGAGGGAAATATCTGAGTGGGGAATTGAGTGGGAGAAGCCAAGGTATCCACGACCACCCTACCCTCAGGTCAACCTCTTGACCCTGACAAATGGGCGACAGGGGGGGGGGGAAGAGGAGGAGACGAATGACGGCCAAGGGGAGGGGAGAAGGAAGGAGGGGAGAGGGAGAAGGAAAGGAGGGGAGAAGGGGAGGGAAAAGAGGGGAGAAGGGAGAACCAATGATCTGAGCCCCAGATCATTACAACTCCCCCTCCTCGGAAATTAAGAAATTTGTGCGTAAAGCAAGTTACACACACTTTTCTTATCCAGAAATCCTGCCCTACACTAACCATTAACTCCAAAAACAACATTTTTAACCCAACACTATTTTAAACCAATGCCTCAAAACAAAAGAAATTATCTAATCCTAACTAATTCCATACAATACTCCAACAACAATAACGGCACACCCAAAAGGTGCGCCCCAGCATGTATTTATACCTATCAACACAACAGTAATAATACATAAAACATAAGGACAGAGACCGTCCCTATAATCCTGGCTGTCCACTTGGATGCAGCCCCGTACCCTTCCAACTACCTGGAAGACAAAATATCCTATACCTGTCTTAATATAGTAACAAATAACTGGAGAAATCCAAACCTAACAATTACTAACTAGCTAAAATCAGCTGATAGCCTTCAGCTATCCCAGTATTCCACCCGGAATAAAGATCAAACACATCACACAAAACATTAAAAATAAAAAAAATCAATGTCATTAAAAAAAATTAACAAAATTATAAAATTATATCAACATAGAAGAACACTACCTCTCAGGGACCTAGTGTTCCACTCCACACCTGTGGCAACTGTCCACCACAGCGCATCCCAATCTTAAAATATAAAGAAAAGACACAGAAATATTTTTATTATTAAAAAAAAATTCAATGTCCACAGGCATGTCCCTTAACCAACAACAACACTCTGGATATAAGTTCCTCCAACTCCTAATATCCCAGAGTTCATATTCAAGTCCACAACAACAGCGGGTGAACACATTTGTCAGACTGTGTACCACACCCTTATCGTTCAGTAAACCACAAAAAAAAAATTAAAAAAAAATATATGTATAACTATCAGTATCTAGGATCTAGAAAAATCTAGATAAAGTTCCCCACTGATCAACGTTTCTAGAGACCCTACTAGATGCTTCTCAAACCCGTTCACTCATACAACTTATCTAGAGACAGGGTCATTTTCTAATGTTCACTTTCTAGATTTATTTCTCTATTTCACTAGTTCTAGTTTTCAACATTTAATACTGTTCCAGAGAACTTTCCGAAGGTGTATAGGTGCTTACTATCAGATGGAAAATTAAAAGTTGAACTGTTCCGAGTTACCACAGTTTACTATATTAATAGCGTTTATTTTTATATGAAACTTTTCTATAAATATTTTCTCTCGTTCGTGCCTGTTGACATTTCGTTGCTGTAGATTCCGGCGACTACCTCATGTTGCTTGAAGATCCTGGTCGTCTGGAAGTTCCATTTCCGGCCTCGGCCAACTACGGACAGTACAGGGGGTCTCGTACTACCCGCACCTGACTTGAGTGACAGCTGGCAGCTGGCGGCTGTCAGCTCAGGTGGACCCCGCTAACAGGAACCCGGGTTCACCTCTTCTTATCGCTCCCCAAACAGTCTTGATGGATTATTGTTAACCATGGCTGCCACAGTAGAGCACAGCTTCGACGTGTCACGATGTCTCGCGTTGGTAGTGAGGTTCGAGTGGCGTTGAAGAGGATGGCATGGTGACAGGACAGGTGGGCCCTGCCTCAGCTCCTGGGCGACGTCATCTACCGGCGTTTACTTGTTATCCCGGTACTACTGGGCCGGTACACCTTCCGTGCAACCCCTCGTGTAGCTGAACTTGGGCCGAGGTACAGGATTGTACCTCATCTGGCGATTCCGCAAGCACTCTGTAGGGGTAGTGCTGTTCGTACCTGAGACCACCGCGTTGCATCTTGGTTTCCACAGACGACGCAACCGCAGGTTTTGACAAGAGCTGACAAGTCCTTGCAATTAGCGTTCTTCTTCGTAGACCACTCGTCTTCCACTTCCGGTTTTCCCGCAGTCTTGACTACGCGGCTGGTGGGCGTGGTTGGTGACCTTGAGACAGCTAGCCCACGGTTGTAATGGTGACTGGACTCTGCTCCGTGAAGACAGCATGGCTGGACTGGGACAACCTCGTTGGTGACGTGAGGTGTCGGCCGGGTGACTGTACGCCAGTCACCCCTTCCGGATAACCAATTGACGAGTTACCGGGTACAAGGGGGGAGGACTTTATGTAACGTGCCTCAGACCCCGATCTTATCAGCCAGGTGGGTCATCCCCAGACCTGCTGATCTCGATCCTTGGTTCACGTGTGACTGGGAGGCTGGAACTGGTGTACCATCAGACCTGAGAAAGACAGACAACAACAAATGGCGGAAGCATGGATATTACTCTGAGGTATAGGAAGTTGGAAACCCCAGAGCAAGGCAAGTATGCTACCTGAGCCATGTACCTCAGTAAATACACACCAGTGCCTCTACAGGATAATTATTATGAAATTACTAAACCTGACTAGGGGAGATCATTACCAATTTACTGTACAGCTCGCGACCTTGTTACCATAGGGTGACAAGATTGAACTTGACTACTGATGAGATCTGACAGGAGGTCATCCTCATCATCTGACTCAGCACTTGGATCCTTAGACAGGTCAGGAATTAGACTTGCTGAAGGCAGCTCTAGTTCCTCCCTCGCGTGATAAGGTTTTAATTTATTAATGTGAATCGTTCTCTCAACTTGGTCTTCAAAAATACCTTTAATAACAAAATTAACCGGACCTTTTCTTTCAATTACCCGGTAAGGGCCCCGCCATCTAGGTGCAAGTTTCCTACTCTGATTGGCAGGAGCCGCCTCATTAACTCTCAACACAAGACTCCCGACTTTCAACTCAAGAGGTCGTACCTTCTTGTCATAATGCTGAGCATAGCGGTCTCGTGCTGTCTTGGAAGCCCTAGCTGCAATTCTCCATGCATTTTTCATCTTATTTAAAACTTCTGATGGGTAGTCGTCCCCATATACAATATTATGTCTGTTAAGCAGACCTGACGGGAAATTACATGAATGACCTGTGAACAGCAAAAGGGGTTGGGTGTTAATGGATTGATGGATGGCAGTGTTCAGAGCCAACTGGACATAGGGGAGTTGTTCGTCCCACGAATTTGCATCATGCTCTGCAAGAATTGCAAGCATATCTTTAACTGACCGGTTCGTCCGTTCTGTCATGCCGTTAGCCTGAGGGTGATAAGCCGTCGTGAATGCTGACGTGGTTTCTATAATTTTACATACTTCTCTAAAAATATTCCCATTAAATTCCTGACCTCGGTCAGAAACTAACACTTTAGGAGGACCAAATACAGTGACGAACCTATCTAAGAACGCCTTTGCAACAGTTCGTGAATCCTTCTGAGGCAATGCAATCAGTGTGGTGTACCTGGACAGGTGGTCTACCAACACCAATACGTAACGGTTTCCTGAATGACTGTGATGCAGATCAATCAGATCAGCCCCCACCCGATCTAAAGGTTCCAAAATTTCTGGGAATTCTTGCAATGGAGCTTGTACCTTAAGGGTACCTTTCCTCCTTTGACAATGACCACAGGACTTAACGAAGTTAATGACCTCTGTTAACATACCGGGGAAGAAAAGAGTGACTTGGCTTTCATGTGAGTTTTAAAAATCCCCGGATGACCTGCAATCTTAGACGAATGTGCGAGTTTCAACGCCGACTTCTTCAACACCTCTGGGATAACCAACTGAAAAACGGCACGATCCTGCTGTCCCTTTACATAAAATAAGACCCCATCCTTCATTTCAAAATCATGAATTGCTAAATTACGTTTCTTCGACGGATATTTTCCTCCCTCCAAAAGTTCAATAATTTCCTTCCACCTTGGTTCGTTCATCTGGAATTCTCGCATTTTCTCACTGGAAATATTTTCAATATTAAGATTTACGTTAATAGTAGCAATGTTTCTACTCAAAGTATCTGGTACAACATGTGATGGACCAGGCTTGTAAAGTATTTGGAATGAGTGAGCAGCTAGTTCATGAGACCAACGGGACATGCGAGGGCACTTAGTTCTTTTCTTAAAAATATGAGTCAAAGCCCTGTGATCTGTATAAATGACAAAGTGTCGTTGGAAAAGATACGGTTCAAAGTACCTGACACTTTCTACCACAGCCAAAGCCTCCCTATCCGTTGCAGAATAGCGGACCTCCGGACCCTTAACCTTCCTGCTGAAATATGCAACTGGGTGAGGAAGATTGTCATTATCACGTTGCATTAAGCACCCACCAATAGCTATGCCACTGGCGTCAGTGTGTACTTCCCACTCCTTATCAAAATCCGGTACTGCCAAGACTGGGGTGGTAATGAGTTGACTTTTTAATTTTGCATAAGCGTTATCATGCTCAGGTTTCCAAACGAATTTAACATTTTTCTTAGTAAGCTCAGTTAACGGTGCTGTTGTACTTGCAAAACCCTCAATGTGGCGACGGAAATATCCGGCTGCCCCCAGAAACCTTCGAACATCCTTTGCTGTCTTAGGTGTAGGCATGTCAGCAATGGCACGACAGGAGTCGGGGTCAGGTCGGATACCGTCTGTGCTCACCTGGAATCCCAGAAACTTGAATTTCTGAGATGCCAGAGTGCACTTCCTCACGTTAAGTTTGAACCCCGCCTTATCTAACAATGCCAACGTCTCAGTCAAATCTCGTAAGTGCTCATCAAACGTCCTGGAGTAGATAACCACATCATCCAGGTACGCTAACGAGTGCCTCCCCAAGACTGGACTGAGGATATAATTAATTGCCCTCTGAAATGATGAAGGCGCTGTCTTTAACCCGAAAGGCATCCGCTTGAATTGATAAGTATGAACCCCATCAGAGAAGGCGGTCTTTTCTCTATCTTCCTCAGCAACTGGGATGGCCCAATATGCAGATTTCGCATCCAGAGTGGAAAAGTATTTGGCTGCCCCAAACTGATCTATTATTTCTTGTATCCGTGGCAAAGGATACACATCACCTTTAGTAATTTCGTTTATCTTTCGGTAGTCAACACAAAACCTATAACTACCATCCGGTTTACGTACCAACACTACTGGCGACAACCATGGTGATGTACTAGGCTCTATTACATCCTGTCTCAACATTTTCTGACACTCATCCCTAATTACTTCCTTCGCCCGTTCCGGAAGCCTCCATTGACGGGTGTAAATAGGAGGATGGTCACCTGTAGGAATAACATGCTCGATCCTATCCAGAAGCCCGATCTGATCGTCTTCTGTTGCAAACAGTCTAGGGAATTTACGTAAAATCCCTCTCAAAAGTTTCCTATCTGACTGTTGCACATGTTGCAAATCCAGAGCCGAGATTAACTTATCAACTTCTTGAATATTACTACTTTTTCCTGTCTCGGTCTTGTATTTTCCCTGTGTACTACTTTCTGTAACATTAAGTGCACTACATCGTGCTATGGTGGCTGGCATCTCCTCCTGGCTTTGATACTGAAAAATTCCTGTATTTTCTACAATTGTAGCCTGAGACACCCTATCACCTGCCCTGAAACGATAGGTTTTGTGCGAGAGATTGACAACTGGAATAAGGGCACCTTTATCAAGCACTGTGATCAAATGATGAGGGATCAACAACCTGTCACATCTCCCAGCCACCTGAAGGGTGGTACCTGGTGCAATGTGACGTCCCACTGATACTTTAATGAATTTAACTGAATGTGGTGGGCAACATTGTTTCACCAAGGCATGTAACCCACATGATTTCTTCTCTGTGTCTGGAAGAGACTTAAACAACAACTTTGGGTAGTGAATGTTGTACTTCTGTTTCTTACTAATGGAAGCAATTACTGGAGGATGATCTACCATTTTAATGGGATACACTACCTGGCCCAACTTCAATCTGCACTTCCTTGCTCCCTCTTGAGCCGACAAAGAAAAGTTAACTCGTCCCAGAAAATCCATTCCCAACAAAATCTGACCAGGGAATGCAAGATTCTCGACAACCGTGCAATTGTGTGGGTAAGCTTCCCCCTTACCCACTTCAAAATTGAGAGTGGCCTGGCCCAAGATATTAATATGTTGACCATTTACTGCTGTTAAATGCTTCCCACAACGCTTAAGGCGTGTCTCTTTAAGTGTGCTGAAGGCTGACTTTTTAATGAGAGTTGCTTGACTTCCGGTGTCCACAAAAACTGTCAATCTCACACCTTCAACCGTCATCTCAAACGTAGGTCTGCCAGCCAACGTGCTGACCTGTTCTGGGTCACCCTTGACCCGTGTGCTCGTGCACACATACCTGTAATGGCCTCGGCCATGACACTTCCAACAAATTTCATCACCAATTTTACGTGTCCCAGAAACCCGCTGGCTACATTCCCCAGCAACTTCTGTAGAGGCGACACTTGGAATGGGGGTAGGGGGGGAAGAGGGGTGGAGGGGAGGTGAGGAGCAAGGTGTAGGATTAATGGAGGGGGTAGGGTGGGTAACAGGAGGGGTTGGTTGGATGGGTTGGGGGGATAGGTGGGAGGGTGAAGGCAGGCCGGGGGTGGGTTGTGGAGGGGGGTTGTAAACAGGGGGTTGTAAGGGTGGGAGTTGCGAGGGAAATGTAGTTTTCCACAATTCTAATAACGCGTCGACAAGGGGTTGGGTGGTATTTGGCTGGGGTTGGTATGGGACTGCCAGGGATTGGGGTGGGCATGGGTTGGCCTGGAGGTAAGGTTGGGGAATGGGGTTGTAGGTAGGGAGGGTTTGAGGTTGGGGGTTGTAGGCAGGGAGGGGTGCTTGGGTAAGGATGGGGTATTGGGGAGGGTGCGTCTGCATACATTTTCCATTCATTGATAAAAACCATTTTCACCCCAAGACGTAACTTCAAGACCCGTCGTCGGATCAGGGTAAAATTTTAACACACCATTTGGTTTCATCAATAACTTCTAGCAAACCACAAAATGTTTCCTAACCTCAATCCTTGATAAAAATGTTCCGTGTGACCAACCGGAAGTACCATATATCGCCACCCTTCCTAATCGATTTCTCGAGCCCCAGTGAGGACCGTCGCCCGTTGACAAGGCGATGACAGCTGTCGGCGTCAGAGTCTCGCTGACTACGCTACACCAATGAATGAATTTCTTTAGTCATATTATCCTCTTCTCTCATTCGTAAAATTTATATGCGGACAGATGGAAATACGCAGCCGGCATCGACTACTAATCATCACTTGTGAAACAAACACTGTATACGATGTTGAACCAACTATATATGCGCACTTATAATCTACATAAAAAGGTTACGTTAATTATTAATTGATCGGACTACTAGAATAAACTTGAAAAAATGAAATTAATTTCCACTATATTAATTTGACACTCGAAGATGACTAGTAACGCAAATATAAAAATAATTATAGTACGACTTTGTCTGTAAATGCAAATCCAATATAAATCTTAGAAAAATGATAATTACCGAATTCTTGAACCAGACATACTGAAATTATACAAGTAATATTTACGCGAAAGGAATTACACTGAATTTACTGTAATTAATTTAGTTTCACCTCTATTTTATTTATCGAAAATAATCAAAGTCTTGTTTACCAGCGCACAATAATTACAACACTTTACGTTAACTGAATTTCCTAAATTTTTCTTGAAAATCTTAGGTGCACTAGGAATGAACGACGGTAACGTTAATTTAACACTGGCGCGATGTTTATATCTTCAACAATTATTTTTAATTCCGTAACGCCCGACGCTAACAACGGCGCTCGGATATAATTATAAGTATTATTAGTGAAACCAAATTAATGTTAAATTAATTATGTACGTTACTGTATGAACTCGATGTTTACATAGCATACACTTGGTCACCGCCGGTCGCGTTGTAGAATACTGAGAAATATACACTGATAACTGCGACGCTCACAGCTACAGATTCGCGCTGAACCTTAAGTAAAAATTAGTAATTAATTTCCCAAAATTATAATTTAAATACTGGCGCGTAGTTGACTTGTTACTTTAACGGAATATAACACTCGCTAACCACTTGGACACGTTGGTAAGTATACAACAATTGAAAGTGCGCTCACTGTCACGAAGCCTAATCCTCAGAAAGTTGTCTCCGCACTAATTCTTAATTAACTAAGTATTTCTTTTCTCAAAATTATAAATTAAGTACCGACGTGTAGTTCGCTTTTCACTTGAAATGAATATACTACTCGCGAGACACTTAGACACTTGGTTGAGCGCAAACAATTACTGAGCGCTGTCACACTGGGCGCTGAGTAAAACCGCTAGAAAATTCAGAGTCCCAACGCTAATTCGCTTAAATGACCAAAATTCGACTTTTGGTCTCTCAAAGTTCGCACTCGGATCACTTTAATCGCACACTTGAATTAACCCTGACGACCCGATGATCGTATAGCCAGGCACAAAACTAGAATTTATTCCGAAATTGAGATTTTCCAAGCGACTTTGAAAAATGTCATCACAAACATTTTCCACGATTTCACTGATTTCAGTTCTTTCACTGACTTCACTTTATACACCGCACTTCACTTGAACACAGTAAACCACTCACCTTTTAGTAATTCCCTCAAAGAATTAATACTGCACAATACGAACAAAAATCCAGACCTAAACATGTAAAACAAATTCTTAGAAAAATAATAACACTTATATATGAGAATTAGGTAACCAAGGGGGAACACTTAACTAACGAAGGGATACTTAACCTGAAAAGGAACTTAATATACAGGGAACTTAATTTAGTACTTAAGGAAATCTCGATTTAACCTATAACCGTCCCGTCCCGGCCCGCCCTGTCGCTTCTCCAAGCCTAGGTAACCACAACCACCTAGATCCCGACAGTACCAAATAATCCTGTCCTTCGCGGTCAACGGTTAGACTAGATAGCGGAACAACCGACGGATCTAACTGTCCGACACCACCGTAATTCCGTTGCTAGAGAATCTACTACGCCATCCCTCAGTGAACTCTTGGTACCTTCATGGCTGTACCGTAAAAATCTAGCGATTGGGTCGCCTACCACGCCCTCAGGGATAATAATTAGCGTCCTAATACTTCCCCGCCCCGACAATTCGACACCTAGAATTGTTGCTGCGAAAACCACCACGCAGCACCCTTGTCCGTAGTTGCAGAGGGTCGAGAAAATAATACCCTGTCCAACTACCCAAGGCGGCCTCCACGCTAAACTGCCTGCTTAGCGCATACGCTTACTGTATATACTTGAACTTCCCAGCCCGCACGACCCTAGAATCGCCTACTCTATGCGAATCGCACCACATAGGATTACCGTCGACTCTATCTCATGGGCCCCGGCTGCACCCTCACCACATAACATAACCGAACGGACAGACGCGTGAGGCTTCAATAATCGTCAAGAAATTATTGAAACACCGCTGCTACCATTGTCACGACCGCTTACCCTGCCGTAATAACCGCGGCCTCTATTGTAATAACCCAATGTTCCCCAGTATTAATCCTGTTATCTTGTGATCTCTCATAATCGTACTATACGCTCTCTATTGTAATTTACCGTCTTTCTTCACTCAATACCCCAGCTTAACACTGTTACAGTCCAGCATGACCCCTCACTGGACGGCCACGTATGTAAGAGGAATATTAAATGAGGAAGATACACCAAGGACAAGGGTTATTAGAAAAAAAAACAATAACAAAACACATTTACACTGCCACCACCTTCCTGACCAACCATACCTGAATGTGTCAATCACCGATCCCCCAGGAAGGCAAGGAATCAGTAACCATGGGACTCCGGGTAATATGAATTTCCGTAGTAAATTCTGGAAAATTAGTTTGTGTAATTTACGTTACTAATTTAAATCCAAGGGCAACTTTAGTAACTATTAATAGTAGGAGAACATGGGGGCTTCCAATACAACACCTAAAAATGACAAAGTAGCAAAATATATCAAAGGGGAGTTAAGTGAATACCACTGGACAAGCTATACCATTTATTTTATGAAACATGTAAATTAAGACAATTTGAACACATCACCTATTCTATTTCCCTAGAGGCACAATGGATATTTACCGAGGACACAAAACTCAAGTGCACTATACCTTAAATACCCGCACTACGGCCACGATGTTGATGGCTGCCCTCAGCCCCGAGGATACGGGCTTGCGGCCCTGTTCCTAATACACTCCCAAGACACACTAATGAAATTTAGTTTTTCCAACCTATTGCTGGGAAGGATTGCTCCTCCCACCATCTAATACAGCCCCAGGGCTCCACCCATTATTTTGGCCCTGGCCAACCATTTAACACGTAGGCCTGAGGTCTGGCTCTCTAGGGCCAATAAGGACTTGGCCCTTATCTCAGGCCAATCACCTTCACTGATCTGTCGTGGAAAGCTACATGAATTTCTGAAGATTGAGTCAGCTCTCCCCAGCTAGAGAAGGGGGACAAGGCGCGTCTATGGAGCCCAGACACCTGCGAGCAATGTTTACAAAACTGATAATTTATGTTCAAGCCTGTCTCCTCTAAGATAGGAGTAGGGACATTTGACTCTGCCTGGTATGGGGAAGGCCGCTGCTGAGAGGGACAGAGAGGGATGAGAGGGGGTGGAGAGGGAAATATCTGAGTGGGGAATTGAGTGGGAGAAGCCAAGGTATCCACGACCACCCTACCCTCAGGTCAACCTCTTGACCCTGACAAATGGGCGACAGGGGGGGGGGGAAGAGGAGGAGACGAATGACGGCCAAGGGGAGGGGAGAAGGAAGGAGGGGAGAGGGAGAAGGAAAGGAGGGGAGAAGGGGAGGGAAAAGAGGGGAGAAGGGAGAACCAATGATCTGAGCCCCAGATCATTACACTCTCATCCCAACCGTCACCACCTCCAGTACCACTCTCACCCCAACCATCACCACCTCCAGTACCACTCTCACCCCAACCATCACCACCTCCAGTACCACTCTCACCCCAGCTAACACCACCTCCAGTACCACTCTCACCCCAACCATCACCACGTCCAGTACCACTCTCATCCCAGCTAACACCACCTCCAGTACCACTCTCACCCCAACCATCACCACCTCCAGTACCACTCTCATCCCAGCTAACACCACCTCCAGTACCACTCTCATCTCAACCATCACCACCTCCAGTACCACTCTCATCCCAACCATCACCACCTCCAGTACCACTCTCATCCCAACCATCACCACCTCCAGTACCACTCTCATCCCAGCTAACACCACCTCCAGTACCACTCTCATCCCAACCATCACCACCTCCAGTACCACTCTCATCCCAACCATCACCACCTCCAGTACCACTCTCATCCCAACCATCACCTCCTCCAGTACCACTGTGGGGTTTTACTTTTCATGACTACAATTGCGTGCAAGGTCACACATGTGTATATGGCAGACGCTTCACGAAGCTGTCGGAACCCATCAGATACGAGGGCGAGCGTACAAGGTCTGGGAGCACGGTCGAGTAAGAGTCCTTGTTGGTCTCCTCTCAGACTGCCTTCACCGGGTCCTGATCCACACTGGTCGTGGGAATCTCCTCAATGTAATTACATCAATTTAAGGGACTCCTGGGTGCTCATCACATATATATAGTTTAGTGACTAATAGGCAACTCGGTGTTGAAGACACCTGGGGCTGAAAGTTTAAGTAAGAGTAAAGTATTTAGCAGTATTTGGAAGTGGTTCAACGGAAACACCGCATTATGCTTAATAGTAGTTTATTTACACTTAACCACTAATAAAAGGGGTGCTTGATTTACCTTAGATTGACTTCAGTAAGGATATTATCACTTGTGGACAAAAACCTAACTTAACATGATTGACAGCCAATAACTAACACGGCGTACCTAACATGCCGGTGTGCAAAGGGTCACAGGAGTCCCAAACAGAATACTCGGGCAATAATCATGCACAATAAATCAACAACTAAATGTGTGGTGTATGTGAAGCTCACATTCACTGACGAGTGTTATGTCGTGACACCACACAGATATACATGCATACAACGTCGGGTGTCTTGTCTGACACATATACCTGTGTCAGGTGTTTAGAAGGTGAGTTGACCACTGGTTGACCAGTGGTTCACCACTGACTGACCACTGGTTGACCACTGGTTCACCACTGTTTGACCACTGACTGACCACTGGTTGACCACTGACTGACCACTGGTTGACCACTGGTTCACCACAGGTTCGCCACTGGTTCACCACTGGTTCACCGCCTGTTGACAACTGGTTCACCACCTGTTGACAACTGGTTCACCACTGGTTCACCACTGGTTCACTACCTGTTGACAACTGGTTCACCACTGGTTCACCACAGGTTCACCACTGGTTCACCACTGGTTCACCACAGGTTCGCCACTGGTTCACCACTGGTTCACCACTGGTTCACCACAGGTTCGCCACTGGTTCACCACTGGTTCACCACTGGTTCACCACATGTTGACAACTGGTTCACCACTGGTTCACCACAGGTTCACCACTGGTTCACCACAGGTTCACCACAGGTTCGCCACTGGTTCACCACTGGTTCACCACTGGTTCACCACAGGTTCGCCACTGGTTCACCACTGGTTCACCACAGGTTCACCACTGGTTCACAACAGGTTCGCCACTGGTTCACCACCTGTTGACAACTGGTTCACCACTGGTTCACCACAGGTTCACCACTGGCTCACCACTGGTTCACCACTGGTTCACCACTGGTTCACCACTGGTTCACCACTAGTTCACCACTCAGATCAACACAGAACAGACACTATTATAAGAAAACAAGATCTTGTACTGATTGAGGAAATCATTCCATAGGTGACGGGATTTGTGAGTTAGTTAAAAGGGTCTCAGAGTATTCTGGGGCAAGGGGTCGGGGGTCAAGGGAACGGGGGGGACAGGGAGGGTATGGGGTAAGGGGGAGGGCGGGCAGGGAGGATGATGGGGGAGGGGGAGCGAAGGAGGGTATGGGGTGATTGGGGGGACAGGGAGAGTATGGGGTTATAGAGGAGGTAGGACAGAGAGGGGAGGGGAGACAGAAGGGGAAGGGGGGTGCAGGGATGGTATGGGGCGCTACTTTACTACTTTACATGCTATTTTACCACAGTTCTTTCTTGATGACCTGCCACAGTGCCACTTTACTATCGTTATTTCCTGTTACTTTGGCACTGTGCCATTTTACCACAGATACTTCCTGGTGACATGGCACTGTCCTACTTTACCATAGCTATTTCCTGATGTTGTGGCAGTGTCACCTTACCACAAACTGAGGATTGAAACAGACAGATTCTCTACAAATGACAAGGAAGTCTGCAAGGAACTCAATATTTAATTCCAGGAAGTCTTCACATTAGAGCAAGGAAAAGTTCCAGTGATAAGAGAAGGAATAGTTAACCAGGCACCGCTACAGGAGTTTGGGATTGCTAGTGTGGATGTAAGGAAGCCTGTGTTAGATATGGATGTGACAAAGGTTACTGGCCCAGATGGAATATCACCATGGATACTAAAGGAAGGAGCAGAAGTACTGTGCCAGCCACTCTCCATGGTGTATAACAAATCACTGGTAACAGTTGAACTGCCAAAAATTTGGAATATGGCAAATGTAGTCCCTATATACAAGAAGGGGGATAGACAGGAGACCCTGAACTACAAGCCAGTGTCCCTAACTTGCATACGATGCAAGTTGATGGAGAAGATTGTGCAAAAAAAGATAGTGGAACCTCTGGAGCGAAGAAACTTAGTAACACAACATCAGCATAGGTTCAGGGATGGCAAGTCATGCCTCACAGGATTAGTTGAATTTTACGACCAGGCAACAAAATTCAGGCAAAAAAGAGAGGGGAGAGCTAACTGCGTATTTTTGGATTGCCAGAAGACCTTTGACACAGTAACACACAAGAGATTAGTGCACAAGCTGGAGATGCAGGCAGGAGTGAAAGGGACGGTACTCTTTTGGATAAGGGAGTACCTAAGCAGCAGGAGACAGTGAGTCACTGTGCGGGGTGAGGTCTCAGACTGGCGCAGCGTCAACAGTGTAGTCCCACAGGGATCAGTTCTTCGACCTATACTGTTTCTGATATATGGAAATGATCTCTCAAAGAATATAGAACCATTCCTCTCATTGTTTGCTGATGATGCAAAAAGTATAAGGATGATTAAGACGGAGGAAGATAGTATAAGGAATCATGATGACCTAGACAAACTGAATGAATGATCCAACAAATGGCTACTAAAGTTCAACCCGAGTATATGTAAGGTGATGAAACTAGGTGGTGGAAACCAGGAGGCCTGACACAGGATACCGAATGGGAGATGAAGTCCTTCATGAAAAGGACAGAGAGAAAGATCTAGGAGTTGATATCACACCAAACCTCTCTCCTGAAGCCCACATAAAAAGAACATCTGTGGCGTATGCGAGGCTGACTAACATCAGAACTGCCTTCAGGAACCTATGTAAGGAATCATTCAGAACCTTGTATACCACATATGTAAGACCAATTCTGGAGTATGCGGCTCCAGCATGGAGCCCGTATCCTGTTAAGCACAAGTTGAAGCTGGAAAATGTTCTAGGCTAGTCCCAAGAACTAAGAGGCATGAGTTACGAGGAAAGGCTGCATAAAATGCACCTCACGACGATATGATCACTACCTACAAAATTCTCAGGGGAATTGACGGGGTAGATAAGGATAAACTGTTTAACATGGGTGGTACGTGAACAAGGGGACACAGGTGGAAACTGAATACCCAAATGAGCCACAGGGATGTTAGAAAAAACTTTTTCTGTGTCAGAGTAGTTAACAGGTGGAATGCATTAGGCAGTGATGTGGTGGAGGCTGACTCCATACACAGTTTCAAATGTGGATATGACAGAGCACAGTACGCTCAGGAATCTGTACACCAGATGATTGACTGATAATGAGGCGGGACCAAAAAGCCAGAGTTCAAACCCCGTCAGCACAACTAGGGAAGTACAGCTACTTCCTGGTGACCTGGCACAGTGCCACTTTACGATATCTATTTTCTGATGTACTGGCACAGTGCCACTTTATCACAGCTATTTTCTGAAGTTCAGGCACAGTACCACTTTACAATAGTTACTACCTGGTGACCTTGCACAGTGCTACTTTATTATAGTCTGTTTTTGATGCCCTGGCACAGTACTATTTGACAACAGTTATTTCCTGATATTCTGGCACAGTGCCACTCTACCACAGCTATTTGCTAATGTCCTGACACAGTGCCACTTTACCATAAATGTTTCATTGTGACTTGGCACAGTGCCACTTTACCCCAGGTATTTCTAGATGTTCTGCCACAGTGTCACTTTACAACCGATATTTCATTATGACCTGGCACAGTGTCACTCTATTACAATAACTTACAGATAACCCGGCACAGTGTCACTCTATTACAATAATTTACAGATAACCTGACACGGTGTCACTCTATTACAATAACTTACAGATAACCTGGCACAGTGTCACTCTATTACAAAATTTTTAAATTTTGCCCCGACGAGCGAGTTTATTGGGCAGCGCCACTCATCTTGTGAGTGAACATACCGCCATAGCAGAATGTACAACACTCCCCAATAGGAAGAAAACCCGCTGGGTTGTTCATCCTGTCACTTGTACCCAGACACAGCTGGGACTTGCTTAACTGTCTCAAGTGAACAGCTCCTCAAACAAGAAGATTAACATTTATCAACCCTTAAAAGCTTACGTTATCTTGCGGGTGCAAAATGGGGAAATCTTTTAAGAACAGTATCAATATTTGACAAATAGTGTTTTCCTAACTCAAACAATGTGGGGTTTATTATTCTACAGTTATTCCTAATGTCTCTCAGGTGTTCACATTCACGTAGATAGTGGTCAAGGCGGTGTCCATCACTCTCACCACAGATTCTGCAACTTCGCTGATCAACTGTTGTTTCCATTCCAAATCTCCATGGATATTTGTATCCAAGACGGATTCTCGCTATTACAGATTCTCTCACTCGTCGTCCTCCTCTTCGGCCATACTGATTGGGATTGCCAGCTGCAACCATGTTGTACCATCGTACAGATTCACTGGTTTGTGCTTCTATCCTCCTTTCCTCAGTTACCTTGTCACGGTGATGTTGCCTGATAATACCTCTAATTTGTAGTTGAGTCTTGGGTATGAAGTATTCAATATGGTCTCCTTCAGCGCCTTCAGCAGCCAGCACATCTGCTCGTTCATTCCCACATATTCCAACATGGGAGGGGATCCACAGAAACTTGATGACTCTTCCCTGATTGGTAAGTACTCTCACAGCTCTCTTGATTTCAGCGACTATTGCAAGATTTTCTGCCTGATTTTTACTTAGGCTTTGCAGTGCTGCTTTTGAATCGGTGCAAATCACTGCACCATTAGTGTTCCGTTCAAGAAACCTTAACGCCATAACAATGGCAGTTAGCTCTGCTTGCGTTGAAGAGGCATAGTTCTCAATACGTGCTTTTTCTTCATTTCTGCGTTGGAAGGTATTATCCTTGATTACCGTGTATGCTGCACCAGCCCTGCCATTGATAGGATTAGATGACCCGTCAGTGTAGATTTGATCTACTTCATCTCCGGCTTCTTTATAAATGTCCTCGAGATACTTGTGCCTCATTTCTTGTGGTATCATGTTGGATTTTTTCATTGCCATTTCATTGATGATGATCTTGCATGAGTCATCCTCCCAGGGAGGTAACCTCTCTACAGGCAGGAGCTCACGGGCTTGCTCAAGCAGGTGAAGCTCTTCAAGGTAGCAGACTGCTCTGTGATGCCATTTTTTGCTTCTCCTGTTTCCCCCTGAAAGTAGCACAGAGCTCAGTTTTTTCTTGGCAATATCATTGTAATGGGGATCTCTGGCTATCCTAATTGCAAGCTTAGCATTCAGGTCCTGAATTCTGCTTTTAATACTGGGAAGGGACAACTCCTCTCGTAGATTAGACGTTTTGGCAGTTCTTGGGACTCCAGGAATGATTGTCATGGCTTCATTTTGAATGCTTTCAAGCCTTTTCATATCGCTTTGGGAGTAGGTGCACAGTACTGGTGCGGCATAGTCTATGACGGAGCGCACATAGGCTGTGTACATCATTTTGAGCACGGCAATAGAGGCTCCATGTCCAATCCAGGTCATAGCTTTCAGTGCCCTGAGTCGACTTTTGCATGTTCCTATGAGTTGATTGAGCTCCTCTTTCTTTCCCTTGTTAGAGCCGACAGTGACGCCAAGGTACCGGTAGTGGTCAACCCATTCAAGTGTTACACCATTAATTTGCAGTTCTTCATTTGCTCTCCGCTTGTGATGGGACTATGCCTTCGTCTTGTTTGTGGAGAGAGTGAAACCGAGCTCAATACATTTCCTTCCGAGGAGTTCAATGGACTGTTCAATTTTTCCCAAGGTGGGAGCTTGTATTAAAACATCATCTGCATATCCCACTTGTTGTGTTCCTTCCGGAAAATCAATATTTGCAATGGCGTTCATAAGTACATTGAATAGTGTAGGGCTTAAGACTCCGCCTTGGGGGGTTCCGAGTTCAACTTACAGATAACCTGGCACAGTGTCACTCTATTACAATAACTTACAGATAACCTGGCACAGTGTCACTCTATTACAATAACTTACAGATAACCTGGCACAGTGTCACTATATCAAAGGTATTTCCTCTTGACTAGGCAGTTTTAAGATAAGACTTAAGTCTTATCACTCGTATATTGTTAATTTCAACCTTCACGACACCGGATTCTGTCGGCGGCCGCGCGAGATGAAACTGGCAATAACGAGATATGGATTAACGTCGCGTTGACTATATGGTCGGTAGTACAAATCTTTCACGTCCTACACGGACGAGCGACAACTTCAGAATGCTGGGGACAACGTGGGCCGGTGGCTTCCAGGCTGCTCCCTCAGTACTTCTATGTTCTTTGAAACTAGCCAATCCCGTGGCAGGCCATGCTAGCTGAACCAATCACAACCTTGGTTCAGGGGAGGTGCTAAGCCATGACGTCATCCGGCTAGATCTCTGGTTACACAAACCGTTGGCCTGGGCCGGGCCCTCCTGACCACAGCTCCCAATTGTACCACGAGACACTAAAACTGGATTTTTCACCCCCTGAAGTTTCAAGCTGTAATACATATTACACATTGCTGTAATTTCTGAACGCTAGTCTACGGACGCTGCATTGCGTCCATCACGAGGGTACACGATTTATGCTTCATTTTCTACTACCACTAGAAGTTGAGCGTGTGGGAGGCACCACCCCTAGCTGGTCCTGGGTGGGAGCTGAGCGTAGGGGAGTAGTAGGGAAAAAGGAGATTACGAGGGGCTCCCGCCATCGGCTGAGATGGATGACAGACGGATGAGCGTGAGCTTAACGTGAAGAAGTGCGCGCGAGCCGGGGCCAAGTGCGTGAGGCTCAGCGTGGGGAAGTCGTCGTGTGGAGCTCATCTATATTTTTAGACTCTAGCTCTTGAGCCCCAGTCTTACTAGTTTTAAACAATCATATTTTGCTCGTAGTAAAGTCCCATTTATTCTAGTGTACTTATTCATAGATGTTTTGGAGAACCTAAGATGATTTGGGGAATTTTGGTTTTGGGAAACCTTTGATGAAACCATCTAACCATCTATTTTTGGTCGTAGTAAAGCTTTCTGTCATAGACGCGATAAAGCATGTAAATTATTGTGATCGTCTCAATGTTCTCCAAATGTACTTGCTAGAGAGCATACGAAAGAGATATAAAATAATATACACCTGGAAGATACTGGAGGGCCAAGTCCCAAATCTACACATTAAAATAACACATACTGGAGTGAACGATATGGAAGAAAATACACATTAGAATCAGTGAAGAGCATGGGTGCCATATGCATAATCAGAGAACACTGTATGAACATCAGAGGTCCACGGTTGTTCAACGTCCTCCCAGCAAGTATAAGAAATATTGCCGGAACAGTTTTTTGTTGTTAAAGATTCGCTACCTGGAACAAATAGTTCCAAGTAGCACAGGCTATGGTGAGCCCGTATTGTGCCGGAACAACCATAGCTAGGGAAGTAGAAGAACTCCCAGGACCCCGTCAAGCAGGTATCAAGCAGATGTTTTACCGCCTAGTGATAGCACCATGGGTATCACTAACAAGGATTAATGACCAATGAGGTCCAGTCTCTGGAGTGGATGACCCCACTTAGATGTATTGGGCTGGTTGTACTGGGCAACTTACATTTAATGGATTACTTGTATTTTTGGCCGTAGTAAAGCTTTCTGTCGTAGAAATTTAATTTAAATCATCATATTTTGGGTGTAGTAAAATAGCTTTCTGTCAAAGCAATTTTAATTTAGATCATTATATTTTGGACGTAATAAAGGTATTTGTATTTTCAAATTTTGCATTTCCTTATTATTTCTTACTAACGTAATTTCAGAATGTGGTGAAAGTGTGATGAAAGTGATGAGTGTGAACAAGTATGAGAGTAGTGTGTGTGTACTTACCTAGTTGTGCTTGCGGGGGTTGAGCTGTGGATCTTTGGTCTCGCCTCTCAACTGTCAATCAACTGGTATACAGATTCCTGAGCCTACTGGGCTCTATCATATCTACATTTGAAACTGTGTATGGAGTCAGCTTCCACCATATCAGTACTTAATGCATTCCATTTGTTAACAACTCTGACACTGAAAAAATTCTTTCTAATGTCTTTTTTTTCTCATTTGGGTACTAGGTTACCACTTGTGACTTCTTGTTCATGTTCCACCCGTGCTGAAGAGTTTATCTTTGTCCACCCTGTCAATTCCCCTGAGAATTTTGTAGGTGGTTGTCAGGTCTCCCCTTACTCTTCTGTTTTCCAGGGACGTGAGGTTTAGCTCCCTTAGCCTTTCCTCGTAGCTCATACCCCTCAGTTCTGGGACCAGTCTGATGGCATTCCTCTGCATCTTATCTAACTTTATCTTGTGTTTAACTAGGTATGGACTCCAGGCTGGAGCTGCAAACTCCATGATTGGTCTTACATAAGTGGTATACAAGATCCTGAACGATTCCTTGCATAAGTTTCTAAAGGAAGTTCTTATGTTGGCCAGTCTAGCATATGCCGATGATGATATCCTTTTGATGTGGGCCTTTGGGGACAGGTTCGGTGTGATATCAACCCCTATATCTTTCTCTCACTTTTACTCTTGCAGGATTTCACCTCCCAGATGGTACATTGTGTCCAGCCTTCTGCTCTCTTTGTCTAATTTCATTACTTTACACCTTCCTGTGTTGAACTTTAGTAGCCATTTTATAGACCATTCGGCCAGTTTGTCCTGTAGTCTGTCTACCTTCATCTGTCTTGATTCTTCTCATAATTTTTGCATCATCAGCAAATATTGAGAGGAATGAGTCTATACCCTCTGGAAAGTCGTTTACATATATTAGAAACCAGATGGGTCCAAGTACAGAGCCCCGTGGAACCCCGCTGGTGACATCTCGCCACTCTGATAAATCCCCCCCCCCCTCTCACAGTTACTCGCTGTTTCCTGTTGCTTAGATACTCCCTTATCCACTGGCGCACCTTACCTTTTACTCCTGCCTGCTGCTCCAACATTTGTAACAGCTTTTTGTGAGGTACTGTGTCAAAGGCTTTCTGACAGTCCAAGAAAATGCAGTCTTCCCACCCTTCTCTTTCTTGCCTAATTTGTTTTGCTTGGTCATATAATTCTATTTGTTACGGACTCGTCAGCACCGTCTGAGTATGGCCTGATAATTCCAGTGCCATCTATGGGTCTGTACTCAAACTCCTCTAGAATTAGACGCTACATAGACAATGCCATCCATTGGTGGTGGCGTGATAGTGGCAAACGGCTCTGGTTTCCTGCTCTGGCTAGCAAGAGAGGTCGTTGTCGATGACCTCTGGTGAGGTGGCGGCTCAAGATCAGCGCCATCTGTTGTGCTACAGAGCACAATGTCAAGTCCCTAGTGAGGAAGTGTTACTTCTTGGTTTCACCAGGATCATCCATATAACTGATGACGTGTTTGTGTCCACAGAGATGACGTGAAGCAGCAATCGCACTGGGGATGGCAGTTTACCTTGGGCAGCCTACGTTCTCCCGACTTAGTCCTGCAAGACGACTAAGTAAGCCGCCGCCGATCTGAAGCAGAGTATGTTGACCACTGTTGAAGTAGTATTGGAAGAGATCGGCGTATCCCGGGACTGGCTTAGGGGAGAAACGGGCGTCAGTGAGGTGCCTGTTGGGAAGTGCTGCTAGCCGGTAGCTAGAAGCTTCTGCCAGGGGCTCGCTACCCCTGTATCAATTGTGTTGTGGCCCCAATCAGCGTGTGGCTGAGGTTCTCTGCCAGCAAGTGGCTGGAGAGTGGTCGTGGGGTATTGGAACCTCGTGATACTGTCAGTACGGTGGCCCACAGGAAAGGTGAACTCGCCAGTGTTTCCCAGTATGGTTAGAAAAGGTACAGAGTGCAGTGGAACACTGGGATTGGCGAATTCTGCCTTGTGTGCGTTTTGAGTGTCCTGTGTGAAAGCGACACTTGTACATAAGTATAGTAATATTCCATTTTTATATATCTATTTATGGTGATGGTAAATATATTGGTGAAGGGAATATTGTTTTGTTCATCTCTCCCTTATTAATCCATTGCATTATCTAGCCAATTC
The DNA here is from genome assembly GCF_040958095.1 of Procambarus clarkii. Classification (NCBI taxonomy): domain Eukaryota; kingdom Metazoa; phylum Arthropoda; class Malacostraca; order Decapoda; family Cambaridae; genus Procambarus; species Procambarus clarkii. The sequence goes on along the minus strand of NC_091195.1, from coordinate 9,815,557 downwards.
CTTGAAAGCAACTACCGACTTGGGGTCGGATACAACGAATAAGGTTCATCCATCAAGAACCCGGTTACTGGTCCATAGTGACTGTAACACTATTAAACTTGTGAGGTATGATTTACTATATCTGAACCCATGCTGGTGGTGTGTTACAAAGCTATTTCCCTGCCGATGCTCTACAAGCCTTTTTCTCAGGATATTCTCCATCACCTTGCATGGTATACAAGTTAAGGAAAAGGGCCAGTAGTTCAGCGCCTTTTGCCTGTTACCCTTTTTGTATATTGGGACTACATTAGCTGTCTTCCAGCTTTCCGGTAGGTCTCCTGTTTTGCGTGACCTGTTATACATCATAGAGAGTGGCACACTTAGTGCCTCTACACCTTCTTTTCATATCCACGATGAGATTCTGTCAGGCCCAACAGCCATTGTCACATTTAGCTCCAACAGATTCCTTTTTGACCTCATCACAAGTGAAATCAAATTTCTTCAAGGTTGCTTGGTTTGCCTCCTCATTTATTGCAGGGACATCTCCTTGTTCTATTGTTAAGACCTCCTGGAATCTGAGTTTTTTCATTCTCCTTCTTGTCATTCTCTGTATATCTGTTCTCCCTTTTTCTCAGTTTCATCACTTGTTCTTTCACTGCTGTTTTCCTCCTGATGTGGCTGTGGAGCAGTTTTGGTTGAGTCTTGGCTTTACATGCGATGTCATTTTCATACTGTCTCTCTGCTTCTGTGTGTGTGTATGTGCTTGTGTACTCGCCTAATTGTGCTTGCGGGGGTTGAGCTGTGGCTGTTTGGTCCTGTCTCTCAACCGTCGATCAACAGGTGTACAGGTTCCTGAGCCTATTGGGCTCTATCATATCTACACTTGAAACTGTGTATGGATTCAACCTCCACCACATCACTTCCTAATGCATTTCATTTGTCAACCACACTGACATTATAAGTGTACTTTCTAATATTTATGTGGCTCATTTGGGCACTCACTTTCCACCTGTGTCCCCTAGTGGGACACGGGTGGACATGTGTGTGTGTGTGTGTAATTACCTAAGTGTAGTTACAGGATGAGAGCTACGCTCGTGGTGTCCCGTCTTCCCAGCACTCTTTGTCATGTAACGCTATGAAACTACTGATGGTTTTGGCCTCCACCACCTCACCTAATTTGCTCCAATCGTCTACCACTTTGTTTGCAAAAGTGAATTTCTTATATTTCTTCGGCATCTTTGTTTAGTTAGATTAAATCTATAACCTCGTGTTCTTGAAGTTCCAGATCTTGGGAAATCTTCCCTATCAATTTTTTACTATTTTGTACGTAGTGATCATATCTCCTCTTTTTCTTCTATCTTCTGGTTTTAGGCATATTTAATGCCTCTAACCTCTCCTCGTAGCTTTTGCCCTTCAGTTCTAGGAGCCATTTATTAGCATGTCTTTGCACCTTTTCTAGTCTGTTGATGTGCTTCTTAAGATATGGGGCTCAATACAACCGCTGCATATTCTAGCTTTGGCCAAACAAAAGTCCTGAACTATTTCCTTAGTATTTTGCTATCCATGTATTTAAAAGCAATTCTGAAGTTAGAAAGCGTGGCATAGGCTCCTCGCACAATGTTCTTTATGTGGTCCTCAGGTGATAGTCTTCTTTCTAGAACCACCCCTAGATTTCTTTATCAGAAGTCTTTAAAGATTTTCCACATAATTTATAGGTTGTGTGGGGTCTGTTCTATTCCACATTCCATCACATGCCATTTATTTACATTACATTCCATTTGCCAAGTGGTGTTCCATATACTTAATATTAGACAATGAACATTACCGGTGCAGGAACAGAACCCTGTGGTACTCCCTCTGTGACATTTCTTCAGTCCGATACACTTCCTCTTATTACTGCCCTCATATTTTTACCAGTCAGAAAATTTTTCATCCATGTTAGCAGCTTAGCTGTCGCCCCTCCAATGTGTTCCAGTTTCCAGAACAACCTCTTATGTGGAACTCTGTTGATGGCCTTATTTTAGGTCCAGATAGATTCCTTCAACCCAAGCATCCCTTTCCTGTAAAATCTCTGTGGCTCGATCAAAGAAACTGAGTAAATTCGATACACGGGATCTTCCCGATCGAAAACCAAACTGTCTGTCTGATATTATAAAGTTTTTCTCCAGGTGTTCTACCCATTTAGTTTTAATTATTTTTTCCTATAGTTTGACTATTACACTTGTCAATGATACAGATGTACTCACCTAATTGTGCTTGCGGGGATTGAGCTCTGGCTCTTTGGTCCCGCCTCCTAACCGTCAATCTACTGGTGTACAGATTCCTGAGCCTACTGGGCTCTATCATATCTACATTTAAAACTGTGTATGGCGTCAGCCTTCACCACATCACGGCCTAATGCATTCCATCTATTAACTACTGACACTGAAAAAGTTCTTTGTAACGTCCCTGTGACTCATTTGGGTACTCAGTTTCCACCTGTGTCCCCTTGTTCGCGTACCACCAGTGTTGAATAGTTTATCCTTGTCTACCCTGTCAATACCCCTGAGGTTTTTGTAGGTTGTGATCATGTCTCTTCTTACTCCTCTTTCTTCCAGTGTCCTAAGGTGCATCTCTCGCAGCCTTTCATCGTAACTCATGCCTCTTAGCTATGGGACTAGTCTAGTGGCATACCTCTGAACTTTTTCCAGCTTCGTCTTGTGCTTGACAAGGTACGGGCTCCATGCTGGGGCCGCATACTCCAGGATTGGTCTTACAAATGTGGTATACAAGATTTTGAATGATTCCTTACACAGGTTCCTGAATGCTGTTTTGATGTTAGCCAGTCTCCCATATACCACAGACGTAATTCTTTTTATGTGGGCTTCAAGAGGCAGGTTTGGTGTGATATCAACCCCTAGATCTTTCTTTCTGTCTGTTTCATGAAGTACCTCATCTCCCATTCTGTATCCTGTGTCTGGCCTTCTGTTTCCGCCGCCTAGTTTCATTACTTTGCATTTACTTGGGTTGAACTTGAGCAGCCATTTGTTGTACCATTCATTCAATCTGTCCAGGTCATCTTGTTGCCTCCTACTATCCTCCTCTGTCATCAGCAAACATTGAGAGAAACGAGTCTATACCCTCCAGGAGATTATTTACATATATCAGAAACAGTATAGGTCCAAGGACTGACCCCTGCGGGACTCCACTTGTGAGGTCTCGCCAATCTGAGACCTCGCCTCTCACAGTGACTCATTGTCTTCTGTTGCTTAGGCACTCCCTTATCCAATGGAGTATTTTCCCTTTCACTCCAGCCTGCATCTCCAGCTTTATCACTAGCCTCTTGTGTGGTACTGTATCAAAGGCTTTCTGGCAATCCAAAAATATGCAGTCTGCCCCTCCCCGCTCTTTGTTGCCTGGTCGTAGAATTCAATTAACCGTGTGAGGCAGGACTTACCATCCCTGAACCCATGTTCATGCTGTGTTACAAAGTTCCTTCGCTCCAGATGTTCCACTAGCTTTCTTCACACAATCTTCTCCATCAGCTTGCATGGTATGCAGGTTAGGGACACTGGCCTGTAGTTCAGTACCTCCTGTCTATTCCCTTTCCTATATATCGGGACCACATTAGCTACTTTCCAAATGGGTAACCACAGTGCTTCTGCTCCTTCCTTTAGTATCCAAGGGGAAATTCCATCTGGGCCTTTAGTCTTTGTCACATCCAACTCTAGTAACAACTTCCTTACTTCCTCACTGGTAATCTCAAATTCTTCCAGTGGTTCCTGGTTAACAATTCCCTCTCTTATCTCTGGAATTTCTCCTTGTTTTAAGGTGAAGACCTCCTGGAATTTCTTATTCAGTTCCTCACACACCTCCTTATCGTTTGTAGTGAATCTTTGTGCCCCATCCTTAATTTCATTACCTGTTCCTTTACTGTTGTTTATCTCCTGATGTGGCTGTGCAGCAATTTAGGGTGAGACTTTGCCTGGCTCGCGATGTCATTTTCGTATTGTCTTTCTGCCTCTCTTCTCATCCTGACATATTCATTCCTGACCCCCTGGTATCTCTCTCTGCTCTCAAGTGTCCTGTTATTCCTATAGTTTCTCTATGCCCTTTTACTTTGCTGCTTAGCTAGCCTACATCTCTGATTAAACCATGGGTTTCTCGTCTTCATTTCGTTGTCTTCCTTTTGGACTGGGACATACTTGTTTGCTGCCTCCTTGCATTTCTGCGTGACGTAGTCCATCATGTCTTGGGCCGTCTTTCCCCTGAGCTCTGTTTCCCATGTTATATCTGTTAGGAGTCTTCTTATCTCCTCATAGTTACCCTTTCGGAATGCCAGCCATTTGTTTTCAGTACCCCTCCTCGAGTGTGTGTGTGTGTGTGTGTGTGTGTATGTGTGTGTGTGTGCGTGTTTGCTCACACTAATCGCGCGCGCGCGCGATTAGTGTGAGCATGTGTGATGAGAGCGAGAGTAGGTGAGTAGATGAGCGTTGATGACCTTTGACCCTCATCCCTAGGCCTAACTATACATTCCATTCAAATTCCTGACAATCTCGTCACTCTTCATTCTTTTCCTGGGTGTTGCATGTTACGTTTTCAAATCAAAGTGTTACTCTTCCCATAAGTTAACCTCGGTAGTGCATCGTAGTTCAATAAACTAGTAAGTTGTCCAACAGATACTTACTCTTATTATTAACAATATTTTACCAAGTCATCTTTCTGCGAAATAACTAAGTTATCTTTTCGTTTACTCTAACAAAATCATTCAAACAAATCTATATGACTTTACGTCAAACTTTAAGTCAACTGTGACCATGTATTAGTTCAACTTTATTTTTGTGTTTTATGAGTTACAAATCTTACCAACTCAATCTTTCAGGATCTTTGCTGTTTTACATAGTATCAAAGAACTGAAGAAATCTTTCTGTAGTCTACCTCATCCTACAACTGTTTCGTATCATAACAACTACCACTGATCTTTACGCATCACGCGAACACTAAATACTTATAGGCATCTTTGTGTTTATGTCTTATAATGTTACCAAGTTTATTGATCTGTACACAGAGAATAAACTACACCAACGTGAAGTATCAGCGAGACACCTTCTTCTTTCTATTGTTCTGTATCTTCCATCATTGCTATTTAAGCTTTAAAGATTGACTGTTTGTATTCCATGTTAAGTGTGGATTTTACGTTATTTGGAGTAGTTCAAATATTTGCTAACTATTTCTGAGTGAGCGTGAGAGAAGTGTGGGAGAGCGTGTGTGCCACTCATCTAGGTGAACTTATCTATCTGTACTTTACAAACAATTTCTTAGATCCAACATTAGATTTTCAGCTCCCTTACACTATGCTCTGGTAGCACAATATAGATCAGTATCAGTAAAGTACACAACTCATCCCCGTTATTATTAACTAAGTTAGTATTTTTACTTTTATCAAAAAGTTTTTCAAACTCATCATAATTAAGATAAAGTTTTTACCAAGTCAATATTTTCATTATTATTATTTTTCCATATTTCCAATCGCCGTTTCTTTAATCTGTCTGTAGGTTTTCCCGTCGGAAGTCATGATGGTGTCCCTCATGACGTGTAGTATTGCCTCTTGTAGGAGCTCTTTGGACGGGGATCTTCAGACACCTGCCTCCTTAAGCTCGTGCTGGATCTTGGGTTTGTTTATGTCAAAAAAGTCGCTACTCTCGTTGTGGGTTACTTGGGTACAAGGATACTACATCAAGCGAAAATAGACATGTGGCAGAAAGTCATTATAGTTCCGCAGGCGTATGAGGAAGTCCGTAGTATCCTTCAGTCGTTCCGGGAGAAGTTTCAATAGTGGTGTGAGTAGAGCTGAACACCTGAGGACAACAGGTTTTGTTGGTACTTGACAGCCACTCACTACTGGCCGGCCTGGCCATGAGCCAGTTGCTTCTAACCTTTCTTTAAGGATTTTCGCGAGGATGTATAGAGCCGAGACTTTCGACGGGAAGTTAAGAAAAATATCTCTTATCTCCGCTCAGAGTAGACCTCCCTGGCGTCCCGTCCATGAGTCTTCATTTCTGTAGGACTTTACGACCAAGGGTCTTACTCCAGATCTGTGCGTTCTTAAGGGCCACGGACTGGTTCTGGAAAGCTGGTATGTGCCCCTGTCCAACAGTTGCCGTATCATTTCCTTCCTGTAATTCTCTGTTTTTCATATTACAACCATTGCTCCTTTGTCCGCTGGTTTGATGACTATGTCAGCCCTGTTTTGCAGGTTCTTTAGGGCGGCTTTTTCCTCTACTGTCATATTTGGCTTGTGTCTCTCTTGGACAGCTGAGAGCAGGTTGGTCCTCACTTCCTCTATCTTTGGGTGTAGGCCAAGCACACACACCTGCACACATTCTGGATGTGCAGGTGGGTTTTTTGCGTGCACATACGTGTGCATCCAAAAAGGAAAGTGAGAGAGCATGTTAGTATTGTGTTTTGGTAAACCTAGCAGGTTTGTCTTAAGCTCTCTCGTCACTTTCAACCAGGAGACATTAATTTTGGCTTCTAAATCGTTGAGAGAGTCGTTTATTGCTGTTTCCCGTGCTCATCGTGTTGGTGTTCTGCGACCAAGGTGAGTCCTTTTCTGAGCATTAATCATTCTTGGGGCGTCAGGTCAACTTCTGAGACAACTGTATGGGCTAGTTCTGTTTTGTCCATCGCCGTCTCGGCAGGTCGTCCTCCCGTCGGGTCGTCTTACTCTTGGCGGCTGGTTACTCTCTCTGGGGTTGGTACTCCGTCCTCCTCCGGCGTCGTCGTTGTCGTCTGGACGTCAGTGGTCCTCTGGATCGTCTAAGTTTCTGTTCCTACTCCAATCTCTGTTTTTGGATCTGAAATGGTTTACGATGTTGGTCCCTGTTACCTTCTCTGTTGTTGTCACTATTCCTCCCCCTGGTTCTCCAGGGTTCTTTCTCAGTCTGTTGTTGTCACTATTCCTCCCCTGGTTCTCCAGGGGTCTCTCTCAGTCTGTTGTTGTCACTATTCCTTCCCCTGGTTCTCCAGGGTTCTTTCTCAGTCTGTTGTTGTCACTATTCCTTCCCCTGGTTCTCCAGGGTTCTTTCTCAGTCTGTTGTTGTCACTATTCCTTCCCTGGTTCTCCAGGGGTCTCTCTCAGTCTGTTGTTGTCACTATTCCTCCCCTGGTTCTCCAGGGATGTCTTTCAGAATGTCGACTGTAGGGGCTGTTGTTGTCTGCTCGGCTGTTGGGGCTGTTGTTGTCTGCTCGGCTGTTGAGGCTGTTGTTGTCTGCTCGTCTGTTAAGGCTGTTGTTGTCTACTGGTCTGTTGGGTCTGTTGTTGTCTGCTGGTCTGTTGAGGCTGTTGTTGTCTGCTCGTCTGTTGAGGCCGTTGTTGTCTGCTCGTCTGTTGAGGCCGTTGTTGTCTGCTCGGCTGTTGGGGCTGTTGTTGTCTGCTCGGCTGTTGAGGCTGTTGTTGTCTGCTCGTCTGTTGAGGCTGTTGATGTCTGCTGGTCTGTTGAGGCTGTTGTTGTCTGCTCGGCTGTTGAGGCTGTTGTTGTCTGCTCGGCTGTTGGGGCTGTTGTTGTCTGCTCGACTGTTGAGGCTGTTGTTGTCTGCTCGGATGTTGAGGCTGTTGTTGTCTGCTCGGCTGTTGAGGCTGTTGTTGTCTGCTCGGCTGTTGAGGCTGTTGTTGTCTGCTCGGCTGTTGAGGCTGTTGTTGTCTGCTTGGCTGTTGAGGCTGTTGTTGTCTGCTGGTCTGTTGAGGCTTCTGTTGTCTGCTCGGCTGTTGCGGCTGTTGTTGTCTGCTCGGCTGTTGAGGCAGTTGTTGTTTGCTCGTCTGTTGGGGCTGGTCTGCTGAGGCTTCTGTTGGGGCTGGTCTGTTGAGGCTTCTGTTGTCTGCTCGGCTGTAGCGGCTGTTGTTGTCTGCTCGGCTGTTGAGGCTGTTGTTGTCTGCTCGTCTGTTGGGGCTGTTGTTGTCTGCTCGTCTGTTGGGGCTGTTGTTGTCTGCTCGGCTGTTGGGGCTGTTGTTGTCTGCTCGGGTGTTGAGGCCGTTGTTGTCTGCTCGGCTGTTGAGGCTGTTGTTGTCTGCTCGCCTGTTGGGGCTGTTGTTGTCTGCTCGGCTGTTGAGGATGTTGTTGTCTGCTCGGCTGTTGAGGCTGTTGTTGTCTGCTCGGCTGTTGAGGCTGTTGTTGTCTGCTCGGCTGTTGAGGCTGTTGTTGTCTGCTCGGCTGTTGAGGCTGTTGTTGTCTGCTCGTCTGTTGAGGCTGTTGTTGTCTGCTCGGCTGTTGAGGCTGTTGTTGTCTGCTGGTCTGTTGAGGCTGTTGTTGTCTGATCGGCTGTTGAGGCTGTTGTTGTCTGCTCGTCTGTTGAGGCTGTTGTTGTCTGCTCGGCTGTTGAGGCTGTTGTTGTCTGCTGGTCTGTTGAGGCTGTTGTTGTCTGCTGGTCTGTTGGGGCTGTTGTTGTCTGCTGGTCTGTTTGGGCTGTTGTTGTCTGCTCGGCTGTTGAGGCTGTTGTTGTCTGCTGGTCTGTTGAGGCTGTTGTTGTCTGCTGGTCTGTTGAGGCTGTTGTTGTCTGCTCGGCTGTTGAAGCTGTTGTTGTCTGTTTGGCTGTTGAGGCTGTTGTTGTCTGTTCGGCTGTTGAGGCTGTTGTTGTCTGCTCGGCTGTTGTTGTCTGCTCGGCTTTTGAGGCTGTTGTTGTCTGCTCGGCTGTTGAGGCTGTTGTTATCTGCTCGGCTGTTGAGGAGGTTGTTGTCTGCTCGGCTGTTGAGGCTGTTGTTGTCTGCTCGGCTGTTGAGGCTGTTGTTGTCTGCTCGGCTGTTGAGGCTGTTGTTGTCTGCTCGGCTGTTGAGGCTGTTGTTGTCTGCTCGGCTGTTGGGGCTGTTGTTGTCTACTCGGCTGTTGGGGCTGTTGTTGTCTGCTCGGCTGTTGGGGCTGTTGTTGTCTGCTCGGCTGTTGAGGCTGTTGTTGTCTGCTCGACTGTTGAGGCTGTTGTTGTGTGCTCGGCTGTTGAGGCTGTTGTTGTCTGCTCTGCTGTTGAGGCTGTTGTTGTCAGCTGGGCTGTTGTGGCTGTTGTTGTCTGCTCGGCTGTTGAGGCTGTTGTTGTCTGCTCGGCTGTTGTTGTCTGCTCGGCTGTTGAGGCTGTTGTTGTCTGCTCGGCTGTTGTTGTCTGCTCGGCTGTTGAGGCTGTTGTTGTCTGCTCGGCTGTTGAGGCTGTTGTTGTCTGCTGGGCTGTTGTGGCTGTTGTTGTCTGCTCATCTGTTGAGGCTGTTGTTGTCTGCTCGGCTGTTGAGGCTGTTGTTGTCTGCTCGGCTGTTGAGGCTGTTGTTGTCTGCTCGGCTGTTGAGGCTGTTGTTGTCTGCTCGGCTGTTGGGGCTGTTGTTGTCTGCTCGGCTGTTGAGGCTGTTGTTGTCTGCTCGGCTGTTGAGGCTGCTGTTGTGTGCTCGGCTGTTGAGGCTGTTGTTGTGTGCTCGGCTGTTGAGGCTGTTGTTGCCTGCTGGGCTGTTGTGGCTGTTGTTGTCTGCTCGGCTGTTGAGGCTGTTGTTGTCTGCTCGGTTGTTGGGGCTGTTGTTGTCTGCTCGGCTGTTGAGGCTGTTGTTGTCTGCTCGGCTGTTGAGGCTGTTGTTGTCTGCTCGGCTGTTGAGGCTGTTGTTGTCTGCTCGGCTGTTGAGGCTGTTGTTGTCTGCTCAGCTGTTGTTGTCTGCTCGGCTGTTGGGGCTGTTGTTGTCTGCTCGGCTGTTGGGGCTGTTGTTGTCTGCTCGGCTGTTGAGGCTGTTGTTGTATGCTCGTCTGTTGAGGCTGTTGTTGTCTGCTGGGCTGTTGTGGCTGTTGTTGTCTGCTCGGCTGTTGGGGCTGTTGTTGTCTGCTCGGCTGTTGAGGCTGTTGTTGTCTGGTGGGCTGTTGTGGCTGTTGTTGTCTGCTCGGCTGTTGGAGCTGTTGTTGTCTGCTCGGCTGTTGAGGCTGTTGTTGTCTGCTCGGCTGTTGAGGCTGTTGAGGCTGTTGTTGTCTGCTCGGCTGTTGAGGCTGTTGTTGTGTGCTCGGCTGTTGAGGCTGTTGTTGTCTGCTCGGCTGTTGAGGCTGTTGTTGTCTGCTGGGCTGTTGTGGCTGTTGTTGTCTGCTCGGCTGTTGGGGCTGTTGTTGTCTGCTCGGCTGTTGAGGCTGTTGTTGTCTGCTCGGCTGTTGACGCTGTTGTTGTCTGCTCGGCTGTTGAGGCTGTTGTTGTCTGCTCGGCTGTTGACGCTGTTGTTGTCTGCTCGGCTGTTGAGGCTGTTGTTGTCTGCTCGTCTGTTGAGGCTGTTGTTGTCTGCTCCGCTGTTGAGGCTGTTGTTGTCTGCTGGGCTGTTGTGGCTGTTGTTGTCTGCTCGGCTGTTGAGGCTGTTGTTGTCTGCTCGGCTGTTGAGGCTGTTGTTGTCTGCTCGGCTGTTGAGGCTGTTGTTGTCTGCTCGGCTGTTGAGGCTGTTGTTGTCTGCTCGGCTGTTGAGGCTGTTGTTGTCTGCTCGGCTGTTGAGGCTGTTGTTGTCTGCTCGGCTGTTGAGGCTGTTGTTGTCTGCTCGGCTGTTGAGGCTGTTGTTGTCTGCTCGGCTGTTGAGGCTGTTGTTGTCTGCTGGGCTGTTGTGGCTGTTGTTGTCTGCTCGGCTGTTGAGGCTGTTGTTGTCTGCTCGGCTGTTGAGGCTGTTGTTGTCTGCTCGGCTGTTGAGGCTGTTGTTGTCTGCTCGGCTGTTGAGGCTGTTGTTGTCTGCTGGGCTGTTGTGGCTGTTGTTGTCTGCTCTGCTGTTGAGGCTGTTGTTGTCTGCTCGGCTGTTGAGGCTGTTGTTGTCTGCTCGGCTGTTGAGGCTGTTGTTGTCTGCTCGGCTGTTGAGGCTGTTGTTGTCTGCTCGGCTGTTGAGGCTGTTGTTGTCTGCTCGGCTGTTGGGGCTGTTGTTGTCTGCTCGGCTGTTGAGGCTGTTGTTGTCTGCTCGGCTGTTGAGGCTGTTGTTGTCTGCTCGGCTGTTGAGGCTGTTGTTGTCTGCTCGGCTGTTGAGGCTGTTGTTGTCTGCTGGTCTGTTGAGGCTTCTGTTGTCTGCTCGGCTGTTGCGGCTGTTGTTGTCTGCTCGGCTGTTGAGGCTGTTGTTGTCTGCTCGTCTGTTGGGGCTGTTGTTGTCTGCTCGTCTGTTGGGGCTGTTGTTGTCTGCTCGGCTGTTGAGGCTGTTGTTGTCTGCTCGGCTGTTGAAGCTGTTGTTGTCTGCTCGGCTGTTGAGGCTGTTGTTGTCTGCTCGGCTGTTGGGGCTGTTGTTGTCTGCTCGGCTGTTGGGGCTGTTGTTGTCTGCTCGGCTGTTGAGGCTGTTGTTGTCTGCTCGGCTGTTGAGGCTGTTGTTGTCTGCTCGGCTGTTGAGGCTGTTGTTGTCTGCTGGGCTGTTGTGTCTCTTGTTGTCTGCTCGAATGTTGGGGCTGTTGTTGTCTGCTCGGCTGTTGAGGCTGTTGTTGTCTGCTCGGCTGTTGAGGCTGTTGTTGTCTCCTGGGCTGTTGTGGCTGTTGTTGTCTGCTCGGCTGTTGAGGCTGTTTTTGTCTGCTCGGCTGTTGAGGCTGTTGTTGTCTGCTGGGGTGTTGTGGCTGTTGTTGTCTGCTCGGCTGTTGGAGCTGTTGTTGTCTGCTCGGCTGTTGAGGCTGTTGTCTGTTCGGCTGTTGGGGCTGTTGTTGTCTGCTCGGCTGTTCAGGCTGTTGTTGTCTGCTCGGCTGTTGAGGCTGTTGTTGTCTGCTCGGCTGTTGAGGCTGCTGTTGTGTGCTCGGCTGTTGAGGCTGTTGTTGTCTGCTCGGCTGTTGAGGCTGTTGTTGTCTGCTCGGCTGTTGAGGCTGTTGTTGTCTGCTCGGCTGTTGGTGTCTGCTCGGCTGTTGAGGCTGTTGTTGTCTGCTCGGCTGTTGGGGCTGTTGTTGTCTGCTCGGCTGTTGAGGCTGTTGTTGTCTGCTTGGCTGTTGAGGTTGTTGTTGTCTGCTCGGCTGTTGGGGCTGTTGTTGTCTGGTCGGCTGTTGAGGCTGTTGTTGTCTGCTGGGCTGTTGAGGCTGTTGTTGTCTGCTGGGCTGTTGGAGGTGTTGGTCGTCGTAGTCGGTGTTACTGGTCCTCTTCCGGTAGTTCTGCCTGGGCTGCTATCGAGGTCAGCTGGCGGAGTTTACCGCCATTGGTGGTATTATCTGTATGTTCCGTACCTTCCGTACAAGAACATACACCGTACCTGTATGTTCTTGTGTGTTGTGACTGTACCCACCGTACCTGTATGTTTTTGTGTGTTGTGACTGTATCCACCGTACCTGTATGTTCTTGTGTGTTGTGACTGTATCCACCGTACCTGTATGTTCTTGTGTGTTGTGACTGTACCCACCGTACCTATATGTTCTTGTGTGTTGTGACTGTATCCACCGTACCTGTATGTTTTTGTGTGTTGTGACTGTACCCACCGTACCTGTATGTTCTTGTGTGTTGTGGCTGTATCCACCGTACCTCTATGTTCTTGTGTGTTGTGGCTGTACCCACCGTACCTCTATGTTCTTGTGTGTTGTGGCTGTACCCACCGCACCTGTATGTTCTTGTGTGTTGTGACTGTATCCACCGTACCTGTATGTTCTTGTGTGTTGTGACTGTATCCACCGTACCTCTATGTTCTTGTGTGTTGTGACTGTACCCACCGTACCTGTATGTTCTTGTGTGTTGTGACTGTATCCACCGTACCTGTATGTTCTTGTGTGTTGTGACTGTATCACCGTACCTGTATGTTCTTGTGTGTTGTGACTGTACCCACCGTACCTGTATGTTCTTGTGTGTTGTGACTGTATCCACCGTACCTGTATGTTCTTGTGTGTTGTGACTGTATCACCGTACCTGTATGTTCTTGTGTGTTGTGACTGTATCCACCGTACCTGTATGTTCTTGTGTGTTGTGACTGTGTCACCGTACCTGTATTTTCTTGTGTGTTGTGACTGTGTCCACCGTACCTGTATGTTCTTGTGTGTTGTGACTGTATCCACCGTACCTGTATGTTCTTGTGTGTTGTGACTGTATCACCGTACCTGTATGTTCTTGTGTGTTGTGACTGTACCCACCGTACCTGTATGTTCTTGTGTGTTGTGACTGTATCCACCGTACCTGTATGTTCTTGTGTGTTGTGACTGTGTCCACCGTACCTGTATGTTCTTGTGTGTTGTGACTGTATCCACCGTACCTGTATGTTCTTGTGTGTTGTGACTGTATCCACCGTACCTGTATGTTCTTGTGTGTTGTGACTGTATCCACCGTACCTGTATGTTCTTGTGTGATGTGACTGTACCCACCGTACCTCTATGTTCTTGTGTGTTGTGACTGTATCCACCGTACCTGTATGTTCTTGTGTGTTGTGACTGTATCCACCGTACCTGTATGTTCTTGTGTGTTGTGACTGTATCCACCGTACCTGTGTGTTCTTGTGTGTTGTGACTGTATCCACCGTACCTGTCTGTTCTTGTGAGAGAGAACGAGAGAGAGAGAACGAGAGAGAGAGAGAGAGAGAGAGAGAGAGAGAGAGAGAGAGAGAGAGAGAGAGAGAGAGAGAGAGAGAGAGAGAGAGAGAGAGAGAGAGAGCTTTAGCCACAAGACTATGAGTACATGGGTCATTACAATACAAAAATAAGACAGCATTACAAAGTATAATAAACTGCAGGAGCCAGTGTACTACTACACAGGAGATTACTCATGCCGCTGGAGGATATGACCAAACAACCACACGACAACAGGCAATGTACTCACTGTTGCCACTTGTTGTCATGTCTCATGATCCTGACAGCACTTCTAATCTCAGTCACCAGACCAATTAATTTTCAATATATGCTCTCCTTTATGATTTACAGGAATTCTGTAAATGATAACGGAGGACACTGACTGAAAATGCCCTCCATGCCCGAATCCATCCCCATTGTGCAAAGTAAACAAAGATACTTTTAATGAGCATATACAGTAATAATAATAATAATAATAACAAATAACATACATAAAAGAGTCTCTGGCAGTTTCAGAGTGAGTACGTCACCAAAGCTTATACAATTCTCTTATTTACTGATGACGCATTTTTTCCTACATTACAAACATACTTTTGGTTTTTTGTTTATCAAACGTCCTATACTCTTCCTCACCCTGCCTCAGGGCACAGGTCCTACCTTTTCTCACCCTGCCACAGGGCACAGGTCCTACCCGTCATCATCCTGCCACAGGGTGAGGACAGGTAGGATCATTCTGTTGACGCAAATGGTGACAAGTCACGGACGAGGCCTCTGGTACAATAATGGTGACGAGGCCTCTGGTACAATAATGGTGACGAGGCCTCTGGTACAATAATGGTGACAAGTCACGGACGAGGCTTCTGGTTCAATAATGGTGACAAGTCACGGACGAGGCCTCTGGTACAGTAATAGTGACAAGTCACGGACGAGGCTTCTGGTACAATAATAGTGACGAGTCATGGACGAGGCCTCTGTTACAATAATGGTGACGATGCCTCTGGTACAATAATGGTGACGAGGCCTCTGGTACAATAATAGTAACGAAGTCTCTGGCACAAAAATACATCTCATGTTTCCAAAGAGAAATATTTAAGGTTGTACAAGAGTGGGAGAGATAGGAGAGATGAGAGTGAAAGTGACCTAACTGCAGCTGTATGCGAGACCTGTATGCGTCCTGCCCCTAATGTTAAACACCTGCACACTCTAACACCTGTAATGGTTATGAAAGCTAAACATTGAGAGTTATGCTAGTCCCTTTAACATGTGCTGTGACAACCATTAACATGGAATGTTGGAACTGTTTGTCTGTCTGTGTGTCTTACAGTCTTTTGTCTTCCAGGTACAGCACCACCTGTAATAAACACTCCAGGTACAGCACCACCTGTAATAAACACTTCAGGTACAGCACCATCTGTAATAAACACTTCCAGGTACAGCACCACCTGTAATAAACACTCCAGGTACAGCACCACCTGTAATAAACACTTCCAGGTACAGCACCACCTGTAATAAACACTCCAGGTACAGCACCACCTGTAATAAACACTTCAGGTACAGCACCACCTGTAATAAACACTCCAGGTACAGCACCATCTGTAATAAACACTCCAGGTACAGCACCACCTGTAATAAACACTCCAGGTACAGCACCACCTGTAATAAACACTTCCAGGTACAGCACCACCTGTAATAAACACTCCAGGTACAGCACCACCTGTAATAAACACTTCCAGGTACAGCACCACTTGTAATAAACACTCCAGGTACAGCACCACTTGTAATAAACACTTCAGGTACAGCACCACCTGTAATAAACACTTCCAGGTACAGCACCACCTGTAATAAATACTCCAGGTACAGCACCACCTGTAATAAACACTTCCAGGTACAGCACCACCTGTAATAAACACTCCAGGTACAGCACCACCTGTAATAAACACTCCAGGTACAGCACCACTTGTAATAAACACTTCAGGTACAGCACCACCTGTAATAAACACTTCCAGGTACAGCACCACCTGTAATAAATACTTCAGGTACAGCACCACCTGTAATAAACACTTCCAGGTACAGCACCACCTGTAATAAACACTCCAGGTACAGCACCACTTGTAATAAATACTTCAGGTACAGCACCACCTGTAATAAACACTTCAGGTACAGCACCACCTGTAATAAACACTTCAGGTACAGCACCACCTGTAATAAACACTTCAGGTACAGCACCACCTGTAATAAACACTTCCAGGTACAGCACCACCTGTAATAAACACTCCAGGTACAGCACCACCTGTAATAAACACTTCCAGGTACAGAACCACCTGTAATAAACACTTCCTGGTACAGCACCACCTGTAATAAACACTCCAGGTACAGCACCACCTGTAATAAACACTTCCAGGTACAGCACCACCTGTAATAAACACTCCAGGTACAGCACCACCTGTAATAAACACTTCCAGGTACAGCACCACCTGTAATAAACACTCCAGGTACACCACCACCTGTAATAAACACTCCAGGTACAGCACCACCTGTAATAAACACTTCCTGGTACACCACCACCTGTAATAAACACTCCAGGTACAGCACCATCTGTAATAAACACTTCCTTGTACAGCACCACCTGTAATAAACACTCCAGGTACAGCACCACCTGTAATAAACACTTCCAGGTACAGCACCACCTGTAATAAACACTTCCTGGTACACCACCACCTGTAATAAACACTCCAGGTACAGCACCATCTGTAATAAACACTTCCTGGTACAGCACCACCTGTAATAAACACTCCAGGTACAGCACCACCTGTAATAAACACTTCAGGTACAGCACCACCTGTAATAAACACTCCAGGTACAGCACCATCTGTAATAAACACTTCCAGGTACAGCACCATCTGTAATAAACACTTAAAGGTACAGCACCACCTGTAATAAACACTTCAGGTACAGCACCACCTGTAATAAACACTTCAGGTACAGCACCACCTGTAATAAACACTTAAAGGTCCAGCACCACCTGTAATAAACACTTAAAGGTACAGCACTACCTGTAATAAACACTTCAGGTACAGCACCACCTGTAATAAACACTTAAAGGTACAGCACCACCTGTAATAAACACTCCAGGTACAGCACCACCTGTAATAAACACTCCAGGTACAGCACCACCTGTAATAAACACTCCAGGTACAGCACCACCTGTAATAAACACTTCAGGTACAGCACCACCTGTAATAAACACTTAAAGGTACAGCACCACCTGTAATAAACACTTCAGGTACAGCACCACCTGTAATAAACACTGTACTTGTTACCATACCTAAGAACTGTCAAGCTTCTGTGTCCTCCACTGACAACTACAGAACTATTGACCTAAACGGACTATGAACGCACTTTAGCGCGCCCGGCAAACAACAACAAAAATAGTGCAAAGTGCTCCTGGTGTTTTGGGTGATCGAGCGGCAACCCGGAAAAGTGTAAACTCTTTTCACTGTCCTGACCTTAATTTTCTACGTACGTATTTCATTTTTGTACCAATGTGTTCGCAATAGAATGTTCTAGAAGAACATATGTATAAAATATCACAGAAGGATGCGCTAGACCGGTACCAAATAAAGAAACTTCGTCGCTTACACTCGCCATGTCAAGTCGATCGGATAAGAATTGATTTTTTTAGAAATATTTGTTCATCAGACATAAAAATATGTCGCTCCCTCAGATTCAAGAGAAAAATAGTTGTCCCAATTTTGTGCCCGCAGGGAAGTAAAGTGATAACACTTTACTCCCCCACTAAACACTAATAACACTAAATTAAACAAAGAATTTGATTACTTACTGACGTTCCAGCTGACCAACTGGACGCCTCTGACCTTCAGTTTGCATACAGAAATGGTTGCTCAGTCTCGCGTCCTCCTAATAGCACGTCGCATTTTGACGTATACTTTACCTAAAGCCAAAAATTGTCGCATTAGAAAATGGTAGCAACTCACGCAATTGATATCATATGCCTTTTTCTGTTCGTGAGTCGTCTGGTAGGTTAGGATAAGGCACTTCAGTACGACAGTTCTTGACGTTGGGAACGCTCGCGAGAACAGGTTGACTCAACAACGCTCTGTAGTTTCATGGTGGCGGAAACGATTCAGTTCTACAACTCGTAAGGTAGTTCTGTTCTCTCTTTATTTCCTGATGCTTCCAAAGCTTTTGAAAAAGTTGCATGCATCAAATTTTTAGAGAATCGCCTAACAGAGAAGTATGCCCTGTCATTACTAGATTATTTATATCTTTCTTATGAGGTATGTTATTACCTCATAACACTTACTTATTACTTACGGGCTGCTTCCTGGGGGTGGAGGCCTGGTCGAGGACCGGGCCGCGGGGACACTAAAAAGCCCCGAAATCATCTCAAGATATATGTATATTAGCTGTGAATTGGAGTATTGTCCTCTATGAATATTTCTTCCTAAAAATGGAGTCAAACAAGGTGCAGTGTTTAGTCCTATATCATTTGTTGTCTATCTTGATCCCAAGAGCCATAAGCTGGCTGTCACACAGGCAGTATTACGGCCAATGTTTCTGTTATGCTGATGATCTAGTTCTACTCGCACCCACCAAAGATGCTATGGACGCCTTGATAGGAATATGTGAAAGATATAGTGCAGAATACAACCTAACGTTGAATCCTGCCAAGTGTGCCCTAGCTTGTTTTAACTCACTGGATACAATTTATATTGATCCCAAATTATATTTACTAAGCAGAGATTTCTGTAAAGTATACTGACAAATATCTGTGGCATATTATATCCTCAAAGGGGCAACTTTTCAAATTTTGTTATGCTATTAGAGATCTGAAGTTAGAACAAATGTCATTAGGAGTAAATTCGGTCATCTTAATATCTTTCAAACGTAAGGTTATTTAGCACTCAATATTTAAGCCTGTATAGATGTGAACTATAGGACCAACAAAAGGCTGATCTTGGTATGCTTAATTGTGAATGGAGGAAATGTTCAAGGCGAATCTTGGGTGTCCATCCTCGCACTCATTGTTATCTCATATCAGGCATGATGTGCACACCCACACGTAAAGAAATTACGTTAACGAAACCACACATCAGAAGATGGAGAAACGACGACGTTTCGGTCCGTCCTGGACCATTATCAAGTCATGTGTTTGATACACACGACTTGATAATGGTCCAAGACGAACCCAAATGTCGTCGTTTTCCCATTTTCTGATGTGTGGTTTGGTCATCATATCTTCAGCACCGTTACTGTGATTCATCGTCTGCAAATGGAGAAGTTGTTTACAAAGAATTATATATTTTTGGGTGAAGGGAATCACTAATCCAGCAAACTCAAACAATTCTTTTTTCAGGCACTCACTTGTCACTAGCCACTCCAACTTTTCCAGAAATATAAACTTCATTGCCAGGAAACACAACTTAAGAATAAGTGATGTATATAATGGTGCAGCAGATATACATTATAGAATAAAGCAACTGACTAGTCAGCAGAGAAAGCAGGAAGACCCCAGCTGGATAACAGAGATTTTGACGGAACTTCCGTCGTAAAGAGACGGCCAACTGACAGGCATCTTGAGTGCTATGGAAGTCAGCTCTATGTTACAGTGTTGGGAGAGATTTTGCTCTGGGTTACCCCTAGAATCTGATTGTATTCTCATCGTCTACTTTTGTAATATAAAATGTGGCAATATTTCTCACTGCTCTAATGGTAAACTACGCTTTATTTTCCCAACATATATCACCTCTCAAACTGTAAGCTAAATGTTACTCACTATTAGCCAAGATGTAAGGTCTGATTTAGACTAATGTACTCCTGTTTAGTTCATTCATTATTGAAACCATTTGTGTAAGTCGTTACGGAAATAGTTTCTTGTTCTGAATTTGACAATTGTAATATTTTAAAATCATAGATAAATGTAGCTAAATCTAAGCGGGACCAAAGAGCCAGAGCTCAACCCCAACAAGCACAACTATGTGAGTACATCATAAGCACATTAATTTTACATATTTTTTATCTTGTTTATCCCACCGTTATATATTGTTCATTTCTTCATTTGTCAATTACAGTATTGTTTTTTGCTCCTACTTTTATTCTATTGACATAGATTTGAATTTTTAATATTGCTTTTTTATAAATCTAAATTTTTACTGTTACTGTACTTGTAAAAATTATAGAAAGTAGATTTAAAGCAGATTTAGTACTTTACTGTTCTGTAATAGATTACTTGATTGTATCTTGACTCCAGTGTATCTACATGCAAGCTGATATTGACCCTGAACTAAATCTGCTGTCACAAATCTACAATAACCATCATATTGATCATCACTGCTGCAGGTACTACAAAGGGATTCTTGCAAAAAACAAACTCCAAAATAACACAAACCTATTAGTATTCAACCAAAATGTCAGATCACTAGATAAACATTTTGATGACATAAATGCACTACTCTCAGCATTAGGTACTAAACTATCATTCAGAATTTTATCAGAAACATGGCTAAGTTGACCAGACCACACACTAGAATGTGAAGGGACGACGACGTTTCGAATCGACTTCAGAATGGTCCAGGACGGACCGAAACGTCGTCGTCCTTTCACCTTCTAGTGTGTGGTCTGGTCAACATACTTTAGCCCCGTTATTGTGACTCATCGCCTGCACATGGCTAAGTAAGGACCATACCCAACTTTACAACTTACCCAGTTATAAAGCCATTCACAATTGTTGACCAAATAAAGAAGGAGGTGGCACAGCTATCTATTAC
Organism: Procambarus clarkii; assembly: GCF_040958095.1. Taxonomy (NCBI): domain Eukaryota; kingdom Metazoa; phylum Arthropoda; class Malacostraca; order Decapoda; family Cambaridae; genus Procambarus; species Procambarus clarkii. Next base: position 9,795,333 of record NC_091195.1, on the reverse strand, counting down.
TATAACACCTTCATTTTCACTAGTGTTATTAGTGATAGAGACGACTATTGTGATTCTACCTTTGCTCAATTCTCGATTAAATCCCTCAAATCCTCCTTGACAATTGGAGCTATCAATAGATTTCCCAATACTAATACAACTGCATTCTCAGATCACCTAAGAAATCTAATCATAAACAACAAGCTCAACAAAAATCACGTTATTCTAGTAAGTGACTTGAATATTGACGCGTGTCAACGATATAGACCTCATGTTGACAATTTCCTAAACAGCATGAACTCCTGATTGCTAACCTCCACAATCACCAGGCCCACCCGAATCACTCAAACATCCGCAACAACCTTGGATCACTTATGGAATAACATAACCCCCCTTGCATCTGTTATTATCACTGACAGAACAACTGACCACTATCCAACCATCTTCTTAGTAAACATGGACATATGTGGGGTGTTTCTTTTTTTCTTTCACGACTGCAATGCGTACGTCGCCAATGTACATGTGGCAGACGCTTCACAAAGCTGTCGGAATTAGCAGAATAGAAAATACGAGAACAACCGTACAGGGCCTGGGAGTAAGGTCGAGTTAGAGTCCTTGAGGGTCTCTTCTCAGACTAGCCTCACCTGGTCCTGCTCCACGTTGATCGTTGGAATCTCCTCAATGATTTAACACTTTAAGGGACTCCTAGGGTCCTCATCACATTTATAGTTTGTGACTTATAGGCAACTCGGTGTTGAAGACACTTAGATCTGAAGGCTTGTGTACTATTGACAGTATTCAGAAGTGGTTCAACGGAAACACCGCATAAAGCTTAACAGTAGTTTATTTACTAACTTAACCACTAATACACAGGGTGTTTGATTTACTTTAGATTGGCGTCAGCAGAGCTATGGTTATATTAGCGAGACTCTTGACGTCTGGCTAAACGACTCGTATCCACTCGTGAAGAAACACCTAACTTAACACAGTTGACAGCCAATCATTAACACGGCAACCTAACTGCCGGTATGCAAAGGGATCACAAGAGTTCCAACCGGATACTCGGTAATGATGATATGCAATAAACCAACAACTACACTGTCAATGGGACAGGCAATAACATGCACAATAATATCACACACAATAACTAAATGTGTGGTGTATGTGAAGCTCACATTCACAGACTAGTGAAATGCCGTGATACCACACAGATAAACACGCATTCACCGTCGACTCACCTATGACCTGTGACAGGTATGAGAAGGTGAGAACTGTGGTTGATCCCTCAGATCAACACAGACACAATAAAACAATGACAAAATCTTGTACTTACAGATAGGTACCTTTTCCTTACTCACTCACTCAGGCACATTTATACAAGCACTCGTAGGTGGCCTGACAGCTGGTTTCGCTCGTAGACACGGAGGGTACTTGCAGTAGGCCGGGTTGTATGCTTAACAGACAGACACACGCACCCACTGGCACTGGCGATGAGCAAGGTGGTTGTTACCTATCGTTCGTTACGGCTCGTGACCCTACAGCAGCCAAGCTTTAATTACGTCTAGGGATACCACTGCTGCTCTCTAAAGCGCATCACCAGTATAACCCCTTGATAAGTAATGAGCACATAAATAAAACTCTTCCTTTAGGACTGAAGAATAGATACAAAATATTATATAGATATATATTCAAGACAGTATAATATAAAAACACAGATGGTTAAGTTAACTTATACAACAACGAAAGTATTGTCATATCACTAAATATAACAAATAAAAATATGGCACCAAAATGAATGTAAAGACTTATCTCCCACATGTTACTCTCCTGGTCCCGTATCAGCTACTGACTCTCGCTCTGGCGCTACCCACATTCTCACCTCCCGTCTGCCTCATCCCAGGATGAGGGATGGAAACTAAGGACTTTTTAATATTTAAAACTAATTGAACAACCACTTGTTCTCAAAACACACAGGAATGCAAATTACAGATAATAGTTACTTACAAAATATATAAGTACAATGCCTCCTGTTTAATTACAGAATGTAAACAATTTCCTAACTAAATAAAAGTGACATCTGGAACTCTCAAACTGAACAGGTCCAGTTTTCCCGTATCAATCAGGTAATAGACGTGTGCAAAGGCAACCGCGCTCCTGTCCACTGACGCTGCCACACCACACGATAATTTACTAAAACACAATGTGTGTACATATACAGGCAATGATATAATGGAAACAAAAATGCTATTTCAAATTTATATACGTATTCTGCTAGGAGTACGTAACACTTCCACCTCCAAGAAAAAAAATGCAATAGATTGAAGATCAATGGCATTTTTTCAAAGTAAAATGTATGACACTTGAGATTTATGGTATTAATTACACCAAACATGTAAAAGTAATAAGAACACATCTCTGGACCAAAATGAAAACACTCCAAAGATAGTCTTACAGGAAACTCAGAAATTTCAGTCTTATGACTATGTTCTACATATATGTCACTGGAGTATGCAAATTTATCTCTCCAAGGTACTATCTCATTTATTTCACTTTGTTGCAGATCATATTTCACACTCCTATCTACAACAGTATCATTAGTAGCATGAATAGAATTGTCAATAAAGGTAGCTGCTTTCACACAGTTATCATGGCAATTTAGCTTTTCATATGTTTCTACTATTTCTCCAAGATCAGTTCCGTATTTCCATGTGATTCCTTTTCCACATGGTGAAGTTTTCCAAGACAGACTCCATTTTCCATTACTCCCTTTTTCTGGATCTGAACTGCTTAATTGAAGCTGACTGGATGTTGAGTAGATTTGGGACTTCTCCTGGGTATGCTCTGACACAGACATCTGCTCTTCATCACTCTTGATCCTCTGTGGAACACATACTCTCGCCCAATGTATACTAAAATTAGAGAAATTAGCATTAAATCTCACAATTATGCATAAGACTTTCCCATTCATAGAACCTTCCGAAACACAAGACACCGACTTAGCAAAACTTTGACCTTCAAACCAAGAAATACAACCCAAGATAAGTGCAAAGACTACCTGATCGAACTGACTCAGATGATCCATAAGGAACACAGAAATCAATTGCCTCATAACTCTGTCATAACGATCAGTGAAAGAAAACAGGCATATGCCTAGGCACCATATCTCACTCATAACTCCGAAGACAAGTTCACACCCCCTGATGGTGAACTTGAACACAACACACACTTTCATCAACCGTCTAGTCTTCCAAAAGACTAAATAAAACATGCCGAAAACTTTACAATCCTCACCATCACTTCCCAAGTGATTTACGTCTGATAACAACCAATCAACCAAGAGGTTTAAGGGTCTTAACATCTTGAAGATGAACAGCAGATTACCTGGGAAACGCCCAAGGACAATCTGAAACCCTTCACAATGATTAACACTAGGTAGGATAACCTTATCCTCCAACTTGAAATACACACCTGGAGCCTCAAACATCTGCTCCCCAGTATGATTTAATCCTTCACCCACAATATGACTCTGAAAATCAACTCCAATATGACTCTGAAAGTCAACACCACACTTAAGTGGAACATACACTTTTATCACTCGTGCATCAAAATTAACTGGATCTGAATATAGAGACACTGCTCTAGTATAACTCACCACTTCCTCAGAACTGGATGCACAACCTACTTGAGTAAACTCTCTCTGCTCAACCACAAGGCTTGACAAAGATGTCCCACAGTCCATTACTTCACAAGAAAATGGCTCCTGCAGAATAAAAGTAGATTTCAACATCCTACACACACTCTGACTCAATGTACACAATGAGAAATACTTACTCCACATAGAATAAGAATCACAACTCTGCAACTTAGATCCAAATGCTACTTTACCACTCTTAATGATTTTACCAAAATTTCCTCCCATGACTTCTGGAGCTGCTTGGAGTACTGTCTGCTCACAATCAATAATATCACTACCAAGCTGGGTCACATCCTCACAGACAACTGAAGAGGGAGGCTCAATGGGTCTCCATCTACTCAACAGAAGCTGATCCTCTGGCTGCTTTCCCACACTCTCCAAAACTGGATCTACAGTACAGACTGTCTCCTTGCTTCTCTCTGAAATCTTAGGGTCAGTTCTACTCAATGCACATAAATGAAGGGAATCTGAAACGAGCGGGCAAGTAACAGGTAGTTTGACCTCCTCCCCTATTATATCACCTTGACTAGGGTGAGGCGGGGCCTCTACAACAGACTTACTCTCGACAACTGATTCTAAACTTGGAGTGAGCGGGAATACTTCTGCCAACCCGACATCTTGTCCTAAACCATTCACTTGGCTGGAATACAGAGTCGTGGCTTTTAAGTTTCTCTCAACTCCTGGCACAACGTTCGTAGTGAGCGGGCAAGACAATGGTACATGGACATCCTTTCCCAATTTATTGGAATAAAGCAGAGTCATAGTATCAGGCTTACTCTCAACAACTAAATCGGCCACACAGGAATCTGGAACAACCACATCCCACTTCTCCACTGAAGGGGTACTGGTTTCTGGAACAAATGCTTGAGTAACAACATCAGAACTGACAACTGGATTTATATTAGTACTGACATCAGCACAGGTAGAAGGGACAAAACCATCTTCTACAACAGGTTCATTCATAGAGCTAACTTCAGCACAGGCAGAATAAACATGGTCTGCAACTGGCTGTTTACACAAACGGGGATCATTCTCACCCACAACATGATTTATGGCCACATCATTACCCAATATAACATCCACACCTGGGATGGGCAACTGTGTACTAACACCCACAGTGCATAAACGTGGTGTAATGGTGGATCTGAAATTAATGTCTATTAGAGGTACAGTTTTACATCCTGCAACACTCTGAAGAACAACAAACTTTCCAGTATCTCTCTTTTCAACATCAGAAAGAATACTGGATGAAATTATGGTTTGGGAAGCACCTGTATCACGAAGAATAACCACTGGCTTCCTCTTCCCATTAATACACAAAACTTCACCTGAAGACATATATGGTGAATACTGTTTCACCCAATTGGGGTTTACAGTTACATGTTTATTAGTAAGTTTATTTTGCACACCTCTACAATAAATGAGACCAGTTGGTCGTAACTCAGGGTGCAATATAAAACATGAATGAATTCCATGGCCTTTTCTCTTACAATGGGAACAGGACCTTACAGTGGACACACTGGTAGAACCAACTGTAGGTTTAGAAATAACCTTATTATTATTTGACATTCCTGACAATGAAGTAGCAGGGTTAGGTTTTGTAAGAGAAGAGCTCATGGGAGTAACTGGAGTACTAGGACTGGATGGATTCTGATAAGGAGTTCGGTGAGCATTATAATTTACTCTACGACTAGACTTAGGTGAAGTGGCCGTAAACTGGGCCTTAGTCAACAACTCATGCTCATCCGCGAGCTTTGACAGCTCATAAATGTCTGTTACATTCTTTTGTTCTGCCATAAAAGTAGACAACTGGTCTGGGAGACATGACAATACTTCTTCCATTATAAGAAGATTCTTTAAAGCATCAAAGTCTGTGACTGAAAGTGACTTTAACCATCTGTTACAAAAATTCGTCTTCTGACGAGTAAAATCTGCTATTGTCTGATCCCTTATCCTCCTTAGATTCCTAAACTTTTGCCTGTGTGCCTCTGGATTTAACTGGTAAGCATTTAAGATGCTTTTCTTTACAAATTCATAATCAAAACTATGAGCGTCAGGTAGGGATGTGAAAACCTCCTGACTACGCCCCTTAAATTGAGACTGCATAATGGCTACCCACTGATCCCTTGGCCAGTTCATACTGATGGCAATTTTATAAAAATGTGCAAAGAAAACCTCAGGATCCTCCTCATTGAACTTGGGCAACTCTATATACTTATGCGTCCTGATGGGATTATTATCACTATTTATTGAAACATTACTAGTATTTCCATGCCCAGCTGCCATACGCTGTGATTCAAGCCTGAAGTTAATGTCAGCCATTTGTTGTTGAATCTCTAATTGTTGCTTTTTTGTGTCTTCTATTTGCAATTGTGCCTCAATTTCTAAACGTCTAGTCTCAAGCTCCCTCTGCTGAGCTTCAGCCTCTAATATTCTCTGTTCTTTTTGAGCTTCAAGCTTAGCATTGGCTATTTGCGCTTCTAACTCAAGACGCTTTAACGTCATCTGATCACTCGACTCCTCTTTTAACTCTTCTAGAATTTCTTCATCTAACTCTCCATTCTCAACAAAATGTGTCACAATGACTTTCAATATTTGGGCTTTAACCATTCTATTGTTGGCTGTCAAATCCAACTGATTTGCCATTTGTATTAACTCAGTCTTTTTAAGGCTCTGAATCCTTTCAAAGTCTGGGTGAGCCACCAACGCTGCAACTTTCTCCTCCATCGTTACTAACACTTGGCACTTGATTCACAAAAATAATTAAAAACAATGGCACTGCACTACTCTTCACTGTAAAATTGTCACCACACTGAAAATTCGCTTGGCCTCACTGCACAAACAAAATATATAGGATGACTTACCTCAAAATCGTGAAACGTTGTTACTTGACACACAGGAAGGCTTGCTTGGCACATGGAATAGTTCTTAAGAAACACACAGACACTTGACACAATGGTACCTAGGAAGGCAAGGTTAGATTAGCATAATTAAGGTTAAGTGGGAACAATATATCCCGGACAGGCCCCCATAACTCTTTGTTACCTATCGTTCGTTACGGCTCGTGACCCTACAGCAGCCAAGCTTTAATTACGTCTAGGGATACCACTGCTGCTCTCTAAAGCGCGTCACCAGTATAACCCCTTGATAAGTAATGAGCACATAAATAAAACTCTTCCTTTAGGACTGAAGAATAGATACAAAATATTATATAGATATATATTCAAGACAGTATAATATAAAAACACAGATGGTTAAGTTAACTTATACAACAACGAAAGTATTGTCATATCACTAAATATAACAAATAAAAATATGGCACCAAAATGAATGTAAAGACTTATCTCCCACATGTTACTCTCCTGGTCCCGTATCAGCTACTGACTCTCGCTCTGGCGCTACCCACATTCTCACCTCCCGTCTGCCTCATCCCAGGATGAGGGATGGAAACTAAGGACTTTTTAATATTTAAAACTAATTGAACAACCACTTGTTCTCAAAACACACATGAATGCAAATTAGAGATAATAGTTACTTACAAAATATATAAGTACAATGCCTCCTGTTTAATTACAGAATGTAAACAATTTCCTAACTAAATAAAAGTGACATCTGGAACTCTCAAACTGAACAGGTCCAGCTTTCCCGTATCAATCAGGTAATAGACGTGTGCAAAGGCAACCGCGCTCCTGTCCACTGACGCTGCCACACCACATGATAATTTACTAAAACACAATGTGTGTACATATACAGGCAATGATATAATGGAAACAAAAATGCTATTTCAAATTTATATACGTATTCTGCTAGGAGTACGTAACAGTGGTGACGTCACGTAGTAGTGTGAGGGCGGCGGCGGGCGCTCGAGGCACAGAAGTACGGAGGTACTGGGGTACTGGGTACTGAGGTGCACGCTCGGGACGAGTGGCGGCTGTGGTACCATGCAGGTACACTTGTGGTAAAGTCACACAGGTTACTAGGCGGCGGCACTGCCTTAGTTCACTCTAAGTCACTCACAACGATCTTTGTCACCAGGGGTTACCTGATACCAGTCTGTTTCGCTCTGGAGATTTGTCACTTTAGGCTTCTGAATACTATATTCACACCCGTGATTCTGGGCGAGTGTATCGTATAATCTTCAGACGCTGAGTTAACTTGACGTTGAGGAATAGACGGTGTTCAGTCTATTGGCCGGTAGAGCAGAACACGTCCACTTTGCTAGAGATCCCTCACAAGAATGCCTGAAGCTCAGGGCGTCTTGTGGCACACACAAGGGGATTACAATTTGACCAATGGCATTGCAGCAAATGAGCGGGAACCAATCATATTAGCTCGTTCGATGAGCAGTAGCAGGAGTGACGTCATGACCACGTCATAGCTGTTATTGTCCATCGCGCCGGTTGACCCCAGAGGTCAGACGCTGCTAACGTCTCCCCTCTCTCACGTGGGCACCAGCCATGTACTCACTGACCCTTTGGTGGCAAGTATGCTTAACTCCCTGTATCTACTTCCTGCCTGGACATACGGCGGCCTCCATATTATGAAAGTGTTCCTGGTTAAGTGGGCATTCTGGAGATACCCAACATGCCTGGTCACTATCCAAGGTTAACAGAAATAGGACCTTGTGCACAAGATCGGTGCACTGTGCACAGCAATGAGCCATTCCAGTCAGCTGTGGGAGAATCTTGAGAGACACTCTCTCACAACACCCCCCAACAAAGATCGAACCCACATAGTGGCGCTCGTTTAGACCTCACACCGCTGACGCACGTGCACAGTGCTGAGTGCACATGGCGCGGCTGGGTCTAGCAGACCCCCGTCTTCTATACAGCTAGGCGAGGCGGGTCCTCGTCTAGACTATTCTCTTCTGGTAAGTGAGGAATTTCTTCAGTCACCGGGTCACGTGTTACTATCTTGTCAGGTCTTGAGCAGGCACTGTGGTCTGACGGAGTTTCAGCTCTGGGTCGGCTCAACGCCTCGAAACCCTGAGTGGCGCTAGTCTGTCCACTGCCTCTCTCCACCTGTGTCATGTCTGAAACATCAGAGACACGCTGGGAACCAGTGTCCGGTGATTCGCGTTGCATTTCCTCGCTCATGTCTCCCTCGTTCGACGTCTCGTTAATCACCCCTGACCTACTCAACCAGTCAGCACCAACGTTGTCGGCTCCCTTTATGTAAACCACGCGGAATGTGAACTGTTGAAGGAACAACACCCAGCGCATTATTCTAGGGTTTGCGTTTTTAAGCGTACCGATGTGGCTGAGGGGTTGGTGATCTACTTGAAACGTGAAACGCTTATCATAGAGATACTGGTAGAATTTCCTTACTCCCACGACAGCAGCAAGGAGTTCCTTTTCTACAGTGGAGTACTTCTGCTCAGCATCGCTCAATTTACGACTGGAGTACGCAACTGGCCAGATTTCACCGTCGTACTCTTGCATGAGTACAGCACCAATACCTGTATTTGAGGCATCTGTCCGGAGGATGTACTCCTTGGTAGAATCTGGTAGTCTAAGGATGGGTGCTTCAGTCAGCTTCTTCTTGAGCGTCGAGAATGCTGAGTTCTCCATTTCTGTCCAACGTACTCTAACCGGTGCATTCTTCTTGGTGAGATTAGTTAGCGGAGTTGCTATGGATGTGAAATTGGGAATGAAAGTTCTGTAGTACCCTGTAAGTCCCAGGAATGACTTAACCTGAGTCTTGGTGGCGGGTGGAGCGGCTTCACTGATCTTGGTGATCTTCTCAGGCAGCGGCCTGGTGAACCCTCCCCCTATCACGTGACCAAGGTACCTGACCTCCTTGCACCCCAACTCACACTTAGTGGGTTTTGCAACCATTCCTACTTCTTGTAGTCTTGCCAACACCTGCCTTAGCAAGGTCAGATGTTCTTCCCACGTAGCAGAGTGGATGAGCACATCGTCCACGAACACTTCTACTCCAGTAATTCCCCCCAAGACCTTGCTCATAGTTCTGTTGAGCACGGCTGGGGCGTTCACCAGTCCAAACGGAAAAACTGTGAACTGGAAGAGACCTTCGCTTGTCATGAAGGCAGTGCAGCGCTTACTGTCTTCATCTAATGGAATCTGCCAAAATCCTTTTGTCAGGTCGAGCTTGGAGAAATAGCAACTGGAAGCTAACCTCGAGAAGATCTCATTTTGATTGAATATCGGTTCAGCATCAAACTCTATCATGGAGTTCAACTTCCTGAAGTCGAGGCAGATGCGCACACCTCCTCCAGGCTTCTTCACTTACACCATCGGGCTTGAGTACGGTGAGGTCAACTTCTCTATTACTCCCGCATTAATCATAGATGCCAGTTCTTCTCTCACCTGTGGTACAAGGGGATGAGGAACAGGATATGGTTTTGTTCGTACCGCTTGCTGCTCTAGCAAAGGTATGCGGTAGCCCTCTACCTTTGCTACTTTAGTGACGTCAGAGAGTACCTCCTTGTACTCTGCTACCAGTCGAGTAACCTGGTCGACTTGACCTTCAGACAGCTGATCATCAACCTTAACATCTCGGTGTGTCTCCTGCTGCTGTTGATTGAAGAGACCTGGCTGACCTACCTCCTCGTCGGCGGTTATCACTGAGACACCGGCGATCGTTGCTGAGAGCAGAGGGTGGTCGATCGGCGCCCTGTCGATGTCGAGCCCCGCGGTCCTCTCCTGTTCTTACGTCTTACATGCTTCTTCGGCTTGCTGGATCCATCTGCAGGAGGGTCCTCGTAGCGTTTGAACCTGTGTTCCTTTGCTTTCTGTCCCTCATTCTTCAGCTGGGTGAGGGTGTGGTCACTCCCTGTGACGTCATCCCCGGGCGAGTCGCCCTTGGCATCAGCTGACTGAGGGCGGCTGCACGCCTTACTCTCCCCCGTTTTCTTTGAGGGCGGACTTGGGCAATCAGAGATTCCTGGAACATTTCCCAATAAAAGTCCATATATAGCACGTTCCTGTTGTACGGCACGGTTTTTACCTTTGATATAATGTGTGTCGACCCACACATACACCTCCACCATCTCTTTAGTATAGCCATTTGGGAATTTGACATAGATATGTCTACCTGTCTCAGATCCTGGCTTTACTAGGCTCTTCCTTACCATGTGAGTAGTGGCGCCTTTGTCACGGAAGATTTCCGCCGATTTTCCGTTAACATTTCCGTCTACTACCTCAAGGGTCCAAGCTAGTGGAACCTTTCCGACGTTGGGATGTATCTTACCACTTGAGCTCACACCTGCTATGTAACCTGATTTCGGTTTTACCTTGCAATCAGCTGCACGATGACCTGGCTTACCACAGGTGTAGCACTTGTGCACATGCTTGTTGGAGGAGTTTCCCTGCTCCCCCGACACACCAGTCTTAGGCTTAGCTCCGTCGCCCATACCTGTAGCATGATGCTTCTCGTGCGGCTTCACCCCTTTCACCTGTCTCCTGGCCCCAGCCCACAGATCACCTTTCTTGGCCATAGACAGATTTGACACAACTTCCTGCTCTTTGAGCTTGATGCACAGAGACGATTCGCATGCTTCTAAGAACTGTTCACGAATCATCAGTTGATAGAACTCCATGCTCCCAGGAGCAGTCTCCATGAGTTCACAGTAACGGTTTAGACTCGATTCTAACCGCTGTAACATTAACACATATGTCTCTCCTTTTTGCAATTGAGCCCTACGGAAATTCTCTAGCATCCGGTCTGCAGTGATGCCAAAACCGTTCAGCAGCGCTGTTGTCAATGCCTCGTAATCTCCGCGCTGGTGCGGACCCAGACTGTGGTAGATGGTTAGTGCCCTACCCTTTAATAATGCACAAAGAGCGAGTGCCCACTTTGATCTTTCCCACCCGCAATCAGCGGCGTGACCTTCGAAACGCTTGATGTATGCATCCATCGAGTCGCCCCTTTCATCAAAGTTAGCTAGTTTAGGTAGTTTGACAGTCTTACCGTGTTCAACGTTAGTCTCTGTTGAACGACCACTTGTCTGGTCATCCTGCCTTGCTTGCAACTGCATGCGAGCTATGTGTTCAGTACTTTCTCTGTTCTGCTGATCAGTCCAGAGTTTGTTTTCTCTCTCTTGCTGATCAGTCCACAGTTTACTTTCTCTGTCCTGCTGATCAGTCCACAGTTTACTTTTTCTGTTCTGCTGATCAGTCCAGAGTTTGCTTTCTCTGTCCTGCTGATCAGTCCAGAGTTTCATAGCTTGCTCAGCTACTTTATTCCCTTTGAATCCCAATTCCCTAACTTGGTTACGGTATTCCTCTAAGGTGAATAATTGCGAGCCTGTAATACCTACTCTTTGAGTTGGTGTCGTCCACAAGGACCTTTTGAGCTGAGATTCTTCCCCATAGAATCCCCCCAACGGAGTATTTAAAGGGCTAGATTCCCGCGTGACTCCGTTTTCTTCCGCAGTGCGCGTGATTCTGGTGACATCATTCTCGGTGACGTCACCCACAGTGGTCTCTCCCCCAGTAGCCTCATCCAGTGTGATGAGACTCGTGCACGCTACCTCAGTACTACCCTGCATGTGTGCTTGTAGCATCACCTCTTCCACGACCCTCAAATGTTGTTCCACTCGTTCCTTACACTCTTGCTCACTAAGAGTGTCGTAGTCGTCAGGTCTACGAGCGGTCAAGGCCAAGAGAAGATGCAGGCAGCGCTGTTTGTACTCTCCACACTCAGACATACTGGTGGTGTGTGTACCTAACAGGGTGTTAAACATCCTCTGAATACTACTCGTCACTTTTGAATTTTCAGGAAAAATTTAAGTGCGAAATTTTACTGTACAACCTAGCTCATAGGTTCCAACTAAGCCAATCACGTTGGGCGCCAGATGTGGGGTGTTTCTTTTTTGCTTTCACGACTGCAATGCGTACGTCGCCAATGTACATGTGGCAGACGCTTCACGAAGATGTCGGAATTAGCAGAATAGAAAATACGAGAGCAACCGTACAGGGCCTGGGAGCAAGGTCGAGTTAGAGTCCTTGAGGGTCTCTTCTCAGACTAGCCTCACCTGGTCCTGCTCCACGTTGATCGTTGGAATCTCCTCAATGATTTAACACTTTAAGGGACTCCTAGGGTCCTCATCACATTTATAGTTTGTGACTTATAGGCAACTCGGCGTTGAAGACACTTAGAGCTGAAGGCTTGTGTACTATTGGCAGTATTCAGAAGTGGTTCAACGGAAACACCGCATAAAGCTTAACAGTAGTTTATTTACTAACTTAACCACTAATACACAGGGTGCTTGATTTACTTTAGATTGGCGTCAGCAGAGCTATGGTTATATTAGCGAGACTCTTGACGTCTGGCTAAACGACTCGTATCCACTCGTGGAGAAACACCTAACTTAACACAGTTGACAGCCAATCATTAACACGGCAACCTAACTGCCGGTATACAAAGGGATCACAAGAGTTCCAACCGGATACTCGGTAATGATGATATGCAATAAGTCAACAACTACACTGTCAATGGGACAGGCAATAACATGCACAATAATATCACACACAATAACTAAATGTGTGGTGTATGTGAAGCTCACATTCACAGACTAGTGAAATGCCGTGATACCACACAGATAAACACGCATTCACCGTCGACTCACCTATGACCTGTGACAGGTATGAGAAGGTGAGAACTGTGGTTGATCCCTCAGATCAACACAGACACAATAAAACAATGACAAAATCTTGTACTTACAGATAGGTACCTTTTCCTTACTCACTCACTCAGGCACATTTATACAAGCACTCGTAGGTGGCCTGACAGCTGGTTTCGCTCGTAGACACGGAGGGTACTTGCAGTAGGCGGGGCTGTATGCTTAACAGACAGACACACGCGCACCCACTGGCACTGGCGATGAGCAATGTGGTGACGTCACGTAGAGGTGTGAGGGCGGCGGCGGGCGCTCGAGGCACAGAAGTACGGAGGTACTGGGTACTGAGGTGCACGCTCGGGACGAGTGGCGGCTGTGGTACCATGCAGGTACACTTGTGGTAAAGTCACACATAGGGTACTTAGGCGGCGGCACTGCCTTAGTTCACTCTAAGTCACTCACAACGATCTTTGTCACCAGGGGTTACCTGATACCAGTCTGTTTCGCACTGGAGATTTGTCACTTTAGGCTTCTGATTAATATATTCACACCCGTGATTCTGGGCGAGTGTATCGTATAATCTTCAGATGCTGAGTTAACTTGACGGTGAGGAATAGATGGCGTTCACTCTATTGACCGGTAGAACAGAACACGTCCACTTTGCTAGAGATCCCTCACAAGAATGCCTGAAGCTCAGGGCGTCTTGTGGCATACGCAAGAGGATTACAATTTGACCAATGGCATTGCAGCAAATGAGCGGGAACCAATCATATTAGCTCGTTCGATGAGCAGTAGCAGGAGTGACGTCATGAACACGTCACGACCACATCATAGCTGTTATTGTCCATCGCGCCGGTTGACCCCAGAGGTCAGACGCTGCTAACGTCTCCCCTCCCTCACGCGGGCACCAGCCATGTACTCACTGACCCTTTGGTGGCAAGTATGCTTAACTCCCTGTATCTACTTCCTGCCTGGACATACGGCGGCCTCCATATTATGAAAGTGTTCCTGGTTAAGTGGGCATTCTGGAGATACCCAACATGCCAGGTCACTATCCAGGGTTAACAGAAATAGGACCTTGTGCACAAGATCGGTGCACTGCGCACAGCAATGAGCCATTCCAGTCAGCTGTGGGAGAATCTTGAGAGACACTCTCTCACAACATAACACCATTGGATACCAAGAAACTTACCTTCAGATTACACAGCAAAGCAGCAATAGTCAATCTCACAAATGCACTTCACAATGTAAACTTAGAATCCGAATTCAATAATACACAGGATATAAATTCATTAGTCAACACCTTCTTTTCCAAAACTGTATAGCCTCTATAACAATCATTGTCCTCTCCTCACCAAGCAAATAACTGCCAAAAGATTAAACAACCCCTTGTTCACGAGTGACACTCAAAGCAATCATCATGAAACATGAATATGAAAAAAACATAGTATTGGCCTAGTTATAAAATACATAGTTAATAAAATTAATTAATTAAGAGATACTCATTAATGCTTACCAGTATAACAGGAAGAACGAAACATTCCTATTATGGGCGTAGATTCAAAGAAGCAAAAGGAAACATGAAAAGCATATAAAGTCAATCAAGGATCTAAACAACAATCACATAACACGCAGATAAAACTCTCCAAGGATGGTTACACACCTGCAACAGACTTAGAAATGACAACCGAATTTAATTGCTTCTTTCTGTCAGAGTTTGAGTTTGTAAACTTGTGAGAAGTTTTGGAATAAATTATAATTGGTATAAGGAATTTTAGCTCGGAAAATTTCTAAGAATTTTCTTTATTCTTTAACCTTTATTCCTGTCGTGATATTCAACTAGGTCGCCTGAGGAAGGACTTGCTTAGCTAACACACCAGTGTAGTAAACAGCTCATTCCTCACTTTGGGACCATGTATGAACAATTGACTAGGCGCGGGTGAGTTACTAACGGAGTTGCGTGGTGACCGCCGGCCGGGTCGGACGTTCCTGAGGTCTCTCCGCACTGGCTGGTGTTTACGTTGGGGGATCGCTTGTTTGCCCTGCTGGTGGTGGTTTGCCACTGACGGGGTGACGTTTGCTTCGCCATGGGGACGTTTCGCCCTCCATTGCAGAGGACGCTGTCAGCTGGTCTGGCGTTTACGGTGCCGGTGGACCATCCATTGGTTGGTGTCGCCCTAGTGGACGTGCTGCAGGTGCAGCTGTCTGACCTGGTGGGCATCCAGCTGCTTCAGGGCCACCGTGCTGTGGTCAAGTTCCGCCTCCAGGCTGCCTTTCAGGCGTTTCTCGAGCGATGTGAGGGGCGTGTTTACCCTCTCCCTGATACTGCTGGCTCCGTTAAGGTAGTGAATCTTAGTGTCACCTTGACGTCTGTGACGGTGCATGGTGCCCCCTTCGAATTTCAGGACGACTTTTTAACCTCCTGTTTCGAACGGTTTGGGACAGTGTTGAGTGTTCGTTGGAACAAGGTCGTTGCCGGGCACTGTGTTGGTATGCTTGACGGCTCCCGCACCCTGACGATGTCGCTGAGGGGTAGTGTACCGTCGTCGATGTCCGTGTTGGGATACACGCTCCGCTGCCAGTACCGGGGTCAACCGCGCACCTGTTATCGGTGTGGTCACGAGGGTCATCTGGCTGCTGCGTGCGACGTGGGAGCGACTGGTCGTGTGCATGTTCTTCGGGCGGAGGATTTTCCGCCCCTGTTGCGTTCGGGCGGTGTGGGTGCTGTGCCTGAGGCGCCTGACTGCCTGTCTGCTGCTCCGCCTGTTGAGGCGAGCTCTCCGGCCTGTGCGACACGTCTAGTGCCAGCTGTGGCCCCTGGGGTTGTTCCGCCGGTGTGTGAGGGTGTCGGGCTGTCGCCTGAGCTGTGTGTAGTGCAAGGTGTCCCGGTGGAGGTTCATGTTCCGCCTCCGCCTGTGGATGTGTTACCGGCTCCCGGGGACGCGGGTTCTGCCATTTTGGAGGGGGTGCTTCGGCGTGGTGAGGTGCCTGCCGTGCCTGAGTGTGTTGCCTCCTGTAGTTCTGCTATCCCCATTCCTTTGCAGAAGCGCGCGCGTCGGTGTTTTGAGGCTGTTTCCGTGGATGATGTAGACAGTGTGGGTGATGTGGCCTCTGTGGACTCTTCGGACGGTGCGGGTGTGGCCTGTGTGGGTTTGACGGTGGAGGCTGTGCCTGCGGCGGGGCCTGCTGGGCGTGGTGTGGTGCGGCCTGTCTCGAAGCGTTCGCGGCGGGCTCGGAGTGTCTCCCTCCTACGTGGTGTGCCTTGGGAGGAGGTGGGGGAGTATGGTGCTCAGCTGGCGTCCCCCGCCGAGGATGATGGTGCTGTGAGGGGCTCCGACGTTGCTCCCTGTGCCCCCCCCTCCTGCGTCTCCTGCTGTTGGGTCCCCGCAGTGGGGGGTTGTCCCTGTTGGTCGGGACCTCGTCGTGAAGTTGCGGAAAGATGTGCGCCAGGGAGCCTCGGCTCCTGTGCCCTGTGGTGGGGTCGCTGCCGCGCCTACAGTTCCCCCTCCTTCCTTGCCCCGGTCTGGGGGTTGCCTAGTCCTGTCTGCTGGGGTCGTGCCCTGTGAGGGTCCGGAGTTGGGCCCTTATCGGGATGCCCGGGTGCTTCCGATCCCGTGGTGCTCGTCAACCATCTGGGTGTCGTCAAAGAAGGAGTTTGTTTATAGGGTGCCGGATAGGATGTCTCAGCCGAAGATACAGCCTGATGGCCGGCTGCCCGCCGACCTGTGGGTGGTTTGGGAAGCGTACCGCTTGCGCTTTCCGTACCGTAAGTTTCCGGAGAAATATTAGTTCCCGTCTTGCGCGCACCGCTACGCCGTGCCTGGATCAGCTGCCACCGTGACCATGACGCCTCGCCCCCCGGTGCGGGGAGTCTCCTTCTGACGTTCGCCTCTGTTTTCGTCGCCACTCCTCTCTCTACGGCCCATCACGTCTACCGCTTTTGACTTTCTTCTCCTCTTTACCATCAACGCGTCTCCTTCCGTCTGTCCTGGTGCAGTCATCGGGAGGGTTACCCCTTCATGCAAACTGCACCTATTCTCAAGAAGAAGAAGAGTGATACAAATGTGGCAACTGTATCGTTAGAGTACTAGAAGTGTGGCAAATGTATCGTTAGAGTTCTAGAAGTGTGGCAAATGTATCGTTAGAGTGCAAGAAGTGTGGCAAATGTATCATTAGAGTGCTACAGGTGTGGCAAATGTATCGTTAGAGTACAAGAAGTGTGGCAAATGTATCGTTAGATTACAAGAAGTGTGGCAAATGTATCATTAGAGTGCTACAAGTGTGGCAACTGTATCGTTAGAGTACTAGAAGTGTGTGGCAAATGTATCGTTAGAGTTCTAGAAGTGTGGCAAATGTATCGTTAGAGTGCAAGAAGTGTGGCAAATGTATCATTAGAGTGCTACAAGTGTGGCAACTGTATCGTTAGAGTGCAAGAAGTGTGGCAAATGTATCGTTAGAGTGCTAGAAGTGTGGCAAATGTATAGAGTATAAGAAGTGTGGCAAATGTATCGGTAGAGTACAAGAAGTGTGGCAAATGTATCGGTAGAGTACAAGAAGTGTGGCAAATGTGTAGAGTATAAGAAGTGTGGCAAATGTATAGAGTATAAGAAGTGTGGCAAATATATCGTTTGAGTACAAGAAGTGTGGAAACTGTATCGTTAGAGTACAAGAAGTGTGTTAAATGCATTGTTTGGAGTACAAGAAGTGTGGCAAATGTTTCGTTATAGTACAAGAAGTGTGTTAAATGCATTGTTAGAGTACAAGAAGTGTGACAAATGTATCGTCAGAGTACAAGAAGTGTGTTAAATGCATTGTTAGAGTACAAGAAGTGTGTTAAATGCATTGTTAGAGTACAAGAAGTGTGCTAAATGCATTGTTAGAGTACAAGAAGTGTTGCAAATGTATCGTTACAGTACAAGAAATGTTGCAAATGTAACGTTAGAGTACAAGAAGTGTGTTAAATACATTGTTAGAGTACAAGAAGTGTGGCAAATGTATCGTTAGAGTACAAAACGTTTGGCCAATATATCATAAGAATGCAAGAAGTAAGACAAATATATCAAAAGACTACAAGAATTATTGCAAATAAACAAAAAGTGTGCAAAAAGTATTGCATATATATCGTGAGGTACACCGAGAGGTATACCTCACTTCTTGAGTATACACTGAGGGTTTACTTCAGTACTGGACTATGTTCAGGACTAAAGTTTTCTTGCTGGTTGGTCAGTATACTATGGTGGTGGCCTTACTAACCCTACAGTGGTTGGTCAGTATACTATGGTGGTGACCTTACTATCCCTACAGTGGTTGGTCAGTATACCATGGTGGTGGTGGCCTTACTAACCCTACAGTGGTTGGTCAGTATACTACGGTGATGGCCTTACTAACCCTACAGTGGTTGGTCAGTATACTATGGGGGTGGTGGCCTTACTATCCCTACAGTGGTTGGTCAGTATACCATGGTGGTGGTGGCCTTACTAACCCTACAGTGGTTGGTCAGTATACTATGGTGGTGGTGGCCTTACTAACCCTACAGTGGTTGGTCAGTATACTATGGTGGTGGCGGCCTTACTAACCCTACAGTGGTTGGTCAGTATACCATAGTGGTGGTGGCCTTACTAACCCTACAGTGGCTGGTCAGTATACTACGGTGGTGGCCTTACTAACCCTACAGTGGTTGGTCAGTATACTATGGTGGTGGCCTTACTAACCCTACAGTGGTTGGTCAGTATACTATGGTGGTGGCCTTACTAACCCTACAGTGGTTGGTCAGTATACTACGGTGGTGGTGGCCTTACTAACCCTACAGTGGTTGGTCAATATACTGTGGTGTTGGTGGCCTTACTAACCCTACAGTGGTTGGTCAGTATACTATGGTGGTGGCCTTACTAACCCTACAGTGGTTGGTCAGTATACTACGGTGGTGGCCTTACTAACCCTACAGTGGTTGGTCAGTATACTATGGTGGTGGCCTTACTAACCCTACAGTGGTTGGTCAATATACTGTGGTGTTGGTGGCCTTACTAACCCTACAGTGGTTGGTCAGTATACTATGGTGGTGGCCTTACTATCCCTACTGTGGTTGGTCAGTATACTATGGTGGTGGCGGACTTCCTATCCCTACAGTGGTTGGTCAGTATACTATGGTGGTGGACTTCCTATCCCTACAGTGGTTGAAAGGCCTTAAGCCCAACAGTAAATAGTCCAACATGTTCGTTTCCATTTCTTTATATTTTGTATATTTTCACCCACAATTCAAATTATTATTTTCTAGAAATGTTATCAACAACTTTGATCTCACAATATTATATTTCTTGTTCTATATCGTCTTAATATTGTCATGAGCTTGAGGCCTCGTGCTTCGTCTGTCCTGCGGCAGCAAATATTAAGAAATTTCCCAACGTGGTCAATACATTCAAGCATATCTATTCTTCTGTTTCTTTTAAGAGAGATAACCTCTGGAACCCCAACTAACACTGACATAACAAAGGTTAAAATATGTTTTTAATAATGTTTTGATATAAATTATACTGAAGATTAGTTCAGACAATTGCATTAGAGGGAATATGAATACTGTAGTATCACATTTTTCTCTAAGAAGGGTAAACTTTTAGATGGTAAACTTATCCAAGTCAGTCACAGTGGGCTTCTATCAGCTTAAATGTGTTCTAGGGAGGATTTTGTTCACACCAAGTCAGTATTTTCTCGAAGAATATAATAATAATGTGCGTCCACAGCTCTATTGTTACACCATTTAACGTTCCAAGACATTATTCTCGCACCATTTTTTGTACACGAATCCCGAACCCCGAAATTCACAAACCCGGAACTTTACTGATTCCTGCAACAATGTAACACAGATCATTTCTCCTCACTTGTATTGCTACAGACATCAAAGGTGATTTTATTCCTATGACTTCAACTTCTATTTTTCTAACCCGCTTTACCTTACAATTTGTAAGGAAAGCCGCCATTATGGTCAACGGTAAAGGTAAAGCCATTTTCCATCACTGAGGGTTGACCTCAACTTCACCAGAGTTTAGTTCATGTTCCTGAGAGTCTTCCATCAGTTATACTCCATCCTCTTCCTTACTGTCATCCGTCTCCGGTTCACTCCGTCTACCTGTCAAAACTAACTTTTATAGTGTTTCAATCCTCTTGTCTAACTTGTTAAGATATTACAAAATTTAAATACCAACCTCAGAGTAATCTACGGACGCTGCATTGCGTCCATCACGAGGGTACACGTTTTATGCTTCATTTTCTACTACCACTAGAAATTGAGCGTGGGGGAGGCACCCCCCCCCCTAGCTGGTCCTGTGTGGGAGCTGAGCGTGGGGGAGGCACCCCCCCCCTAGCTGGTCCTGTGTGGGAGCTGAGCGTGGGGGAGGCACCCCTCCCCCTAGCTGGTCCTGTGTGGGAGCTGAGCGTGGGGGAGGCACCCCCCCCTCTAGCTGGTCCTGTGTGGGAGCTGAGCGTGGGGGAGGCACCCCCCCCCCTAGCTGGTCCTGTGTGGGAGCTGAGCGTGGGGGAGGCACCCCCCCCCCTAGCTGGTCCTGTGTGGGAGCTGAGCGTGGGGGAGGCACCCCCCCCCCTAGCTGGTCCTGTGTGGGAGCTGAGCGTGGGGGAGGCACCCCCCCCCCCTAGCTGGTCCTGTGTGGGAGCTGAGCGTGGGGGAGGCACCCCCCCCCCTAGCTGGTCCTGTGTGGGAGCTGAGCGTGGGGGAGGCACCACCCCCCCCCCTAGCTGGTCCTGTGTGGGTGCTGAGCGTGGGGGAGGCACCCCCCCCTAGCTGGTCCTGTGTGGGAGCTGAGCGTGGGGGAGGCACCCCCCCCCCCTTCCTAGCTGGTCCTGTGTGGGAGCTGAGCGTGGGGGAGGCACCACCCCCCCCCCCTAGCTGGTCCTGTGTGGGTGCTGAGCGTGGGGGAGGCACCCCCCCCCCTAGCTGGTCCTGTGTGGGAGCTGAGCGTGGGGGAGGCACCCCCCCCCCTTCCTAGCTGGTCCTGTGTGGGAGCTGAGCATGGGGGAGGCACCCCCCCCTAGCTGGTCCTGTGTGGGAGCTGAGCGTGGGGGAGGCACCACCCCCCCCCTAGCTGGTCCTGTGTGGGAGCTGAGCGTGGGGGAGGCACCCCCCCCCCCCTAGCTGGTCCTGTGTGGGAGCTGAGCGTGGGGGAGGCACCCCCCCCCCCCTAGCTGGTCCTGGGTGGGAGCTGAGCGTGGGGGAGTAGTAGGGAAAAAGGAGACTACGAGGGGCTCCCGCCATCGGCTGAGATGGATGACAGACGGATGAGCGTGAGCTTAACGGGAAGTGCGCGCGAGCCGGGGCCAAGTGCGTGAGGCTCAGCGTGGGGAAGTCGTCGTGTGGAGCTCATCTATATTTTTAGACTCTAGCTCTTGAGCCCCAGTCTTACTAGTTTTAAACAATCATATTTTGCTCGTAGTAAAGTCCCATTTATTCTAGTGTACTTATTCATAGATGTTTTGGGGAACCTTAGATGATTTGGGGCATTTTGGTTTTGGGAAACCTTTGTCATGACGCTGAACCCCGGTTCATTCCGAACACAGCGATTACACAACACATAACACCTTGCCTCAGCAACCGTTACTACCACCTATACTCCTACACACACCAGACCCTTGAGGCGTACCACTAAGCTTGTACTGGAACACAATGAATGAACATATGGAAGGTATTTAAAGGCCGTCGGGTTTTGTCATTTAATTATAAAGAATAGACTCTGACAAATAATAATATATTAACATACTCTATTAGGTCAATACACTTCCAATACCCATAGACCACTTGACCTCCGCGATCACCACCCACACTCGGAACTTCCGCCTAAGTCCCTAATACGGAATGATTACTACAACGCTCCACACCCGGTTAGTCTTCCATTCAATACTCACATACTGCAGACTTAACTTGGTCACTAAGATCACATCAGGTTCTCGCATAGCTGTCTGCTACACTTCGCTGCTGCCGCAAACGGGGATCCAAAGGACTTGCTAGTTCCACTTCCACAACCAGACTGACTCCAGCCAACCATGGCCTCAAACATTTCACCACGCCTCTTGAGGAAGGTATAATCCGATTAACCCTATCCCTAGAGCGGTAACCTTGTTCCTAGAAGCCTGACGAAGAATAATTCCTCTTTCCAGGAATTATTAATTTGGCTAAACAGCTTCGGTCTTAATCCATTGACCTTTCTTAGATATGTGATCCATAGTCTGTCTACTTACATGTACTTTCAATCATCATTCGTTAAGTGTTGTAGTAATGATCCTCTAGCTAATAATTCCTACTAACTTGTGGATTACAACACCACTCCCCTCCTTAAACACGCATATGTCCCCATATGCATCATTGCAATGGTTCCATTAGTGCAAGGACCTGGAGGATGCACCCACCATATGTGTACAACTAAAAAATCATCCAATAAGTTCATCATACACACAATGAAATAAATTAAAATTTTCCCCGACATGACTCACAACACTTCTCCAACATATACATTATATTCACATCATAGCACAGGTAAAATAGTCTGAAATAATTTTTCCCATCTCCAACAATGCACATATACCTAAACTGCTGACATATAATTACATACAAACATAACCATAAAATTACATGGACCAGAATGCTGGCACTTAAACAGAAATGACACTAGTCATTAATATATACACAACACATATATATCTAAGGTTCTTCATCCTTAGTAACAAGTTAATAATTTAACATCTTGCCCTGTACTGTTGACATAAGGGCTTACAATAATCACACAATGTTTCACTGGCCTCCTCCACAATTGGCAGCATCACTTCTCCTGTCTTCGTGTCCCATGGTTGCTAGGTCATAGATCCTCCATGACCCAGACAAAACCCAGGCTGTCCAGCCTGGTGAATGTTGTCAATGTCCCATCGTTGCTCTGAGCTAACGTGATCCTGGCCTCCAGAGCAACGGAGATTCCTACCCCAGGGTCATGTCCCCCTTGGGTCTGTGCTGACGTCTCGTTCCAGGGCACCAATCCCAGAACGCTGTAGATCCCTCACAGCTCTCTGGTCTAGGCCCATCCGCCTAGAGTGTGTCCACCTGTATTCACACCTTCCCGACCGCTGTACCTGCAAAATATTCCCTCGGAGCCCCCTGGCTCGATCCCATTATTACATGACACCCCTTCGGCTCCTTACTCTCTCCCCGTATATAGCCTGAGTGCAGCTGCAAAACCATTGCAGCTGGCCCTTATCCCTGCTTTGATGTCAGGGGGCGAATTTCGCCTATAACGTCACGTTGGCTTCACTTCCTCCCCCTTTTTTTTTCTAGAATTACTGAGTGTAGCCTCATAGCTTCCCTTCTACTCTACCTGAAGCTCTGTGACATGATCCCGGGGGACCTTCTCAAGCCTAACACTCAGTAATGGTGCCGATGAGGTAATATACAGTATATACATACACATACATTATCACAATAAATACCTCATTAAAATAATTTCACAACTAATGTCACTAAGGCATCATACTGCCACTGGCTCGCCTCTAGCGAGATTCCTGTAACTTAATTAATTAGTATATCTATTTGGCTCGCCCACTGCAACCACCAACACCTGAAATTTTGAAATTCTACCTTGTAATCTTATCCATAAGACTTACCCACTCCGACATAATTAATGAAAATTTTAATGAGAATAATGAATTTTTATTAGTCTTTTATGAGTTTTGCTAGATATGTCGACTTGGCTTGCCTACTGCATCCACCAACTCCTGCAATTATCCACATTTCATCTTATCCATAAGACTTACCCACTCCGACACACCATTACCTCTGGTCATCCCAACCACTGATGACCTCAATATAACGCCACACATCCCCACAACCACTTCCTGCGTCCTAACGCACCGACCTTGCTACGCCAATACTCACCTTACCGACCACTACCTGGCGCCCCTGCGCCACCATATACTCCACAACACCACACTCCATACCAGGCGTCCAAACGCCACTACACTACACCACCCAATGGCGTCCCCAACGCCCTCAACACAACACCCGGCGTCCCCAACGCCCTCAACACAACACCCGGCGTCCCCAACGCCCTCAACACAACACCCGGCGTCCCCAACGCCCTCAACACAACACCCGGCGTCCCCAACGCCCTCAACACAACACCCGGCGTCCCCAACGCCCTCAACACAACACCCGGCGTCCCCAACGCCCTCAACACAACACCCGGCGTCCCCAACGCCCTCAACACAACACCCGGCGTCCCCAACGCCCTCAACACAACACCCGGCGTCCCCAACGCCCTCAACACAACACCCGGCGTCCCCAACGCCCTCAACACAACACCCGGCGTCCCCAACGCCCTCAACACAACACCCGGCGTCCCCAACGCCCTCAACACAACACCCGGCGTCCCCAACGCCCTCAACACAACACACGGCGTCCCCAACGCCCTCAACACAACACACGGCGTCCCCAACGCCCTCAACACAACACACGGCGTCCCCAACGCCCTCAACACAACACACGGCGTCCCCGACGCCCTCAACACAACACACGGTGTCCCCGACGCCCTCAACACAACACACGGCGTCCCCAACGCCCTCAACACAACACACGGCGTCCCCAACGCCCTCAACACAACACCCGGCGTCCCCAACGCCCTCAACACAACACACGGCGTCTCCAACGCCCTCAACACCATCACCACCACAGGCATATGCCTTGCGCCAGAGCGCATCAAAACACCACGAGACATCACCAAACGCAACACACAAACACTGTCCCTTTTCTCTGGTAATCCGTTAATTACCTGACCCACAGTCGTCAGGTATAATATCTTGTGTAGTGGCCACCCGCTACCACCTGCGTTAACATACTTCAACGCTAATGTCTACAATACACCCGGTGCTACAACAACCAGTTATGCTACACCTTGGCGCTACAATGCCAACAATGTCATGCACTATACTACATCCATAATATCAACAGTCAAAACATGCACATTTCACTACAGTAAATACTATGCATTACGCTGGCGTTTGATAAGCCACTACACGTGCATTACACTACACACCCCGGCGTACTAACGCCAATACACAACCATGCACTACACTCGGCGTACAAACGCCAATACACAACCATGCACTACACCCGGCGCCACACACCCCCACCAACGGGACACGCTCCCCGTGTCCCACGGTAACACTCTCCATAATGCTACCTGCACCCACAAAAAAATCTCCATGGCCCTCTCCAGGGTACACTAGACGGCGAACCCCAGACGTCAAATTACGCGTCACTCGCTATGCCAAGGCGTCCATCATTCACTGCGCCTATTTTCTGTATCTACACCTGACAACGCCGGAACTCGCACAGTACTTTAGGTAATATTTCATTATCCTTAAAATATTCGATTTACACGTTACATGAAATTTAATTAACTTTAAATTACGTAGTTTACACGATTAATTTCACCTTAGCAACGGTTTCTCACTATTTCCGCCTTACCAACGATATAAAACAAGCTCCAAGGTGCGGCTCGCTTGGCCCACCCACCGCTTGGCCCGCACATGGCCCACGCTGGCCCACATTCACCCGCGCTAGTTTTACCTCGCCACTCTGTATAATCCGCACTACGAACACTGTATAATCCGCACTACGAACACTGTATAATCCGCACTACGAACACTGCACTTGTTTTGGATCCCGATGCTTCAGTGGTCCAGACTTGCATCTTAGCCGTCTCTCGTTGCGGGAATCTGGAAAGAAAGAAATAAACCCCACATGTGCCCCACAATGGCCTAGTCCCTTTAATTAACTAACTCCTCTGGCCTGGTCTCACCTGACCCTTCTTTCCTCCGTCTAGTAACCACCATTCTCACCACAACCCGACGTCTACCATTTCCCGAACATTCCCTCACCAACTAAACCAGAACCACACTTCCTTCATCTCGCACAGTGTTCCAAAACCTGTTTGCGCTGCCACCAAATATGTCGTGACGCCGCCCCCCGGTTCATTCCGAACACAGCGATTACACAACACATAACACCTTGCCTCAGCAACCGTTACTACCACCTATACTCCTACACACACCAGACCCTTGAGGCGTACCACTAGGCTTGTACTGGAACACAATGAATGAACATATGGAAGGTATTTAAAGGCCGTCGGGTTTTGTCATTTAATTATAAAGAATAGACTCTGACAAATAATACTATATTAATTAACACACTCTATTAGGTCAATACACTTCCAATACCCATAGACTACTTGACCTCTGCGATCACCACCCACACTCGGAACTTCCGCCTAAGTCCCTAATACGGAATGATTACTACAACGCTCCACACCCGGTTAGTCTTCCATTCAATACTCACATACTGCAGACTTAACTTGGTCACTAAGATCACAACAGGTTCTCGCATAGCTGTCTGCTACACTTCGCTGTTGCCGCAAACGGGGATCCAAAGGACTTGCTAGTTCAACCTCCACAACCAGACTGACTCCAGCCAACCATGGCCTCAAACATTTCACCACGCCTCTTGAGGAAGGTATAATCCGATTAACCTTATCCCTAGAGCGGTAACCTTGTTCCTAGAAGCCTGACGAAGAATAATTCCTCTTTCCAGGAATTATTAATTTGGCTAAACAGCTTCGGTCTTAATCCATTGACCTTTCTTAGATATGTGATCCATAGTCTGTCTACTTACATGTACTTTCAATCATCATTCGTTAAGTGTTGTAGTAATGATCCTCTAGCTAATAATTCCTACTAACTTGTGGATTACAACACCTTTGATGAAACCATCTAACCATCTATTTTTGGTCGTAGTAAAGCTTTCTGTCTTAGACGCGATAAAGCACGTAAATTATTGTGATCGTCTCAAAGTTCTCCAAATGTACTTGCTAGAGAGCATACGAAAGAGATATAAAATAATATACACCTGGAAGATACTGGAGGGCCAAGTCCCAAATCTACACATTATAAAAACAACATACTGGAGTGAATGATATGGAAGAAAATACACAATAGAATCAATGAAGAGCAGAGGTGCCATAGGCATAATCAGAGAACACTGCATAAACTTCAGAGGTCCACGGTTGTTCAACGTCCTCCCAGCGAGTATAAGAAATATTGCCAGAACTCTTTTTTGTTGTTAAAGATTCGCTACCTGGAACAAATAGTTCCAAGTAGCACGGGCTATGGTGAGCCCGTATTGTGCCGGAACAACCGTAGCATGGAAGAACTCCCAGAACCCTGTCAAGCAGGTATTAAGCAGATGTTTTACCGCCTAGTGATAGCACCATTGGTATCACTAACAGGGATTAATGACCAATGAGGTCCAGTCTCTGGAGTGGATGACCCCTCTTAGATGTATTGGGCTGGTTGCACTGGGCAACTTACATTTAATGGATTACTTGTATTTTTGGCCGTAATAAAGCTTTCTGTCGTAGAAATTTAATTTAAATCATCATATTTTGGAGGTAGTAAAATAGCTTTCTGTCAAAGCAATTTTAATTTAAATCAATATATTTTGGACGTAGTAAAAGTCATTGTATTTTCAAATTTTGCATTGCCTTATTAATTCTTACTAGTGTAATGTGGTGAAAGTGTGATGAAAGTGATGAGTGTGAACAAGTGTGAGACTAGTGTGTGTGTGTACTTACCTAGTTGTGCTTGCGGGTGTTCAGCTGTGGCTCTTTGGTCTCGTCTCTCAACTGTCAATCAACTTGTATACAGGTTCCTGAGCCTACTGGGCTCTATCATATCTACATTTGAAAATGTGTATGAAGTCAGCCTCCACCACATCATTACTTAATGCATTCCATTTGTTAACTACTCTGACACTGAAAAAATTCTTTCTAATGTCTCTTATTTTTCTCATTTGGGTACTAGGTAACCTCCTGTGTCCACTTGTTCATGTTCCACCCGTGCTAAAGAGTTTATCTTTGTCCACCCTGTCAATTTCCCTGACAGTTTTGTAGGTGGTTGTCAGGTCTCCCCTTACTCTTCTGTTTTCCAGGGACGTGAGGTTTAGCTCCCTTAGCCTTTCCTCGTAGCTCATACCTCTCAATTCTGGGACCAGTCTGATGGCATTCCTGTGTATCTTATCTAACTTTGTCTTGTGTTTAACCAGGTATGGACTCCAGGCTGGAGCTGCAAACTCCATGATTGGTCTTACATAAGTGGTATACAAGGTCCTGAACAATTCCTTGCATAAGTTTCTAAAGGAAGTTCTTATGTTGGCCAGTCTAGCATATGCCGATGATGATATCCTTTTGATGTGGGCCTTTGGGGACAGGTTCGGTGTAATATCAACCCCTATATCTTTCTCTCACTTTTACTCTTGCAGGATTTCACCTCCCAGATGGTACATTGTGTCCAGCCTTCTGCTCTCTTCGCCTAATTTCATTTATTTACACTTTTCTGTGTTGAACTTTAGTAGCCATTTTATAGACCATTCGGCCAGTTTGTCCAGGTCGTCCTATAGTCTGTCTATCTTCATCTGTCTTGATTCTTCTCATAATTTTTGCATCATCAGCAAATATTGAGAGGAATGAGTCTATACCCTCTGGAAGGTCGTTTACATATATTAAAAACCGGATGGGTCCAAGTACAGAGCCCCGTGGAACCCCGCTGGTGACATCTCGCCACTCTGATGTCTCCCCCCCCCCCCCCATCCCCCTCACAGTTACTCGCTGTTTCCTGTTACTTAGATACTCCCTTATCCACTGGCGCACCTTACCTTTTACTCCTGTCTGTTGCTCCAACATTTGTAACAGCTTTTTGTGAGGTACTGTGTCAAAGGCTTTCTGACAGTCCAAGAAAATGCAGTCTTCCCACCCTTCTCTTTCTTGCCTAATTTGTTTTGCTTGGTCATATAATTCTATTTGTTACGGACTCGTCAGCACCGTCTGAGTATGGCCTGATAATTCCAGTGCCATCTATGGGTCTGTACTCAAACTCCTCTAGAATTAGACGCTACATAGACAATGCCATCTATTGGTGGTGGCATGATAGTGGCAAACGGCTCTGGTTTCCTGCTCTGGCTAGCAAGAGAGGTCGTTGTCGATGACCTCTGGTGAGGTGGCGGCTCAAGATCAGCGCCATCTGTTGTGTTACAGAGCACAATGTCAAGTCCCTAGTGAGGAAGTGTTACTTCTTGGTTTCACCAGGATCATCCATATAACTGATGACGTGTTTGTGTCCACAGAGATGAAGTGAAGCAGCAATCGCACTGAGGATGGCAGTTTACCTTGGGCAGCCTACGTTCTCCCGACTTAGTCCTGCAAGACGACTAAGTAAGCCGCCGCCGATCTGAAGCAGAGTATGTTGACCACTGTTGAAGTAGTATTGGAAGAGATCGGCGTATCCCGGGACTGGCTTAGGGGAGAAACGGGCGTCAGTGAGGTGCCTGTTGGGAAGTGCTGCTAGCCGGTAGTTAGAGGCTTCTGCCAGGAGTTCGCTACCCCTGTATCAATTGTGTTGTGGCCCCAATCAGCGTGTGGCTGAGGTCTCTGCCAGCAAGTGGCTGGAAAGTGGTCGTGGGGTATTGGCACCTCGTGATACTGTTAGTGCGCTGGCCCACAGGAAAGGTGAACTCGCCAGTGTTTCCCAGTATGGTTGGAAAAGGTACTGCGTGCAGTGGAACACTGGGATTGGCGAATTCTGCATTGTGTGCGTTTTGAGTGTCATGTGTGAAAGCGACACTTGTACATAAGTATAATAATATTCCATTTTTATATATCTATTTATGGTGATGGTAAATATATTGGTAAACGGAATATTGTTTTGTTCATCTCTCCCTTATTAATTCATTGCATTATCTAGCCAATTCCTTGAAAGCAACTACCGACTTGGGGCCGGATACAACGAATAAGGTTCATCCATCAAGAACCCGGTTACTGGTCCATAATGACTGTAACACTATTAAACTTGTGAGGTATGATTTACCATATCTGAACCCATGCTGGTGGTGTGTTACAAAGCTATTTCCCTGCAGATGCTCTACAAGCCTTTTTCTCAGGATATTCTCCATCACCTTGCACGGTATACAAGTTAGGGAAATTGGCCAGTAGTTCAGCGCCTTTTGCCTTTTACCCTTTTTGTATATTGGGACTACATAACCTGTCTTCCAGCTTTCCGGTAGGTTTCCTGTTTTGCGTGACCTGTTATACATCATAGAGAGTGGCACACTTAGTGCCTCTGCACCTTCTTTTCATATCCACGATGAGATTCTGTCAGGCCCAACAGCCATTGTCACATTTAGCTCCAACAGATTCCTTTTTGCCCTCATCACAAGTGAGGTCAAATTTCTCCAAGGTTGCTTGGTTTGCCTCCTCATTTACTGCAGGGACTTTTCCTCGTTCTATTGTAAAGACCTCCTGGAATCTGAGATTTTTCACTCTCCTTGTCATTCTCTGTATATCTGTTCTCCCCTTTTCTCAGTTTCATCAACTGTTCCTTTACTGCTGTTTTCCTCCTGATGTGGCTGTGGAGCAGTTTTGGTTGAAATTTGGCTTTACATGCGATGTCATTTTCATACTGTCTCTCTGTTTCTGTGTGTGTGTATGTGTTTGTGTACTCGCCTAATTGTGCTTGCGGGGGTTGAGCTTTGGCTCTTTGGTCCCGCCTCTCAACTGTCAATCAACTGGTGTACAGATTCCTGAGCCTACTGGGCTCTATCATATCTACATTTGAAACTGTGTATGGAGTCAGCCTCCACCACATGACTTCCTAGTGCATTCCATTTATTAACTACTCTGACACTGAAAAAATTCTTTCTAACGTCTCTGTGGCTCATCTGGGTACTAAGTTTCCAACTGTGTCCCCTTGTTCGTGTCCCACCCATGCTGAAGAGTTTGTCTTTGTCCACCCTGTCAATTCCCCTGAGAATTTTGTAGGTGGTTATCATGTCTCCCCTTACTCTTCTGTTTTCCAGGGATGTGAGGTTCAGCTCCTTTAGCCTTTCCTCGTAGCTCAATCCTCTCAGTTCCGGGACGAGCCTGGTGGCATACCGCTGAATCTTCTCTAACTTTGTCTTGTGTTTAACTAGGTATGGACTCCAGGCTGGAGCTGCATACTCCAGGATTGGTCTTACATAAGTGGTATACAGGGTTCTGAAAGATTCCTTACACAAGTTTCTGAAGGCAGTTCTTATGTTGGCCAGTCTAGCATATGCCGCTGATGATATTCTTTTGATGTGGGCCTCTGGGGACAGGTTCGGTGTGATATCAACCCTCAGATCCTTCTCTCTATTTGACTCTTGCAGGATTTCCCCTCCCAGATGATACCTTGTGTTCAGCCTCCTGCTCCCTTCGCCTAATTTCATCACCTTACACTTTCCCGAGTTGAACTTTAGCAGCCATTTTCTAGACCATTCCTCCAGTTTATCCAGGTCATCCTGTAGTCTCTGTCTATCTTCATCCGTCTTGATTCTTCTCATAATTTTTGCATCATCAGCAAACATCGAGAGGAAGGAGTCTAGACCCTCTGGAAGATCGTTCACATATATTAGAAACAGGATGGGTCCAAGTACTGAGCCCTGTGGGACTCCGCTGGTGACATCTCGCCACTCTAATGTCTCCCTCCTCACCGTTACTAGCTTTTTCCTGTTGCTTAAGTACTCCCTTATCCACTGGAGCACCTTCCCTTTTACTCCTGCCTGTTGCTCCAACTTTTTTAACAGCCTTTTATGGGGTACTGTGTCAAAGGCTTTTTGGCAATCCAGGAAAATGCAGTCGGCCCACCCTTCTCTTTCCTGCCTAATTTTCGTTGCCTGGTCATAAAATTCTATTAAACGTGTGAGGCACGATTTACCATCTCTGAACCCATGTTGGTGGTGCGTTACAAAGTTATTTCCCTCCAGATGCTCTACGATCCTTTTCCTCACAATCTTCTCCATCACCTTGCATGGTATACAAGTTAAGGAAACTGGCCTGTAATTCAGTGCCTCTTGCCTGTCACCCTTTTTGTATATTGGGACCACGTTAGCTGTCTTCCAACTTTCTGGTAAGTCTCCTGTTTCCAGTGACCTGTTATACACCATAGAGAGTGGCACACTTAGTGCTTCTGCACCTTCCTTTAGTATCCATGGTGAGATTCTATCAGGCCCAACAGCCTTTGTCACATCCAGCTCCAGCAGACACCTTTTGACCTCATCACTGGTGAGGTCAAATTCCTACAAGGTTGCTTGGTTTGCCGCCTCCTCATTTAGTGCAGGGGCTTCTCCTTGTTCTATTGTGAAGACCTCCTGGAATCTCTTGTTGAGTTCTTCACACACCTCCTTGTCATTCTCTGTGTATCTGTTCTCCCCTTTCCGCAGCTTCATCACTTGTTCCTTCACTGCTGTTTTCCTCCTGATGTGGCTGTGGAGCAGCTTTGGTTGGGTCTTGGCTTTACTCGCAATGTCATTTTCAAACTGTCTCTCTGCTTCCCTCCTCACTCTGATGTACTCATTTCTGGCCCTCTGGTATCTCTCCCTGCTCTCTGGTGTTCTGTTATTTCTGTAGTTTCTCCATGTTCTTTTACTCAGTTGTTTCGCTACCTTACATTCCTGGTTGAACCATGGGTTTTTCTGTTGTTTTTCGTTTTTCTCCTTTTGGACGGGGATAAACCTGTCTGCAGCTTCCTGGCACTTTTGGGTGACAAAATCCATCATGACCTGCACATTCTTGTCTCTAAGTTCTCCTTTCCATGGTATTCCCCTGAGGAAGTTCCTCATCTCGTCATATTTTCCTCTTCGGTAATTCAGTCTTTTCCCCTCCACTCCCATCCTTGGATAGGTTATCCCTACCTCCACCAAGTACTCAAAGGTCAGTACACTGTGGTCACTCATTCCTATGGGGGCTTCAACTTTGACTTCCCTTATTTCTGACTCATTCAGGGTGAATATCAAGTCGAGTCTAGCTGGTTCATCATTGCCTCTCACTCTTGTGGGTTCCTTGACATGCTGGCTCAGAAAATTTCTTGTTGCCACTTCCAAGAGTTTAGCTCGCCACGTATCTGCACCACCATGTGGGTCCCCATTCTCCCAGTCTATCTTTCCATGGTTGAAATCACCCATGATTAAGAGTCTTGAGCCATTCCTGCAGGCAACTGAAGCTGCTCTCTCTATTATATTAATGGTTGCCATGTTGTTCCTATCAAACTCCTGTCTAGGTCTTCTGTCATTTAGGGGAGGGTTGTAAATGACTGCCACTATTATCTTAGGTCCACCCATTGTTATAGTTCCTGTAATGTAATCTCTGAATCCGTCACAGCCCGGAATTTCCATCTCATCAAAACTCCAGTCCTTCCTTATCAGCAGGGCCACTCCTCCACCTCCTCTCCCTTCCCTCTCTTTCCTTACTATATAGTAGTCCTTTGGAAACACAGCATCTGTTATGACTCCTGACAATTTTGTTTCCGTTAGTCCTATTATATCAGGGTTTTCTTCTTGCACCCTTTCTGCCAGTTCACTTGCTTTATTGGTAATCCCATCAATGTTTGAGTACATTACCTTGAAGCTCACTTTCTTATATCCAATTTCACCCACACTCCTTACAAGTGTAGGAGGTTGTTCTATGGTCATTGCTACTTGGGTAGGCTCATCCTCCTGTGAGGTAGTTGCCAGGGGTTCAGGGGGAGGTGGAGTGGGGGATGGAGGGCTTAGGTCTTCCTCAGGCCTGCTTGGGGCAGGAAAAAGTGCTGGGGGTGAGGGAGCAGGGATTGCTTGGGGAGAGGGCACGCCCTCCTGCGGTGTAGTTGACAGGGGTTTGGAGGGAGGTGGAGTGGGGGATAGAGGGCTTTGGTCTTGCTCAGGCCTGCTTGTTGCAGGGAGAAGACCAGGGGCTGGGAAAGCAGGGGCTACTTGGGGTAAGGGGAGAAGAAGGATTTGGGTTTCATGATGGGCATTATGCAGGGGCAAGGAAGGGTTTGTGCTGGGGGTAGAGAGGGCCCTATTGGGTGGTGGGCTGGGGTGTTGCATTCCCCCCTGGGGTTCCTGGGTTGCTGGATTGGGGTTCCCCACTCCCCTCTGGGATTTCTGGGTTGGAGGCTGAGGTTCCCTGGCTCTCTTCCCTCTCCTTGCGCCTTTTCCTTGCATCTGCTGCCCTTACTATCTCGTCTCTGGTCATGTCCCTCTGAACATATACCTCTTTGTAGTTCCTTGCATGCCTCAGTTTGCTCTTCCTTACTAGGATGTTCTCTTTGATGTCCTCGCTCTTGAATACTACCTTGATCAGTCTCTTTTTGTCTCTGTTGTACTGGCCAATCCGGAAAAACTGTTCTATGTCTCATTCAGCCCCTTCCATTCCTATCTCCTTTAATATCCCTGCCACTGCATCTTTGTCTTTAGTCCTCGTTTCCTCCCTTGTGGAGCCCTCTTGTTCCTTGACACCTACCACTACTACAGCTCTTTTCCTTTCCATTAGCTGGCTTGTGCATCTAGCTGCCTCCTGTGAGGTTACTGCTTTCATTACAACTTCCTTGACTGTGGACATTGCTCCTGGGCTCTTGAGCATTTCAGCAAAGGTTGGGCCAATTGTAGGGGTCCCTGCCATTGCTACATCTCCTGGCACCTGGGGGTTGGTCCCCTGGGCCAGAGTCTGATGAGGGCCTGTTTTTAGGCTTTTTATCTCCTCTTGTGCTGCACTTAGTTCTATCTGCAGCTTACATATAGTTTCCCTCAGGTCCTTCAATTCCCCACTGACTTCCTTCCAAGCCTTAGCAATCATCTCCATGAATGACTCGTCCAGTCCCTCTCCTCCAGCTTCCTTCTGTTGCCTTACCATCCCCCTTGACCTGTGTGTGTGTGTGTGTGTGTGTGTGTGTATGTGTGTGTGTGTGTGTGTGTGTGTGTGTGTGTGTGTGTGTGTGTGTGTGTGTGTGTGTGCGTGTGCGTGTGTATGTGTATGTGTGTTTGTGTTTATTGTGGGGGTGGCACGGTGGGGGGGGGGGTTAACTGGTGGAGGGATGGAGGGAGAGGGAGTGAAAGGGAGAGGAGTGAAAGGGAGGGAGAGTGAGGGAGAGAGAGAGAAGTAGGCAGAGAGGAAGAGAGGAAGGAGGGCAAGCAGGTGGGTGAGATATGGAGGGTCTGTCCCTGGGGTGAGAGGTGAGGTTGGCGGTAGGCTGGTTTGTGCGAGCGTGTGTGTGTGTGTGTGTTTATACTGGCGTGTTATGGTGAGGAAGGGGGGGGTAGGTCTAGTCAGTGGCGGTGTAATGTAACACACAAGTGTGAGAAACTAGTACCAAGCTGAGGCTCTTGAGCTTCTTTTTCGTATTTTAATTAACTTATGTGTGTGTGTGTGTGTGTGTGTAATTACCTAAGTGTAGTTACAGGATGAGAGCTACGCTCGTGGTGTCCCGTCTTCCCAGTACTCTTTGTCATGTAACACTATGAAACTACTGATGGTTTTGGCCTCCACCACTTCACCTAATTTGTTCCACTCGTCTACCACTTTGTTTGCAAAAGTGAATTTTTCTTATATATCTTCGGTATCTTTGTTTAGTTAGTTTAAATCTATGACCTCTTATTCTTGAAGTTCCAGGTCTCAGGAAATCTTCCCTATCAATTTGTTACTATTTTGTACGTAGTGATCATATCTCCTCTTTTTCTTCTATCTTCTAGTTTTGGCATATTTAATGCCTCTAACCTCTCCTCGTAGCTTTTGCCTTTCAGTTCTAGGACCCACTTATTAGCATGTCTTTGCACCTTTTCTAGTTTGTTGATGTGCTTCTTAAGATATGGGGCACAATACAACCGCTGCATATTCTAGCTTTGGCCTAACAAAAGCCCTAAACTATAAATTTAATATTTTGCCATCCATGTATTTAAAAGCAATTCTGAAGTTAGAAAGCGTGGCATAGGCTCCTCGCACAATGTTCTTTATGTGGTCCTCAGGTGATAGTCTTCTATCTAGAACCACCCCTAGATTTCTTTCTTTATCAGAAGTCTTTAAAGATTTTCCACATAATTTATTGGTTGTGTGGGCTCTATGTTCTATTCCACATTCCATCACATTTCATTTATTTACATTATATTCCATTTGCCAAATGGTGTTCCATATACTTAATATTAGACAATGAACATTACCGGTGCAAGAACTGAACCCTGTGGTACTCCGTTTGTGACATTTCTCCAGTCCGATACACTTCCTCTTATTACTGCCCTCATTTTTCTACCAGTCAGAAAATTTTTCATCCATGTTAGCAGCTTACCTGTCGCCCCTCCAATGTGTTCCAGTTTCCAGAACAACCTCTTATTTGGAACTCTGTCGAAGGCCTTTTTTTAGGTCGAGACAGATGCCTTCAACCCAACCATCCCTTTCCTGTAAAATCTGTGGTTCGATCAAAGAAACTGAGTAAATTCAATACACCGGATCTTCCCGATCGAAAACCAAACTGTCTGATATTATAAAGTTTTTCTCCGGGTGTTCTGCCCATTTAGTTTTATTTTTTTTTTCAAATAGTTTGACTATTACACTTGCCAATGATACAGATATACTCACCTAATTGTACTAACCTAATTGTGCTTGCGGGGGTTGAGCTCTGGCTCTTTGGTCCCGCCTCTCAACCGTCAATCAACTAGTGTACAGATTCCTGAGCCTACTGGGCTCTATCATATCTACATTTAAAACTGTGTATGGCGTCAGCCTCCACATCACGGCCTAATGCATTCCATCTATTAACTACTGACACTGAAAAAGTTCTTTGTAACGTCCCTGTGACTCATTTGGGCACTCAGTTTCCACCTGTGTCCCCTTGTTCGTGTACCACCAGTGTTGAATAGTTTATCCTTGTCTAAGCTGTCATTACCCCTGAGGATTTTGTAGGTTGTGATCATGTCTCCCCTTACTCCTGTCTTCCAGTGTCGTAAGGTGCATCTCTCGCAGCCTTTCCTCGTAACTCATGCCTCTTGGACTAGTCTAGTGGCATACCTCTGAACTTTTTCCAGCTTCGTCTTGTGCTTGACAAGGTACGGGCTCCATGCCCCAGCATGGAGCCCGTACAAGATTCAAAATTCTAAATGATTCCTTACAGTTTCCTGAATGCTGTTCTGAAGTTAGCCAGTCTTTGCATATGCCGCAGACGTAATTCATTTTATATGGGCTTCAGGAGACAGGTTTGTTGTGATATCAGCCCCTAGATCTTTCTCTCTGTTTCATGAAGTACCTCATCTCCCATTCTGTATCCTGTGTCTGGCCTTCTGTTTTCGCCGCCTAGTTTCATTACTTTGCATTTGCTTGGGTTGAACTTGAGCAGCCATTTGTTGGACCATTCATTCAATCTGTCCAGGTCATCTTGTAGCCTCCTACTATCCTCCTCTGTTTCAATCCTCCTCATAAGTTTTGCGTCTCCAGAAAACATTGAGAGAAACGAGTCTATACCATCCGGGAGATCATTTACATATCATCAGAAACAATATTGGTCCAAGGACTGACCCCTGCGGGATTCCACTTGTGAGGTCTCGCCAATCTGAGACCTCACCTTTCACAGTGACTCGTTGTCTTCTGTTGCTTAGGCATTCCCTTACCCAATGGAGTATTTTCCCTTTCACTCCAGCCTTCATCTCCATCTTTATCACTAGCTTCTTGTGTGGTACTGTATCAAAGGCTTTCCGGCAATCCAAAAATATGCAGTCTGCCGATCCTTCTCTTACTTGCCTGGTCGTAGAATTCAATTAAGCGTGTGAGGCAGGACTTACCATCCCTGAACCCATGTTGATGCTGTGTTACAAAGTTCCTTTGCTCCAGATGTTCCACTAGCTTCACACAATCTTCTCCATCAGCTTGCATGGTATGCAGGTTAGGGACACTGAC
Source organism: Procambarus clarkii (assembly GCF_040958095.1). Lineage (NCBI taxonomy): Eukaryota > Metazoa > Arthropoda > Malacostraca > Decapoda > Cambaridae > Procambarus > Procambarus clarkii. The sequence continues at coordinate 9,757,268 of NC_091195.1, read as the reverse complement.
CTGTAGTTCAGTACCTCCTTTCTTATATATCGGGACTACATTAGCTGCTTTCCAAATTTCTGGCAGTTCCCCTGTTGCCAGTGATTTGTTATACACAATGGAGAGTGGTAAGCACAGTGCTTCTGCTCCTTCCTTTAGTATCCAAGGGGAAATTCTATCTGGGCCTATAGCCTATGTCACATCCAACTCTAGTAACAACTTCCTTACTTCCTCATTGGTAATCTCAAACTCTTCCAGTGGTTCCTGGTTAACTATTCCCTCTCTTATCTCTGGATTTTCTCCTTGCTCTAAGGTGAAGACGTCCTGGAATTTCTTATTCAGTTCCTCACACACCTCCTTATCGTTTGTAGTGAATCCTTGTGCCCCTATCCTTAATTTCATTACCTGTTCCTTTACTGTTGTTTATCTCCTGATGTGGCTGTGCAGCAATTTAGGTTAAGACTTTACCTTGCTCGCGATGTCATTTTCGTATTGTCTTTCTGCCTCTCTTCTCATCCTGACATATTCATTCCTGACCCCCTGGTATCTTTCTCTGCTCTCAAGTGTCCTGCTATTCCTATAGTTTCTCCATGCCCTTTTACTTTGCTGCTTAGCTAGCCTACATCTCTGATTAAACCATGGGTTTCTCGTGTTCATTTCATTGTCTTCCTTTTGGACTGGGACAAACTTGTTTGCTGCCTCCTTGCATTTCTGCGTGACGTAGTCCATCATGTCTTGGGCCGTCTTTCCCCTGAGCTCTGTATCCCATGTTATATCTGTTAGGAGTCTTCTTATCTCCTCATAGTTACCCTTACGGAATGCCAGCCATTTGTTGTCAGTACCCCTCCTCGAGTGTGTGTGTGTACTCACCTAGTTGTGCTTGCGAGGGTTGAGCTCTGGCTCTTTGGTCCCGCCTCTCAACCATCAATTAACAGGTGTACAGGTTCCTGAGCCTATTGGGCTCTATCATATCTACACTTGAAACTGTGTATGGAGTAAGCCTCCACCACATTACTTCCTAATGCATTCCATTTGTCAACCACTCTGACACTAAAAAAGTTCTTTCTAATATCTCTGAGGCTCATTCGGACACTCGGTTTCCACCTGTGTCCCCTAGTGCGTGTGCCCCTTGTGTTCAATAGCCTGTCTTTATCAACCCTGTCGATTCCCTTGAGAATATTGAATGTGGTGATCATGTCCCCCCTAACTCTTCTGTCTTCCAACGAAGTGAGGTTCAATTCCCGTAGTCTCTCCTCGTAGTTCATAGCTCTCAGCTCGGGTACTAGTCTGGTGGCAAACCTTTGAACCTTTTCCAGTTTAGTCTTATGTTTGACTAGATACGGACTCCATGCTGGAGCCGCATACTCCAGGATTGGTCTGACATATGTGGTATATAATGTTCTGAAAGATTCCTTACACAAGTTTCTAAAGGCCGTTCTTATGTTAGCCAACCTGGCATATGCTGCTGATGCTATCCTCTTGATATGAGCTTCAGGGGACAGGTCTGGCATGATATCAACCCCCAGGTCTTTCTCTCTCTCTGACTCTTGAAGTATTTCATCTCCCTAGTGATACCTTGTATCTGGTCTCCTGCTTCCTACCCCTATCTTCATTACATTACATTTGCTTGGGTTAAACTCTAACAGCCCTTCGACCATTCCCGCAGCTTGTCCAGGTCTTCTTAAAGCCTCAAGCTGTCCTCCTCTGTCTTAATCCTTCTCATAATTTTGGCGTCGTCAGCAAACATAGAGAGGAATGAGTCTATACCCTCTGGGAGATGATTTACGTATATCAGAAACAGGATAGGTCCAAGCACAGAGCCCTGTGGGACTCCACTGGTGACTTCACGCTATTTTGAGGTCTCACCCTTCACTATAACTCTCTGCTTCCTATTGCTTAGGTACTCCCTTATCCACTGGAGCGCCCTACCAGTTACTCCTGCCTGTTTCTCCAGCTAATGCATCAAACTTTTATGGGGTACTGTGTCAAAGGCTTTCCGACAGTCCAAAAAAAGTGTGTGTGTGTGTGTGTGTGTGTGTGCGATGAGTGTGAGCATGTGTGATGAGAGCGAGAGTAGGTGAGTAGATGAGCGTTGATGACCTTTGACCCTCATCCCTAGGCCTAACTATACATTCCATTCAAATTCCTGACAATCTCGTCACTCTTCATTCTTTTCCTGGGTGTTGCATGTTACGTTTTCAAATCAAAGTGTTACTCTTCCCATAAGTTAACCTCGGTAGTGCATCGTAGTTCAATAAATTAGTAAGTTGTACAACAGATACTTACTCTTATTATTAACAATATTTTACTAAGTCATCTTACTGCGAAATAACTAAGTTATATTTTCGTTTACTCTAACAAAATCATTCAAACAAATCTATATGACTTTACGTCAAACTTTAAGTCAACTGTGACCATGTATTAGTTCAACATTATTTTTGTGTTTTATGAGTTACAAATCTTACCAACTCAATCTTTCAGGATCTTTGCTGTTTTACATAGTATCAAAGAACTGAAGAAATCTTTCTCTAGTCTACCTCATCCTACAACTGTTTCGTATCATAACAACTACCACTGGTCTTTACGCATCACGCGAACACTAAATACTTATAGGTGTCTTTGTGTTTATGTCTTATAATGTTACCAAGTTTATTGATCTGTACACAGAGAATAAACTACACCAACGTGAAGTATCAGCGAGATACCTTCTTCTTTCTATTGTTCTGTATCTTCCATCATTGCTATTTAAGCTTTAAAGATTGACTGACTGTACTCCATGTTAAGTGTGGATTTTACGTTAGTTGGAGTAGTTCAAATATTTGCTAACTATTTCTGAGTGAGCGTGAGAGAAGTGTGGGAGAGCGTGTGTGCCACTCATCTAGGTGAACTTACCTATCTGTACTTTACAAACAATTTCTTAGATCCAACATTAGATTTTCAGCTCCCTTACACTATGCTCTGGTAGCGCAATATAGATCAGTATCAGTAAAGTATACAACTCATCCCCGTTATTATTAAATAAGTTAGTATTTTTACTTTTATAAAAAAGTTTTTCAAACTCATCATAATTTAGATAAAGTTTTTACCAAGTCAATCTTTTCCATATTATTATTTTTCCATATTTCGAATCGCGGTTTCTTTAATCTGTCTGTAGGTTTTCCCGTCGGAAGTCATGATGGTGTCCCTCATGACCTGTAGTATTGCCTCTTGTAGGAGCTCTTTGGACGGGGGTCTTCAGACACCTGCCTTCTTAAGTTCGTGCTGGATCTTGGGTTTGTTTATGTCAAAAAAGTCGCTACTCTCGTTGTGGGTTACTTGGGTACAAGGATACTACATCAAGCGAAAATAGACATGTGGCAGAAGGTCATTATAGTTCCGCAGGCGTATGAGGAAGTCCGTAGTATCCTTCAGTCGTTCCGGGAGAAGTTTCAATAGTGGTGTGAGTAGAGCTGAACACCTGAGGACAACAGGTTTTGTTGGTACTTGGCAGCCACTCACTACTGGCCGGCCTGGCCATGAGCCAGTTGCTTCTAACCTTTCTTTAAAGATATTCGCGAGGATGTATAGAGCCGAGACTTTCGACGGGAAGTTAAGAAAAATATCTCTTATCTCCGCTTAGAGTAGACCTCCCTGGCGTCCCGTCCGTGAGTCTTCATTTCTGTAGGACTTTACGACCAAGGGTCTTACTCCTGATCTGTGTATTCTTAAGGGCCACGGACTGGTTCTGGACTGGCTGGTATGTGCCCCTGTCCAACAGTTGCCGTATCATTTCCTTCCTGTAATTCTCTGTTTTTCATATTACAACCATTGCTCCTTTGTCCGCTGGTTTGATGACTATGTCAGCCCTGTTTTGCAGGTTCTTTAGGGCGGCTTTTTCCTCTACTGTCATATTTGGCTTGTGCCTCTCTTAGACAGCTGTGAGCAGGTTGGTCCTCATTTCGTGTATCTTTGAGTGTATGCCAAGCACACACACCTGCACACATTCTAGATGTGCAGGTGGGTTTTTTGGGTGCACATACCTGTAGGAAAGTGAGAGAGCATGTTAGTATTGTGTTTTGGTAAACCTAGCAGGTTTGTCTTAAGTTCTCTCGTCACTTTCAACCAGGAGACATTAATTTTGGCTTCTAAATCGTTGAGGGTGTCGTTTATTGCTGTTTCCCGTGCTCATCGTGTTGGTGTTCTGCGACCAAGGAGAGTCCTTTTCTGAACATTAATCTTTCTTGGGCCGTCAGGTCAACTTCTGAGACAATTGCATGTGCTAGTTCCTGTTTTGTCCGTCGCCGTCTCGGCAGGTCGTCCTCCCGTCGGGTCGTCTCCTCTGGCGGCTGGTTACTATCTCTGGGGTTGGTACTCCGTCCTCCTCCAGCGTCGTCGTCGTCGTCTGGACGCCAGTGGTCCTCTGGATCGTCTAAGTTTCTGTTCCTACTCCAATCCCTGTTTTTGGATCTGAAAAAAAAGGTTTACGATGTTGGTCCCTGTTACCTTCTCTGTTGTTGGCGCTATTCCTCCCCTGGTTCTCCAGGGGTCTCTCTCAGTTTGTTGTTGTCGCTATTTCTCCCCCCCCCCCCCCCCTGGTTCTCCAGGGGTCTCTCTCAGTTTGTTGTCACTATTCCTCCCTCCCTGGTTCTCCAGGGGTCTCTCTCAGTTTGTTGTTGTCACTATTCTTCCCCCTGGTTCTACAGGGTTCTCTCTCAGTCTGTTGTTGTCACTATTCCCCCCCCCTGGTTCTACAGGGTTCTCTCTCAGTCTGTTGTTGTCGCTATTCCTCCCCTGGTTCTCCAGGGGTCGATCTCAGTTTGTTGTTGTCGCTATTCCTCCCCCTGGTTCTCCAGGGGTCATCTTGAGGTTATCTTGAGATGATTTCGGGGCTTTTTAGTGTCCCCGCGGCCCGGTCCTCGACCAGGCCTCCACCCCCAGGAAGCAGCCCATGACAGCTGACTAACACCCAGGTACCTATTTTACTCCTAGGTAACAGGGGCACAGGGTGAAAGAAACTCTGCCCATTGTTTCTCGCCGGAGCCTGGGATTGAACCCAGGACCACAGGATCACAAGTCCAGCGTGCTGTCCGCTCGGCTCCCAGGAGATATGGAATGGAAACAACAGTTGATCAGCGAAGTTGCAGAATCTGTGGTGAGAGTGACGGACACCGCCCTGACCACTATCTACGTGAATGTGAACACCTGAGAGACAGAAATATGTGTAGAATAATAAACCCCACATTGTTTGAGTTAGGAAAACACTATTTGTCAAATATTGTTACTGTTCTTAAAAGATTCCCCCATTTTGCACCCGCAAGATAACTTAAGCTTTTAAGGGTTAATAGATGTTAATCTTCTTGTTTGAGGAGCTGTTCACTTAAGACAGTTAAGCAAGTCCCAGCTGTGTCTGGGTACAAGTGACAGGATGAACAACCCAGCGGGTTTTCTTCCTATTAGGAAGTGTTATAAATGCTGCTATGGCGGTGTGTTCACTCACAGGATGAGTGGCGCTGCCAATACTGTCACTATGGCGGTGTGTTCACTCACAGGATGAGTGGCGCTGCCCCCAATACTGTCACTATGGCGGTGTGTCCACTCACAGGATGAGTGACGCTGCCCAATACTGTCACTATGGGGGTATGTCCACTCATAAGATGAGTGGCGCTGCCCAATAAACTCGCCCCTCAGGGCAAAATTTAAAAATTTTAAGTATATATATTTGACAAATAGTGCCCTCCCAACACAAACAACGTGGGGTCCATGATTCTACACATATTTCTAATGTCTCTCAGGTGTTCACACACTCAGGCAGTGGTCAAGGCGGCGTCTGTCACTCCCACCACAGATTCTGCAACTATCTCCCAGTTTCTGAGGTGCCATTTGAAGCACTTTTTTATTATTATTATTTTCTACCACAGACGTGGCCACATATTTCACCGTCATTGGTACACCGTTCAGAGACCAGATTCAGGAAGCAGTTACGCAAGCACCCATGAACGAGTACATCTTTCCTCAATCTTTGACGACTTTGGTTACATTTATTAAACAGTTTACAAGCATGAAAACTTGCCAATCAACTGTTGTTATTGTTATAAACAACAGTTTGTTGTCTCTCTCTCAGTTTGTTGTTGTCGCTATTCCTCGCCCCCACCCCTGGTCCTACAGGGGTCTCTCTCAGTTTGTTGTTGTCGCTATTCCTCGCCCCCACCCCTGGTCCTACAGGGGTCTCTCTCAGTTTGTTGTTGTCGCTATTCCTCGCCCCCACCCCTGGTCCTACAGGGGTCTCTCTCAGTTTGTTGTTGTCGCTATTCCTCTCTAGGGCCAATAAGGACTTGGCCCTTATCTCAAGCCAATCACCTTCCTGATCTGCCATGGAAGGCTACATGAATTCCTGATGATTGATTGAGTTAGCTCTCCCCCGCTAACAGAAGGGAAACAAGGCGCCTCTATGGAGCCTAGTGCACCTGCGAACAATGTATACCAACTGATAAATTATGTTCAAGCCTGTCTACTGCAAGATAAAGAGTAGGGACATATGACTCTGCCTGGTATGGGGAAGGGGCCGCTGACAGGGGAGAGAGGGAATGAGAGGTGGATGGAGAGGGAAAACCTGAGTGGGGGAAGTTGAGTGGGGGAAGCCAAAGGTATTCAAGACCACCCTCATGTCAACCTCTCGACACTGACAAATGGGCGACAGGGGGGGGGGGGAAGAGGAGGAGACGAATGACGGCCAAGGGGAGGGGAGAAGGAAGGAGGGGAGAAGGGAGAAGGAAAGGAGGGGAGAAGGGATAATCAATGATCTGAGCACCAGATCATTACAGTTTGTTGTTGTCACTATTCTTTCCTCCCTGGTTCTCCAGGGGTCTCTCTCAGTCTGTCGTTGTCACTATTCCTTCCCCTGGTTCTCCAGGGGTCTCTCTCAGTCTGTCGTTGTCACTATTCCTTCCCCTGGTTCTCCAGGGGTCTCTCTCAGTCTGTTGTTGTCGCTATTCCTCCCCTGGTTCTCCAGGGGTCTCTCTCAGTCTGTCGTTGTCACTATTCCTTCCCCTGGTTCTCCAGGGGTCTCTCTCAGTCTGTTGTTGTCACTATTCCTTCCCCTGGTTCTCCAGGGGTCTCACTCAGTCTGTTGTTGTCACTATTCCTTCCCCTGGTTCTCCAGGGGTCTCTCTCAGTCTGTTGTTGTCGCTATTCCTCCCCTGGTTCTCCAGGGGTCTCTCTCAGTCTGTTGTTGTCACTATTCCTTCCCCTGGTTCTCCAGGGGTCTCACTCAGTCTGTTGTTGTCACTATTCCTCCCCCTGGTTCTCCAGGGGTCTCTCTCAGTCTGTTGTTGTCACTATTTCTTCCCCTGGTTCTCCAGGGGTCTCTCTCAGTCTGTTGTTGTCACTATTCCTTCCCCTGGTTCTCCAGGGGTCTCACTCAGTCTGTTGTTGTCACTATTCCTCCCCCTGGTTCTCCAGGGGTCTCTCTCAGTCTGTTGTTGTCACTATTCCTCCCCCTGGTTCTCCAGGGGTCTCTCTCAGTCTGTTGTTGTCACTATTCCTTCCCCTGGTTCTCCAGGGGTCTCACTCAGTCTGTTGTTGTCACTATTCCTCCCCCTGGTTCTCCAGGGGTCTCTCTCAGTCTGTTGTTGTCACTATTCCTTCCCCTGGTTTTCCAGGGGTCTCTCTCAGTCTGTTGTTATCACTATTCCTTCCCCTGGTTCTCCAGGGGTCTCACTCAGTCTGTTGTTGTCACTATTCCTCCCCCTGGTTCTCCAGGGGTCTCTCTCAGTCTGTTGTTGTCACTATTCCTCCCCCTGGTTCTCCAGGGGTCTCACTCAGTCTGTTGTTGTCACTATTCCTCCCCCCCCCCTGGTTCTCCAGGGGTCTCTCTCAGTCTGTTGTTGTCACTATTCCTTCCCCTGGTTCTCCAGGGGTCTCTCTCAGTCTGTCGTTGTCACTATTCTTCCCCCCCCCCTGGTTCTCCAGGGGTCTTTCTCAGTCTGTTGTTGTCGCTATTCCTCCCCTGGTTCTCCAGGGGTCTCTCTCAGTCTGTCGACTGTTGGGGCTGTTGTTGTCTGCTCGGCTGTTGGGGCTGTTGTTGTCTGCTCGGCTGTTGAGGCTGTTGTTGTCTGCTCGGCTGTTGAGGCTGTTGTCTGCTCGGCTGTTGAGGCTGTTGTTGTCTGCTCGGCTGTTGGGGCTGTTGTTGTCTGCTCGGCTGTTGAGGCTGTTGTTGTCTGCTGGGCTGTTGGAGGTGTTGTTCTCTGCTCGGCTGTTGAGGCTGTTTTTGTCTGCTCGGCTGTTGGAGGCTGTTGTTGTCTGCTGGGCTGTTGAGGCTGTTGTTGTCTGCTCGGCTGTTGAGGCTGTTGTTGTCTGCTGGGCTGTTGAGGCTGTTGTTGTCTGCTGGGCTGTTGGAGGTGTTGGTCGTCGTAGTCGGTGTTACTGGTCCTCTTCCGGTAGTTCTGCCTGGGCTGCTATCGAGGTCAGCTGGCGGAGTTTACCGCCATTGGTGGTATTATCTGTATGTTCCGTACCTTCCGTACAAGAACATACACCGTACCTGTATGTTCTTGTGTGTTGTGACTGTATCCACCGTACCTGTATGTTCTTGTGTGTTGTGACTGTATCCACCGTACCTGTATGTTCTTGTGTGTTGTGACTGTATCCACCGTACCTGTATGTTCTTGTGTGTTGTGACTGTATCCACCGTACCTGTATGTTCTTGTGTGTTGTGACTGTACCCACCGTACCTGTATGTTCTTGTGTGTTGTGACTGTGTCCACCGTACCTGTATGTTCTTGTGTGTTGTGACTGTCTCCACCGTACCTGTATGTTCTTGTGTGTTGTGACTGTATCACCGTACCTGTATGTTCTTGTGTGTTGTGACTGTGTCCACCGTACCTGTATGTTCTTGTGTGTTGTGACTGTATCCACCGTACCTGTATGTTCTTGTGTGTTGTGACTGTATCCACCGTACCTGTATGTTCTTGTGTGTTGTGACTGTGTCCACCGTACCTGTATGTTCTTGTGTGTTGTGACTGTATCCACCGTACCTGTATGTTCTTGTGAGAGAGAGAGAGAGAGAGAGAGAGAGAGAGAGAGAGAGAGAGAGAGAGAGAGAGAGAGAGAGAGAGAGAGAGAGAGAGAGAGAGAGAGAGTGTGAGAGAGAGAGAGAGAGAGAGAGAGAGAGAGTGTGAGAGAGAGAGAGCGATAGTGAGAGAGAGAGAGAGAGAGAGAGAGAGAGAGAGAGAGAGAGAGAGAGAGAGAGAGAGAGAGTGTGAGAGAGAGAGAGAGAGATAGTGAGAGAGAGAGAGAGAGAGAGAGAGAGAGAGAGAGAGAGAGAGAGAGAGAGAGAGAGAGAGAGAGAGAGAGAGAGAGAGAGAGAGAGAGAGAGAGCTTTAGCCACAAGACTATGAGTACATGGGTCATTACAATACAAAAATAAGACAGCATTACAAAGTATAATAAACTGCAGGAGCCAGTGTACTACTACACAGGAGATTACTCATGCCGCTGGAGGATATGACCAAACAACCACACGACAACAGGCAATGTACTCACTGTTGCCACTTGTTGTCATGTCTCATGATGCTGACAGCACTTCTAATCTCAGTCACCAGACCAATTAATTTTCAATATATGCTCTCCTTTATGATTTACAGGAATTCTGTAAATGATAACGGAGGACACTGACTGAAAATGCCCTCCATGCCCGAATCCATCCCCATTGTGCAAAGTAAACAGAGATACTTTTAATGAGCATATACAGTAGTAATAATAATAATAATAATAATAATAATAATAATAATAATAATAACAAATAACATACATAAAAGAGTCTCTGGCAGTTTCAGAGTGAGAACGTCACCAAAGTTTATACAATTCTCTTATTTACTGATGACACATTTTTTCCTACATTACAAACATACTTTTGATTTTTTGTTTATCAAACGTCCTATACTCTTCCTCACCCTGCCTCAGGGCACAGGTCCTAACCGTCCTCATCCTGCCACAGGGTGAGGAAGGGTAGGATCATTCTGTTGACGCAAATGGTGACAAGTCATGGACGAGGCCTCTGGTACAATAATGGTGACAAGGGCTCTGGTACAATAATAGTGACGAAGTCTCTGGTACAATAATACATCTCATGTTTCCAAAGAGAAATATTTAAGGTTGTACAAGAGTGGGAGAGATAGGAGAGATGAGAGTGAAAGTGACCTAACTGCAGCTGTATGCGAGACCTGTATGCGTCCTGCCCCTAATGTTAAACACCTGCACACTCTAACACCTGTAATGGTTATGAAAGCTAAACATTGAGAGTTATGATAGTCCCTTTAACATGTGCTGTGACAACCATTAACATGGAATGTTGGAACTGTTTGTCTGTCTGTGTGTCTTACAGTCTTTTGTCTTCCAGGTACAGCACCACCTGTAATAAACACTCCAGGTACAGCACCATCTATAATAAACACTTCCAGGTACAGCACCACCTGTAATAAACACTTCCAGGTACAGCACCACCTGTAATAAACACTTCCAGGTACAGCACCACCTGTAATAAACACTCCAGGTACAGCACCACCTGTAATAAACACTTCCTGGTACAGCACCACCTGTAATAAACACTTCCAGGTACAGCACCACCTGTAATAAACACTCCAGGTACAGCACCACCTGTAATAAACACTCCAGGTACAGCACCACCTGTAATAAACACTTCCAGGTACAGCACCACCTGTAATAAACACTTCCAGGTACAGCACCACCTGTAATAAACACTCCAGGTACAGCACCACCTGTAATAAACACTTCCTGGTACAGCACCACCTGTAATAAACACTTCCAGGTACAGCACCACCTGTAATAAACACTTCCAGGTACAGCACCACCTGTAATAAACACTTCCAGGTACAGCACCACCTGTAATAAACACTTCAGGTACAGCACCACCTGTAATAAACACTTCCAGGTACAGTACCACCTGTAATAAACACTTCAGGTACAGCACCACCTGTAATAAACACTTCCAGGTACAGCACCACCTGTATTAAACACTTCAGGTACAGCACCACCTGTAATAAACACTCCAGGTACAGCACCACCTGTAATAAACACTTCAGGTACAGCACCACCTGTAATAAACACTCCAGGTACAGCACCACCTGTAATAAACACTTCAGGTACAACACCACCTGTAATAAACACTCCAGGTACAGCACCACCTGTAATAAACACTCCAGGTACAGCACCACCTGTAATAAACACTCCAGGTACAGCACCACCTGTAATAAACACTCTAGGTACAGCACCACCTGTAATAAACACTGTACTTGTTACCATACCTAAGAACTGTCAAGCTTCTGTGTCCTCCACTGACAACTACAGAACTATTGACCTAAACGGACTATGAACGCACTTTAGCGCGCCCGGCAAACAACAACAAAAATAGTGCAAAGTGCTCCTGGTGTTTTGGGTGATCGAGCGGCAACCCGGAAAAGTGTAAACTCTTTTCACTGTCCTGACCTTAATTTTCTACGTACGTATTTCATTTTTGTACCAATGTGTTCGCAATAGAATGTTCTAGAAGAACATATGTATAAACTGTCACACAAGGATGCGTTAGACCGGCACCAAATAAAGAATCTTCGTCGATCACTAGCCGTGAGCTCCAAACAGCGACGAGATGTTTCCATTCTTTTCAGGGTTGTCAACTCCACACTTGTTCTATAGCGTTAAATTTGGTATCTCTGAGATTACAATAAAATTCTCTACACGGACATATGCATATAAATGTAGAATCATGGTAGCGGCCCACCCGCAAGAGTGTGGGAAGTGGGCGAAGTGTTACTGGATATTAGTGTAACCAGTATTGAGAAGTGAATATTCTTTTCACTGTCCTGACCTTAATTTTCTACGTATGTATTTCATTTTTGTACCAATGTTTTCGCAATAAAATGTTCTAGAAGAACATTTTTATAAAATATCACACAAGGATGCGTTAGACCGGCACCAAATAAAGAAACTTCGTCGCCCACACTCGCCATGTCTACAATACAATAGTTCTACCACGAAGATACAAGACAATTCCGTTCTTTCAAATAGGCTATGTGGCTAATAAAGAAAACGTAAATTGAAATTTCATGGCAAACATCTTCATACTATCCACAAGTCTATTGGATTAGAATTGAATTTTTTAAAATATTTGTTCATCAGACATAAAAATATGTCGCTCGCTCAGATTCAAGAGAAAAATAGTTGTCCCAATTTTGTGCCCGCAGGGGAGTAAAGTGATAACACTTTACTCCCCCCACTAAACACTAAATTAAACAAAGAATTTGATTACTTACTGACGTTCCAGCTGACCAACTGGACGCCTCTGACCTTCAGTTTGCATACAGAAATGGTTGCTCAGTCTCGCGTCCTCCTAATAGCACGACGCATTTTGACGTATACTTTACCTAAAGCCAAAAATTGTCGCATTAGAAAATGGTAGCAGCTCACGCAATTGATATCATATGCCTTTTTCTGTTCGTGAGTCGTATGGTAGGTTAGGATAAGGCACTTCAGTACGACAGTTCTTGACGTTGGGAACGCTCGCGAGAACAGGTTGACTCAACAACGCTCTGTAGTTTCATGGTGGCGGAAACGATTCAGTTCTACAACTCGTAAGGTAGTTCTGTTCTCTCTTTATTTCCTGATGCTTCCAAAGCTTTTGAAAAAGTTGCATGCATCAAATTTTTAGAGAATTGCTTAACAGAGAAGTATGCCCTGTCATTACTAGATTATTTATATATTTCTTATGAGGTATGTATATTAGCTGTGAATTGGAGTATTGTCCTCTATGAATATTTCTTCCTAAAAATGGAGTCAAACAAGGTGCAGTGTTTAGTCCTATATGATTTGTTGTCTATCTTGATCCAAAGAGCCATAAGCTGGCTGTCACACAGACAGTATTACGGCCAATGTTTCTGTTATGCTGATGATCTAGTTCTACTCGCACCCACCAAAGATGCTATGGACGCCTTGATAGGAATATGTGAAAGATATAGTGCAGAATACAACCTAACGTCGAATCCTGCCAAGTGTGCCCTAGCTTGTTTTAACTCACTGGATTCAATTTATATTGATCCCAAATTATATATACTAAGCAAAGATTTCTGTAAAGTATACTGACAAATATCTGTGGCATATTATATCCTCAAAGGGGCAACTTTTCAAATTTTGTTATGCTATTAGAGATCTGAAGTTAGAACAAATGTCATTAAGAGTAAATTCGGTCATCTTAATATCTTTCAAAAGTAAGGTTATTTAGCACTCAATATTTAAGCCTGTATAGATGTGAACTATAGGACCAACAAAAGGCTGATCTTGGTATGCTTAATTGTGAATGGAGGAAATGTTCAAGGCGAATCTTGGGTGTCCATCCTCGCACTCATTGTTATCTCATATCAGGCATGATGTGCACACCCACACGTAAAGAAATTACGTTAACGAAACCACACATCAGAAGATGGAGAAACGACGACGTTTCGGTCCGTCCTGGACCATTATCAAGTCATGTGTTTGATACACACGACTTGATAATGGTCCAAGACGACCTGAAATGTCGTCGTTTTCCCATCTTCTGATGTGTGGTTTGGTCATCATATCTTCAGCACCGTTACTGTGATTCATCGTCTGCAAATGGAGAAGTTGTTTACAAAGAATTATATATTTTTGTGTGAAGGGAATCACTAATCCAGCAAACTCAATCAATTCTTTTTTCAGGCACTCACTTGTCACTGGCCACTCCAACTTTTCCAGAAATATAAACTTCATTGCCAGGAAACACAACTTAAGAATAAGTGATGTATATAATGGTGCAGCAGATATACATTATAGAATAAAGCAACTGACTAGTCAGCAGAGAAAGCAGGAAGACCCCAGCTGGATAACAGAGATTTTGACGGAACTTCCGTCGTAAAGAGACGGCCAACTGACAGGCATCTTGAGTGCTATGGAAGTCAGATCTATGTTACAATGTTGGGAGAGATTTTGCTCTGGGTTACCCCTAGAATCTGATTGTATTCTCATCGTCTACTTTTGTAATATAAAATGTGGCAATATTTCTCACTGCTCTAATGGTAAACTACGCTTTATTTTCCCAACATATATCACCTCTCAAACTGTAAGCTAAATGTTACTCACTATTAGCCAAGATGTAAGGTCTGATTTAGACTAATGTACTCCTGTTTAGTTCATTCATTATTGAAACCATTTGTGTAAGTCGTTACGGAAATAGTTTCTTGTTCTGAATTTGACAATTGTAATATTTTAAAATCATAGATAAATGTAGCTAAATCTAAGCGGGACCAAAGAGCCAGAGCTCAACCCCAACAAGCACAACTATGTGAGTACATCATAAGCACATTAATTTTACATATTTTTTATCTTGTTTATCCCACCGTTATATATTGTTCATTTCTTCATTTGTCAATTACAGTATTGTTTTTTGCTGTTACTTTTATTCTATTGACATAGATTTGAATTTTTAATATTGCTTTTTTATAAATCTAAATTTTTACTGTTACTGTACTTGTAAAAATTTAAAAAAAAAGTAGATTTAAAGCAGATTTAGTACTTTACTGTTCTGTAATAGATTACTTGATTGTATCTTGACTCCAGTGTATCTACATGCAAGCTGATATTGACCCTGAACTAAATCTGCTGTCACAAATCTACAATAACCATCATATTGATCATCACTGCTGCAGGTACTACACAGGGATTCTTGCAAAAAACAAACTCCAAAATAACACAAACCTATTAGTATTCAACCAAAATGTTAGATCACTAGATAAACATTTTGATGCCATAAATGCACTACTCTCAGCATTAGGTACTAAACTATCATTCATTATTTTATCAGAAACATGGCTAAGTAAGTTGACCAGATCACACACTAGAAGGTGAAGGGACGACGACGTTTCGAATCGACTTCAGAATGGTCCAGGACGGACCGAAACGTCGTCGTCCTTTCACCTTCTAGTGTGTGGTCTGGTCAACATACTTTAGCCCCGTTATTGTGACTCATCGCCTGCACATGGCTAAGTAAGGACCATACCCAACTTTACAACTTACCCAGTTATAAAGCCATTCACAATTGTTGACCAAATAAAAAAGGAGGTGGCACAGCTATCTATTACTATAACACCTTCATTTTCACTAGTGTTATTAGTGATAGAGACGACTATTGTGATTCTTCCTTTGCTCAATTCTCGATTAAATCCCTCAAATCCTCCTTGACAATTGGAGCTATCAATAGATTTCCCAATACTAATACAACTGCATTCTCAGATCACCTAAGAAATCTAATCATAAACAACAAGCTCAACAAAAATCACGTTATTCTAGTAAGTGACTTGAATATTGACGCGTGTCAACGATATAGACCTCATGTTGACAATTTCCTAAACAGCATGAACTCCTGATTGCTAACCCCCACAATCACCAGGCCCACCCGAATCACTCAAACATCCGCTCAAACAATGTACATGTGGCAGACGCTTCACGAAGCTGTCGGAATTAGCAGAATAGAAAATACGAGAGCAACCGTACAGGGCCTGGGAGCAAGGTCGAGTTAGAGTCCTTGAGGGTCTCTTCTCAGACTAGCCTCACCTGGTCCTGCTCCACGTTGATCGTTGGAATCTCCTCAATGATTTAACACTTTAAGGGACTCCTAGGGTCCTCATCACATTTATAGTTTGTGACTTATAGGCAACTCGGTGTTGAAGACACTTAGAGCTGAAGGCTTGTGTAATATTGGCGGTATTCAGAAGTGGTTCAACGGAAACACCGCATAAAGCTTAACAGTAGTTTATTTACTAACTTAACCACTAATACACAGGGTGCTTGATTTATTTAGATTGGCGTCAGCAAAGCTATGGTTTTATTAGCGAGACTCTTGACGTCTGACTAAACGACTCGTATCCACTCGTGGAGAAACACCTAACTTAACACAGTTGACAGCCAATCATTAACATGGCAACCTAACTGTCGGTATGCAAAGGGATCACAAGAGTTCCAACCGGATACTCGGTAATGATGATATGCAATAAATCAACAACTACACTGTCAATGGGACAGGCAATAACATGCACAATAATATCACACACAATAACTAAATGTGTGTTGTATGTGAAGCTCACATTCACAGACTAGTGAAATGTTCGTGATACCACACAGATAAACACGCATTCACCGTCGATTCACCTATGACCTGTGATAGGTATGAAAAGGTGAGAACTGTGGTTGATCCCTCAGATCAACACAGACACAATAAAACAATGACAAAATCTTGTACTTACAGATAGGTACCTTTTCCTTACTCACTCACTCACTCAGGCACATTTATACAAGCACTCGTAGGTGGCCTGACAGCTGGTTTCGCTCGTAGACACGGAGGGTACTTGCAGTACGCCGGGCTGTATGCTTAACAGACAGACACACGCGCACCCACTGGCACTGGCGATGAGCAAGGTGGTGACGTCACGTAGAAGTGTGAGGGCGGCGGCGGGCGCTCGAAGCACAGAGGTACAGAGGTACTGGGGTACTGGGTACTGAGGTGCACGCTCGGGACGAGTGGCGGCTGTGGTACCATGCAGGTACACTTGTGGTAAAGTCACACACAGGTTACTAGGCGGCGGCACTGCCTTAGTTCACTCTAAGTCACTCACAACGATCTTTGTCACCAGGGGTTACCTGATACCAGTCTGTTTCGCTCTGGAGATTTGTCACTTTAGGCTTCTGATTAATATATTCACACCCGTGATTCTGGGCGAGTGTATCGTATAATCTTCAGATGCTGAGTTAACTTGACGGTGAGGAATAGACTGTGTTCAGTCTATTGGCCGGTAGAACAGAACACGTCCACTTTGCTAGAGATCCCTCACAAGAATGCCTGAAGCTCAGGGCGTCTTGTGGCATACACAAGGGGATTACAATTTGACCAATGGCATTGCAGCAAATGAGCGGGAACCAATCATATTAGCTCGTTCGATGAGCAGTAGCAGGAGTGACGTCATGAACACGTCACGACCACGTCATAGCTGTTATTGGCCATCGCGCCGGTTGACCCCAGAGGTCAGACGCTGCTAACATCTCCCCTCTCTCACGCGGGCACCAGCCATGTACTCACTGACCCTTTGGTGGCAAGTATGCTTAACTCCCTGTATATACTTCCTGCCTGGACATACGGCGGCCTCCATATTATGAAAGTGTTCCTGGTTAAGTGGGCATTCTGGAGATACCCAACATGCCAGGTCACTATCCAGGGTTAACAGAAATAGGACCTTGTGCACAAGATCGGTGCACTGTGCACAGCAATGAGCCATTCCAGTCAGCTGTGGGAGAATCTTGAGAGACACTCTCTCACAACATAACACCATTAGATACCAAGAAACTTACCTTCAGATTACACAGCAAAGCAGCAATAGTCAATCTCACAAATGCACTTCACAATGTAAACTTGGAATCTGAATTCAATAATACACAGGATATAAATTCATTAGTCAACACCTTCTTTTCCAAAACTGTATAGCCTCTACAACAGTCATTGTCCTCTCCTCACCAAGCAAATAACTGCTAAAAAATTAAACAACCCCTTGCTCACGAGTGACATACTCAAAGCAATCATCATGAAACATGAATATGAAAAAACATAGTATTGGCCTATTTATAAAATACATAGTTAATAAAATTAATTAATTAAGAGATACTCATTAATGCTTACCAGTATAACAGGAAGAACGGAACATTCCTATTATGGGCGTAGATTCAAAAACAAAAAAGGAAACATGAAAAGCATATTAAGTCAATCAAGGATCTAAACAACAATCACATAACACGCAGATAAAACTCTCCAAGGATCGTTACACACCTGCAACAGACTTAGAAATGACAACTGAATTTAATAGCTTCTTTCCATCTGTTGGTGCTCACCTCGCCAAAAAAATCCCTCAGACACATGTTACTACATATCTTACCGTTAGCTATCCTAACTCTCTTTTCCTTTTACCAGTCAGCTCGGCAGATGTTATGTCTATCATTTACTCACTAAAATCAAAGCTGGGAACACTAGTGAAATACCATCTATGGTTTACACGAGTGCCGTTCATGCACTTGCCCCACCCATAACTCTGATATTCAACAAATCTCTAGAATGTCATACTTTACCTGATATCCCTAAAAAGCACGAGTAACTCTATATCTGTAATTATATATGTTTGATATAATCTACAAGATGAATTATATCTACTTGATATAATCTACACGAGTAATTATATCTGCTTGATATAATCTACACAGCCCTTGACAAAAATGAGTTCCCAGTTGGGTTCTTCATTGACCTGAGAAAGGCCTTTGGTACTGTTAACTATAACTACCTCTTACTTAAACTTCTCCATTATGGAATCCGAGGTCTTGCCCTGAACTATATTCTCCTATCTTGGAGACAGACACCAATATGTTGCCATCAATGATATAACCTCCCCCACTCAATCATTATCTGTAGGAGTGCCACAGGGCAGCATTCTAGGACCTCTCCTACTTCTTATATACACCAATGATTTGCCTAATGTCTCTAACATTCTTAAACCTATGCTATTTGCTGACGATACTATCTTTTTCTACTCAGACCCCAACCCTAACACACTAGATAATGTTGTAAATAACGAATGAAAAAAGTCCACTCATGGATGTTAACTAACTCGCACTAAACTTGAAAAATACTTACTACATATTATTTGGAAGCAAATCACTAAAACTAATTCAACTTCAAGTAGACAAAGTTAACATCGGCAATAAAAATTATGGAAAGTTCCTTGGCCTATACATAGATAAGAGACTCAACTTCAGCACCCACATACAACACATAGCCAAAAAAGGCTCAAAAACTTTACTCTCTAAAATAAAATATTATATTTCCCACTCTGTTCTCCTTTAATTATACTACTCGATAATCTATCCCTATCTTACATACGGTATCTGTGCATGGGGTTAAACTACTGCAAATTACCTCAAGCCCATCATCACCCAGCAAAAAATACTGCTATCAGAACAATATCTAACTCTATTTTCAGACAACACACAGCCCCTCTTTTTAAATCCCTAAACATGCTGAACATTCATTAAATCCACACATTCTCTTGCCCTATTTACATGTACAAACCCTTGTTCTTAAATGCAAACCCTGTTCTGAAACTCTTCCTGGACAGATGTAATAGAACCCATAATCACCATACCAGAAATAAATATCTCATTGATATACGCAGAGTATTAATGCTTAGTATTAATACAAATAATAGAACATAACTAAACCTGTGTAAACACTCTATGCAAATAAAGAGACCTAGTGTTATGAACCCGACTACATCGTCGGAGTATGGAGTAGCGACGTCAGCTCCATCTGTGAGTCAGCTCTCTAACCCCACAGTATCTGCTGTCATATGGACGACGCCTTCTAGTGGAGACAGTCTGATTCCTGCAAATGGCTCAAGATTCCTGCCTTTGTTAACAAGTGAGGTAGTAGTGAGTGACCTCTGGTGATGTAGCGATTCAAGACCAGTGCCGTCTGTTGGAGCTACAAGCAAAATGTCAATGCCCGAGTGTGTATGTTGCTTCCTGGTTTCTCCAGTACCTATAACTGATGACGTGTCTGTATCCACAGAGGTGACGTGGGGCAGCAGTGGTACTGAGGATGGCCCTGGGTAGCCTAAACTCTCCCAACTTAGTCCCGCCTGAAGGCTAAGTGAGCCGCCGCCGATCAGGAATAGTGTAGTTTCTGCTAGGGGAGTAGTAGCGGAAGAATTCAGCGTATCCTGGGATTGGCTACGGGGAAGAGACGACCGACAGTGAGGTGCCTGTCGAGGAGCATTACTAGCCCGTCGCTAGAGGCTTCTGCAATGTGTGCGATAACCCTGTATTTGTCTGTGTAGAGGCCCCAATCAGCGCTTGGCTGAGGTTCTCTGCCAGCACTTAGCTGGAAACTGGTTGTGGGCAGAGAGGCCGCTCGTGAGACTGCCGGTAGGCTGGGCCACGGCAAGAGGTAGACTCGCCAGTGTTTCCCAGTACTGTGGCCAGTAAGGTTGGGAATGGTACTGTGTGTTGTGGAAACACGAATATTGACGAAGGGAGCATTGTGTTAGCGTCGTAGAGTGCTCAGTGTGAGACACCTGTATATACATCTATGTGTAGTAATATTTTATTTTAATGTTTTTATTTAAGGTGATGGGAATATATTGATAAAGGAATCAGTTGTGTTAATCCCCCTTTTTTTATTTATTGCATTACCTAGTCTACTTCTTGAAAGCCACTACCGACTTGGGGCCGGATACTATCACTTAGGTTCATCCATCAAGAACCCGGTTACGACCCAAAGAGGCCGTAACACCTAGTCTATGGAACTCACTCCCCAACGAAATAAAAGCTGTCCAGCCTATGCCTTATTCAAAAGTAAAAGCAAAAAGTACTTAGTTTCATCCTCGTAGTTTCCTACCTAGAGCTTTAAACTCGCCCTGTATCTTGTGCTACCCACCTCCACCAATGCTTAAGACATTCACCTTCACCATTGTAATCACTGCTAATAACTTATATCATAGTTGTTAGGTTGAACATAACTTATATCATAGTTGTTAGGTTGAACATAACTTATATCATAGTAGTTAGGTTGAACATAACTTATATCATAGTAGTTAGGTTGAACATAACTTATATCATTGTTGTTAGGTTGAACATAACTTATATCATAGTTGTTAGGTTGAACATAACTTATATCATAGTTGTTAGGTTGAACATAACTTATATCATAGTTGTTAGGTTGAACATAACTTATATCATAGTTGTTAGGTTGCACATAACTTATATCATAGTTGTTAGGTTGAACATAACTTATATCATAGTTGTTAGGTTGAACATAACTTATATCATAGTTGTTAGGTTGAACATAACTAATATCATAGTAGTTAGGTTGAACATAACTTATATCATAGTTGTTAGGTTGAACATAACTTATATCATAGTTATGTTTTTTACAATGTGTATAATAATATTCTTAAAACTTTGCGACAAATACAAACTTAATTATCTTTAAGATTAAAGATCTGCCCGAAACGCTCTCCGCGTTAGTGACTTTACAACAATGTAGAAACATCAATACTATTTACTTTCATAAACCCAATGTACATTTTCTTATATATATAATATATATATATATATATAATATATATATATATATATATATATATTAAATAAATAAAAATTAAGTTCCTTGAGCGGTATCTGCCCCCCCCTACCACCCATACGGGGCGACCAGCAGATTAATGTAAACAAGTGTCTAAAGGGACCTCCTCCCTCCCTCTCAGCGGGAAATATATAAGAATTAACTGAATACTTTAATATGAAAAGAAACATCTCTCCGGACCTCACAGTAGAACATCTCTCTGGACCTCACAGTATAACATCTCTCTGGACCTCACAGTAGAACATCTCTCTGGACCTCACAGTAGAACATCTCTCCGGACCTCACAGTAGAACATCTCTCCGGACCTCACAGTAGAACATCTCTCTGGACCTCACAGTAGAACATCTCTCTGGACCTCACAGTAGAACATCTCTCTGGACCTCACAGTAGAACATCTCTCTGGACCTCACAGTAGAACATCTCTCCGGACCTCACAGTAGAACATCTCTCCGGACCTCACAGTAGAACATCTCTCCGGACCTCACAGTAGAACATCAAAGTAAACGACAAAGTACTCAGAGACAAACAAAAAGAGTTATAAAACACAGACCAACAGGTGCTTACCTGTCAGTGCTTGCCTGTCAGTGGTTACCTGTCAGTGCTTACCTGTCAGTGCTTACCTGTCAGTGCTTACCTGTCAGTGCTTACCTGTCGGTGCTTACCTGTCAGTGCTTACCTGTCAGTGCTTACCTGTCGGTGCTTACCTGTCGGTGCTTACCTGTCGGTGCTTACCTGTCGGCGCTTACCTGTCATAGCTTACCTGTCAATGCTTTCCTGTCAGTACTTACCTGTCAGTGTTTACCTGTCAGTGTTTACCTGTCAGTGCTTACCTGTCAGTGCTTACCTGTCGGTGCTTACCTGTCGGCGCTTACCTGTCATAGCTTACCTGTCAATGCTTTCCTGTCAGTACTTACCTGTCAGTGCTTACCTGTCAGTGCTTACCTGTCAGTGCTTACCTGTCAGTGCTTACCTGTCAGTGCTTACCTGTCAGTGCTTACCTGTCAGTGGTTACCTGTCAGTGCTTACCTGTCAGTGCTTACCTGTCAGCGCTTACCTGTCAGTGCTTACCAGTCAGTGCTTACCTGTCAGTGCTTACCTGTCAGTGCTTACTTGTCAGTGCTTACTTGTCAGTGCTTACCTGACAGTGCTTACCTGACAGTGTTTACCTGTCAGTGCTTACCTGACAGTGCTTACCTGACAGTGCTTGTGGGAAATTTTTACCCACCATATCTAATAATCATCTAAGAAATGTATAATTTCTATATCATTTCTATATCATATCAAAATCATATCTAAACTGTATCAAAATCATATTAGAATCATTAAAGATTCATTATATAGCTTGATCCTAGATGACAATGTCACTATGATCACGTACGCTACAGAGCCCTACTGATACCTACATGACTTTGTGCATGATCTCTCAAGGATCCAGAAGCTTCTAGAAGGATTTGTTTGTTAAAAAACTATTGGAACATTGATTCAATATCCGGTATGGATAAAATCGAATCCTTAATAAGAATCAGTGGTACTGTACTATCAAGAACTAATAATAATCTTTATATCCTATATCTAATTATATTATAATCACATCTTATCTCAATCATTAGTCTAGACTGTAAAAATAATCAATCAATATTTATAGAAGGCTACCATGCTCAGGAAGCATGGCGGGGCGATGGCTGGGAGTGAAGCGCCCACCAACACACCCCGGGGCACTTCGCGTTTGTTTACAACTCAGTGAACAAGTGACGGATCCTTAGCGAACATTATTTGGCTTAGGACACCTTATCTAGTTATCTTTATCACCAGTGAATACTCTCTAGAACTGGGGGAATACCTGGACAACATTTACAAGGAAAATCCCTAGAACATTTATATCTATAAGTGTAGAGCGGAGCACACAGTGACTTGGCTCCACCTTCACCATCAACTATCATTCTTCTGCAACGCAGTTAAAGTAAAATAAAGTAGCAACGCTACTAGTACATCAAACAGCAACGCTGTGAAAGAAAATAATGTGCCTAAACTTGCGACAAGAGAGTTAATCAGTCTGGCAAACTTGTCAGACAGGCACCCGGCTTCAGATAAGTATATTGAAGGTTATTACAGTTGCGTATTACTTGGCCAATTGTATGCTTGTATAACTTTAATATTCTATAAATCTGTCTGTCGGTAATAAAGCGAGGCAACGCCTCATTTTTCAGTAAGTTTATTAAAATTGTATTGTAGCTGTGAATCTTTATCCACGCACTAGACCTCATGAGTGTCCATTGTGTCAGAAAAGGATTTAACTGCAATAAGCAAATAAAACTTCATAAGTGTCTGTGGTGTTGGAAGAGATTCAGTCAAGCTGACTGTACCTTATTCTTATAAATTGAATATAAATACATTGCAAATATACTTGAATATATAAATTAAGTTATAAATTGCTTGCTAAATTATTTTTTAAGTTATCATATAAGTTCATTTAATTGAATGATTTCTAGTACTTAGTTAACAGTATTTAGACTACATTTAAAGTCATTTATTATACTTTTACAATTTAATTTGTTGTTTATAGTATAAGTACATATTGGCTGTTAATAGTTATGGTGCTGGGTTAGACTATGTATGTTTAAATCCCTGATTTAAACAGAGCCAGTGTTCAGTCATATAACTGAATTTATTAAATCTTATCCTTGTATAACATACAAGCTGATGTGAGATCCCTGTCTACAGGTGGACTGGAACTTCTATCAACAAATTCATTCACCCCACCTGTCCCTTACAGCCCACAATCTGTCATTAGGAAAAGAGGAGCTAGGATTTACAACCCTAGCTAGAGATTTTAATTTAATTAATCTGCAGACATTAAATTTTTAATTTAGTTCATTACAAGTCCCTGGTAGTCTCCTCTAATATCAATCCCAGCAGGTTTTTCCCACAGTGCTTACCTGAGAGTGCTTACCTCTCAGTGCTTACCTGTCATTGCTTACCTGAGAGTGCTTACCTGACAGTGCTTACCTGTCAGTACTCACCTAGTTGTGCTTGCGGGGGTTGAGCTCTGGCTCTTTGGTCCCGCCTCTCAACCGTCAATCAACAGGTGTACAGGTTCCTGAGCCAATTGGGCTCTATCATATCTACACTTGAAACTGTGTATGGAGTCAGCCTCCACCACATTGCTTCCTAATGCATTCCATTTGTCAACCACTCTGACACTAAAAAAGTTCTTTCTAATATCTCTGTGGCTCATTTGGGCACTCAGTTTCCACCTGTGTCCCTTAGTGCGTGTGCTCCTTGTGTTAAATAGCCTGTCTTTATCAACCCTGTCGATTCCCTTGAGAATCTTTAATGTGGTGATCATGTCCCCCCTAACTCTTCTGTCTTCCAACGAAGTGAGGTTCAATTCCCGTAGTCTCTTCTCGTAGCTCATACCTCTCAGCTCAGTGTTTACCTGTCAGTGCTCACCTACAGTTCCCGTTGGTGTATGTCTCACACAAGGTGACCGTTGATGTATGTCTCACACATGGCCACCGTTGGTGTATGTCTCACACAAGGTGACCGTTGGTGTATGTCTCACACATGGCCACCGTTGGTGTATGTCTCACACAAGGTGACCGTTGGTGTATGTCTCACACAAGGCCACCGTTGGTGTATGTCTCACACAAGGCCACCGTTGGTGTATGTCTCACACATGGCCACCGTTGGTGTATGTCTCACACAAGGTGACCGTTGGTGTATGTCTCACACAAGGCCACCGTTGGTGTATGTCTCACACAAGGTGACCGTTGGTGTATGTCTCACACAAGGCCACCGTTGGTGTATGTCTCACACAAGGCCACCGTTGGTGTATGTCTCACACAAGGCCACCGTTGGTGTATGTCTCACACAAGGCCACCGTTGGTGTATGTCTCACACAAAGTGACCGTTGGTGTATGTCTCACACAAGGCCACCGTTGGTGTATGTCTCACACAAGGCCACCGTTGGTGTATGTCTCACACAAGGCCACCGTTGGTGTATGTCTCACACAAGGTGACCGTTGGTGTATGTCTCACACAAGGTGACCGTTGATGTATGTCTCACACAAGGCCACCGTTGGTGTATGTCTCACACAAGGCCACCGTTGGTGTATGTCTCACACAAGGTGACCGTTGGTGTATGTCTCACACAAGGCCACCGTTGGTGTATGTCTCACACAAGGTGACCGTTGGTGTATGTCTCACACAAGGCCACCGTTGTTGTATGTCTCACACAAGGTGACCGTTGGTGTATGTCTCACACAAGGCCACCGTTGGTGTATGTCTCACACAAGGGGACCGTTGGTGTATGTCTCACACAAGGCTACCGTTGGTGTATGTCTCACACAAGGTGACCGTTGTTGTATGTCTCACACAAGGCCACCGTTGGTGTATGTCTCACACAAGGCCACCGTTGGTGTATGTCTCACACAAGGTGACCGTTGCTGTATGTCTAACACAAGGCCACCGTTGGTGTATGTCTCACACAAGGGGACCGTTGGTGCATGTCTCACACAAGGGGACCGTTGGTGTATGTCTCACACAAGGTGACCGTTGGTGTATGTCTCACACAAGGCCACCGTTGGTGTATGTCTCACACAAGGGGACCGTTGGTGTATGTCTCACACAAGGTGACCGTTGGTGTATGTCTCACACAAGGTGACCGTTGGTGTATGTCTCACACAAGGCCACCGTTGGTGTATGTCTCACACAAGGGGACCGTTGGTGTATGTCTCACACAAGGCCACCGTTGGTGTATGTCTCACACAAGGCCACCGTTGGTGTATGTCTCACACAAGGCCACCGTTGGTGTATGTCTCACACAAGGCCACCGTTGGTGTATGTCTCACACAAGGCCACCGTTGGTGTATGTCTCACACAAGAGGACCGTTGGTGTATGTCTCACACAAGGCCACCGTTGGTGTATGTCTCACACAAGAGGACCGTTGGTGTATGTCTCACACAAGGCCACCGTTGGTGTATGTCTCACACAAGGTGACCGTTGGTGTATGTCTCACACAAGGGGACCGTTGGTGTATGTCTCACACAAGGGGACCGAGATCATGAGGCACAAGCCGTCATATACAAACTTGCAACCCTCGCATGTGGTTGGATGTTTGGACCTGGGCCCCACAGCACAATTACACTGGTCACATTTATCATAACTTCCTGCCATCTCTGCTACATAGCTGGCGCTCTGGGAGGATACTCACCCAAAAGAATATATCTTACTTCTCTGTTTATATATATATTTTCTTTATTGTTTGTTGATTAAAAATATTAGTACACGATAATATTCATGTTGCCCAGCACACTAATCCACTTAGCTATAAATACTGGGAAAGGCCTTGAGCCTGTAGTATAGCCTTCTATTCCTCCTTTAACTCTTTGAATGCCCCTGAATAGGGCCTAACAGCTGGGTGGACAGTGCTTCGGGTTCGTAGTCTTAAGGTTCGGGGTTCGATCCCCGGTGGAGGCGGAAACAAATGGGCAGAGTTTCTTACACCCTGATGCCCCTGTTACCTAGCAGTAAATAGGTGTCTGGGAGTTAGACAGCTGGTGTGGGTTGCTTCCTAAGGGAGTATAACATAAAGGAGACCTGGTCGAGGACCGGGCCGCGGGGACGCTAAGCCCCGAAACCATCTCAAGATAACATCAAGATAGCCGCCAGCTATGGTTAGCACCACACTTGAATTCCAAAACGTAGGCCTCTTTCTGCCACTCATATATCACTTCAGCAACCAGTTCTCGCACTTGCTTATAGTCAATATATTTCTTATGAATAAGTGCATATGTGACATACTAATTTATTGTGAATATTTGAGTTTTCCTTGAAAAGCTGAATATAAAACCACAACCTAACCTAACCTTCTTAGTATGTTAAGATATACAATTAGTACTGAACCTGTACCTATATTGATATTACAGTTTTATAAAAATAATAAAACAAAACTAAAATATTTAAATAAATTGTAAAGTAACCTAGGATATTGTCAATTTTTTTTTATAAAATCTCTATTGTTTAATAAAACTGAGAAAAAGTTAGTGCCTTGAAAAAAAAATATGGCTTGGAATATATCACATATGTATTTATTTAAAAGCGAAATAGTGACTATAAGCAATAAGTCATATATGTGCTGTCTTGTGCGAGAGCAGGTTGACTTCGGATGATATTTTATTGCAGTGTCGCAGGTTCGTTAGTTATGCTTTAGTCTGCCACTTAACACTTGTGTCGCGCCCTTAACACCCGGGAAATCGGACCTCTAACTAGGAGCTCTAGCACCCACCACCTAACATCATCTCATCAGTTTTTTTTTTTTTATTATTATTATTATTTTCTACCACAGACGTGGCCACACATTTACAATGCTAACCAGCATATATACATTTTCTTCTGTCCTCCATGGACAGGGTTAGAGAAATGTTAAACATAGAGTTCAAGGGTTTATTGAACACTCAACCACAGAAGGTGATTCGGTGCTTTTAAAATGCTAAGCTAACCTACATACGTAAATACATAGATACACAGATTTACGTATGCCCTACATAAAGTGTTTGATGTGTCTTTTACATAGTGTCATTAATGTACATTTACAAAGGTGAAATGTAATTCTGATCAGCTTCCATATATACTTTATACCCATACATATACATACACACACACATATACATACATATATACACAAACATGCATTCACATACATTTGTCTCATTTACTCTGACAGGGTGAGATAGCTTATACAGACACTAGTGTGCAATTAAGCACTTAATCACTGAAGGTGATGAAGGTGCTTTTACAAGCTCAGGTTATATAGTTACATCATATATATACATCGAATAAATGAGATATTACATTTTCAATCTTGGATACAAGTCCAATATATCAAGTGTTCCAGTACTCATATAGTAACTACAGAGTTCAGCATACCTTAGCCCAGGAGGGCGAAAGTCAGTCAGTATGGGACATTATACAATATAATGTTCAAGAGAGTGCATGTTTTCTCTTTCACAAAGTTGACACATTGTGTACTCGACATTTGGGTTTTGAGAAAGCTGCCAGATACGTCTATATCCCAGGCGTATTCTGGCCACTATAACATCACATTGCCGAGTTCTTGTTCTATTAGTCCTATATGTGAATGCCTCCTCACGATATCTATCATAATATCAGCCAATATCAATATCAATATCTATCAGCCAATCTCGTCAGTGTGATGCTAACATCAGTAGCATCATAATATGCTACTTAAGATGCACACTCACGTAAACCAAACTGCTACACTGAGGTGTGGAGGCAACCAGACTGGGACATGTCGACAACTGATGTCCTCAGTTGTCGACAGGTACTCTGTTGATGTACCTTCGGCTTCCACTGGATCGCCGTCCAGTCTGACGTGCAGGATAGAACTACCTTTCATCACTTGCTCCAGCCAAATGTCAACTCCCAAATCCACATCTGTCACATATGTCCTCTGGCCCTCCACGCAACCAGCCCTTGTGCGTTTCCGGCCACACTGTGTCCTTAAAGTAATGCCTTCTTTATAGCAGCCATAACTGGCGGATGATTCTTAGACGGTACCGACATTCTGACGTCCCAGATGTCTCCACTAGCTTGCTTCCACACACACACACACACACACACACACACACACACACACATTTATACACACTTCCCTTGTCCCATACTCTGAGAGAGATTTTCGAATTTATTCACTCCTTCATTTTGGGCCACAACAATGGCCTTCTTGAAAATAAATCATGCCTTACAAACTGCTCCAGGTTTTGGAAATGGCAACCAAGTATTCAGACAAGGACTTCCAGTACATGTAGTATACTTAAACTTTGCTAAAGCTTTTGCTAATGTACCACATGAAAGACTGACATAGAAAATACAAACACATGGAATATATGGTAGAATACTAGAATGGATCAAACAATGATTAAAACAAAGAAAGCAAAGTGTCGTCCTAAATGGAAATATCTCTGACTGGAGAAATGTGGTGAGTGGAGTACCGCAAGGTTCCATTTTGGGGATAACCCATTTTGTCATATACATCAATGACATAGAATAGAATATCACAAACCATATCATCAAAATTGAAGATGACTCTAAGATTTATGGTAAAGTAGGGAGTGACCATAATATTGAGGCCTTACACAGCGATCTACATGAACTCCACAAGTGTCGGACGATTTGCAGATGCTCTTTAATTTCGAAAAATACAAAGACCTTGCATGTGGGGCATAACATTGCACATCACAACTATCAAATAAAAAATATTACCTTGCAGGAGGTTGATGAAGAAGGACCTTGGAGTCAGGATCCACAAATCAGTAAAAGTTGCTCAACAAGTGGAAGCTGCAGTAAAAAAAGTCAACCATATCCGAGGAATAGTCAGACGTAACTTTGATTTCAGGGAAAATAGAGTAGCTATTTTTTTTCAACAGTATAAATCTCTGGTGTTTGTATTATTGTATTGCAGCATGGAGACATCACCTTCAAAAAGGTACATCTGCTTAAGAAAAAGTTCAACACCGGGCGAGAAAAATCATTCTTGTACTAAGTGGGCTCTTTTCTTTCTTTTCTTTGATGTCCAAAGGGTTTGGAATGGATGGGGGAGGTAGAGGGTATGGGGAGGTGAAGTTCTGGAAGAGGATGCAGGTGTTGAGAGAGAGAAGGTTAGAAAGTTCGGTGGCCTGTCCACCATGGGTTGACATGTGAGTGTCGTTTGTTTGGGTTTGTGGTGTGTTGGGTTGCCAGTACTTTGGCTGGGTGGCTAGTGTTTGTGTCCTAGCTGGTGTCTGGAAGCCCTAGGTGGAGTTGGCTGCAAGAGTTTAATCTTAGCAACATCAGGGTAGTTACTCTTCTGGTAGCACAAAAAAGGTTTTTGGTTGTTTTTATTTTTTTAATTTTTATTTTTTTAATTTTGTTTTTAATTCTTTATTAGGTATAGATCGGGTCCGGGATGGGCCACTCATCTGGGTCGTCTGGTAGGCCACTTAGTATTTGAGGTCTTGGGAAGGCCTGATCATGGATGTGTCTGATCACTTTTTGTTAGAAAGTTATTCTTCTGGTCCTGTGTGGTGGTTCATGGATCTCGTAGTCACTGGTGGTGTTTATTGCTTTGTAGGGATCTTCGGGGTCTGGGACGTACATGTGCTTCATGCGGTACAGCTGCCTTCTGGCCAGGTAGCTGAGCCTGATGTTCATTGGCATCATGTTGAGTGTCTCATGGAGTTGGTCTGTTCTTACCATATTCATCAGTGACAGGCCTTCTGCAAACCGAAGTGCTTTATTTTGTACCCGTTGGATCTTCAGCAAGTTGGTTTTGTTGGTAAGGTTCAGGTGGACGTAAGGGTACTCCAGGCTAGGCCTTATTATCATTCAGTACAGGTGGAGCTTGATGTGGGATGGGGCTTGGCTAAAGCGGAAGAGCCTCAACAAGGAACCCCTAGCCATCGCTGTCTTCTGGGAGATGTACTGGGTGGAGTTGAGTAGCCTGTTGAAGTTGTAACCGAGCACTGTGTTGGAGTTTAAGATGGCTATGGGTTCACCCCTGATCCTTATTTCCCCCCCCCCCCCCTCGTTTTCAATTGAGAAAGCCATACATCCAACAGTACTTATTTGGATCTTTTCTGGGTTAGTGGTAATCCTCCATTTTCTTTCCCAGTTAGCAGTCCTGGCTAGTTCTACGTTCGCCTTATGGGTTACAGTTGCATGTTTGGCTGCTTGGCTTCTTGGGTTAGATGTTATTACGTGTTTTTCGTCGTCCGCAAATTGGACAATAATGGTGTCCCTGTACTCCGGTTGCGGCAGGTCATTTACAAAAATGTTGAAGAGGACAGGGCTCAGGCACGACCCATGGGGGACTCCAGCTGTTGGGGTGAAGACTGCTGCAGCTTTCGCCTTTAAGCTGGGAGTAACTTGTCTGTTTTTTAGGAAGTTTCTGATGAGCCTGAGGAGGGTCCAGTTTTGGGCTGGCAATTCTGCTAATCTGTACACCAGACAATCGTGCCATAGGCTGTCGAAGGCCTTGTGGACGTCCCTCGTCGCAATCAGGGCTACCTGTTTTTACTGGCGAATTGAGCTCACAGCATCTTAGATGATGTTTATTGCGTGCAAGGTTGACCTTTGTGCTCGAAAGCCAAACTGTTTTTTTGTGAGGAGGTTGTTTGTACTCCATGTAGTAGTTGAGACGGTTGGACATGATTTTTTCAAAGCACTTGCCTATTGTGACTAAGAGGGAGATTGGACGGTAGTTGCCAGGCTGGTGGGGGTCTTTCTTGGGTTTGGGAATGAATATCATCTTGACCGATTTGAAACCAAAGGGAATGTGACCAGAAGCCAGCATGGCATTAAATAGGTTGAGTAGGGATTGCAGAAAATTGCCTGGTAGGAATTTGATCTGCTTTGCTTTGATCCCGATGATCCTGGGGCCTTATCTCGGATGTTTTTAATGACTCCTCTCATCTCTACCATAGTTATGGGTCTTGGTAGTGGGTGGTCGTCTTGGAGGGTTGTCAGGTCTATCAAGGGGTGCTGAGAAGGGAGGCGGCGTTTTCTGTTGTCCATTGGTTGACACGGATGAAGTGAATGTTGTTGAAGGCTCTGCTGTTTGAAGCCGTGAGTGTCTTTTTTCCATTCTGCACCGATGAGGTCAGCCTGTTCTTGTGGGTCTTCTAATTTTTCCTGTTGTTCCTCGTCATCATCATCCAGGAATGTGTATATGAGGCAGGTGAGGCTGCGGTTAGCCGATCCCAAGAGCTGTCTGATCTTACGCCAGAAGGCTCCCGGCTCCTTTTTGTACTGGTTGGCCTGTCTCACAAGGGTTCCCCATATGTGGCTCTAATGAGTTAGCATTAGGTCTAAGGTTCCCCTTCTGAGTGTTTGTAGGGACAACACTGGTGGCTGGACAGTTTGGCAGTGGCTTTGACAGGCTCGCTGGTACTCATTCATTTTACCTCTGATTTCTTGAGTCGGTTTATATTGGTGGTGGGCCCTTGTGGTGGATCTTTCACAGGTGGCCTCAGTTGCAAGCTGGATGTGGTTGTGAATGGTGTTTACTGTTTGGTCTATTGTTTGGGTGGGTAGGTTGTCAAACTCGATGATGGGGTCGTCAGTGAGGAAGGTGTCATAGTCCCAGGCTCGCATGGTTTCCAGTCTGGGCCTGGGAGGTGTCACAAACTGGAAGGGGGTAGCATGGAGGGTGGTGACCACAGGGATGTGATCCCATCCCACATTCTTGCCTGGGGTCACTCTGCTGTGGAACAGGTCACAGTCTCTGTTGGTCAGTACTATGTCAGGGGAGCCCCCTCACATTGCCAGTAAAGAATGTCTTGAAGTGGGGGCCTTCGATGGAGAGGTCTCTGTTTTGCATTAAACTGAAGAGCTGTCTGCCCTTTAGGTCTGCTCTGGTAGGAGCGTTGAATAGGGCCTGGTGGTGGTGGGCATTCAGGTCTCCTGCAATTATAGTTGGGAGTGTCCAGTCGAGCAGCCTGTTGAGTGGGATAGAGGGGAGGTAAGTGGGTCCTGGGGGTAGGCATGCGGTGCAGACGATTAGGGGGCCGTGTGAGGTGGTGAATTCTATTGCAAGGAAGTGGTCATCTTCTATGAGGATGGGGCGGTAGGAAAGCCTTCTCTGGTTGGTTGTGAGTCGTATGTGTTTGTTTGGCTCGAGTGCCAGTGTTGTTAACTTCGGTTTGGCTTCTGATGTGTGTGTAGGTGGAGGATAGGTCTTTTGGGCCAGGGATCATGTTCCTAGTTCCGGCAGGGGGTTGGATGAGATTTTCCACACGTTGCTGTACAATTGAGGGGTCTTTGTTGACACTACTGTTCTCGATGTCCACGTCTGTAGTGCTAGAGTCACTCACAGATGGAGTATTATGGGGGGTGCTTGCCCTTATCCAGTCGTCATGGGATTAGCTTCGGCTGCTAGAGTGGGCCCTGAGCCTCTTAGAACAGTGGTGTGTGGAACTGCGGTGTGTGAGGCGCTGATTGCGTCTAGGGTTTCTTATGGCAAGGGTGCTTGTGAGGGCTTTGAGTATAATCCTGTCTGGGACTACTGTAGGAAGGGTGGACCTGGGTGCTTGCTAGTTTGTCGGGGTGGAGGGGCCGGGTTGATTCTGGGAGTTTGGTGTCTCTTGAGCGTTGGATGACGCCTGGGGGTGGAGAGTACTTGGGTTGGGGTTGTTGGGTTGTGCTTGGGACTGGCCGGTGGCTGGTGTGTTGTTAGGAGATAGGTAGGCCAGCGAGTCCTTGGACATGTGGACAGGGGACTGGCCATTGTGCCTCTTGTTGGTTGGGGTTACCCCAGGTGTTTACTGGTGGAGGAGGGGCAGGAATGGTGATTGCTGCTTGTTGACGGGCTGTTGTCACCGTTTCTTGTGCTTGCTTGATTGCATCCTCTCTATGGGGACACAAATGAGAGATTGTAATGCGTGCACCATTGCATAGTGCACATTTGGGTGTTTGGCTTGTGCATTCCCTGTAGTTGTGTTCCCCTCCACACCTGCTGCACTTGGGGATTTCGATGTTGCATGCACTGGAATAGTGGTCATACTGAAGTATTGGAAGCATTATTTGAGCTTGTGAAACCTCTGTAGGGTGATTTGGTCAGGACCAGACTTGATGCCAAATGCAGAAAAGCCAAGGTTGCAGACTTGTGCTGCTTGCTCCGGTGAAGCCAGAGTTAGCTTCAGTACTTGGTTGTTGTGGGACTGAGTTGCGAACCAGTGGGCCTGAATTATTTTAATATCCCTGTTTTATCTCCAGATTTCTGCAGATATCTCGTCAACTGAGTGATCCATGATGATGTCATGGATCCTATGTACAAAGATAGTGCGTTTGGCTTGGAATTCAGTCGGGGGATAGAGTGTGATCCCCCTACTCCAATAGTTTGTTCAGACTGTCGGTCGAAAGGAGTTCTGGAAGGTCTGCATTGTGTACCAACAAGATGGCTCCAGTTGCTATTTTGAACACATTTTTTGTAGGTAATCTGGGTGATCTCATGAATTACTTCAAGTAGTTGGGCTGGAGAACGAATCTGGCCAGCTTCGTCAGTGAAGCTGACATTGGTCGCCGTAACCTTGTGTGGGGCCAGGAAGCCTAGTCTAATCTATACTAAGGTGGATGTTTGTGTTGTGTCTTGGTAGACTAAGTGGCTGGTGGGTGTTAGTTCGGCCGAGGCCGCAAACTTCTGGTTGTTAGGCAACTAGAGCTACTTGAACAGTTGGTAATTGAACCTATCGATAGCCTAAGCCTGCTACAAGGCTGTTAGTTGCCCGATCAAACCTTCGCGAGAATTTCAAGAACCCAGTTTTGGCTACCGCTCGGGAATGATCGTTTAGAATAGCGAAATACAAGAGGTAGAAACAGTTTAGAAAGACAGCATTATTCACATCTTAATTCTATGATTAGTAGGTTGTGCATTGTGTATTGTGTGAGTGTGTGTGTGGAGTGTTGTTGTACAGGCAGGGAGAGAAGGAGGAGGATGGGGGGGTGGAAGGGGAAGGATGAGGATGGGTGGGATGGGTTTATTTGGACATCATTCTGCTGTAAGCGTCTGTAGAGCTGGTTGGGTCACAGTTCAATTGCCAAGGCCTCAACGGCGCGACATGGCGACGAGAGAACTTGTAGCTGACTGAGAGCAAGTCTGGCTGCTGAGCGGCCGGCCGGCTGTGATTGGCTGGCTGGCGCACCAATCCTGAGAGAGGTGGGCGGGGCCAAGGCGCGGACGTCCCTGTAGATGGCGGGAGCTCCAGGGCTTTATGCCGTTGTGGGTTTATGCTCTAAGTGGGCTCCCATACGAGGAATAGTTGAGAGTTTACAGGGTTAACAACACTGTAAACCAGACATGACACGGCTGAACTCATCGAAACTTAAAATGTTGAAGAATTTGTTGATCGTTCTGTCCTCGTCGAGGCCACTCGAGAGATAGTGGCCCTCAGGTAAATATTAACACGTTGGACTGGACGGCGTGAGAATAGCTTGAGCTGCTTCAACTCTACGTGTGTAATTTATATCTCAATAAATTTATTTTAATTTCAAAACATGAAATACATTTTGAAATAAATTTATTTCAATATTAAAACATTAATAGCCAAATATAAACAGATCTGACAGAGAACTGTACTAAGGTCAGGTTCAGTCTCGTGTCCTGTATTCAACACTACTGTATAGTGTAGAATACTTATCTCTGAAAGTATTACATGTAATACAGGCCCAGAGGAATCTTGAAAGACATTCCTTTCTCTCTCATAATTTTATAATTTCATCCCGAAATTCATAAACCGTTTTGTCTTTTAAGGCAATCAGAAATCCTTTGATTGTATAATATTTGTTTTGTCTTAAATCCTGTTGATAATATGATGGTCAGAGCACTAGTTCTTGGTCTGGTCTGGGACAGGCAGCCATCTCTGGGACACCCAGCATCTTGCCACAGGGTTGTAATGACCGCTTACCCTGTCGTAATAACCGCGGCCTTTATTGTAATAACCCAATGTTCCCCAGTATTAATCCTGTTATCTTGTTATCTCTCGTGATCGTAATATACGCTCTCTGTTGTACATCTCTGTCTCTCTTCACTCAATACCCCAGCTTAACACTGTTACAGTCCAGCAGGACCCCTCACTGGACGGCCACGTATGTAAGAGGAATATACACCAAGGACAAGGGTTATTAGTTAAAAAAAACAAATAACAAAACACATTTACACTGCCACCACCTTCCCGACCAACCATACCTGAATGTGTCAATCACCGATCCCCCAGGAAGGCAAGGAATCAGTAACCATGGGACTCCGGGTAATATGAATTTCAGTAATAAATTTTGGAAAATTAGTTTGTGTAATTTACGTTACTAATTTAAATCCAAGGGTAACTTTAGTATCGATTAATTGTTAGGAGAACCTGGGGGCTTCCAATACAACACCTAAAAATGACAAAGTAGCAAAATATATAAAAGGGGAGTTAAGTGAATACCACTGGACAAGCTATACAATTTATTTTATGAAACATGTAAATTAAGACAATTTGAACACATCACCTATTCTATTTTCCCTAGAGGCACAATGGATATTTACTGAGGGCACGAAACTCAACGTGCTACTATACCTTAAATACCCGCACTACGGCCAAGATGTTGATGGCTGCCCTCAGCCCCGAGGATACGGGCTTGCGGCCCTGTTCCTAATACACTCCCAAGACACACTGATGAAATTTAGTTTTTCCAACTTATTGCTGGGAAGGATTACTCCTCCCACCATCTAATACAGCCCCAGGGCTCCACCCATTATTTTGGCAATGGCCAACCATTTAACACGTAGGCCTGAGGTCTGGCTCTCTAGGGCCAATAAGGACTTGGCCCTTATCTCAGGCCAATCACCTTCACTGATCTGTCGTGGAAAGCTACATGAATTCCTGAAGATTGAGTCAGCTCTCCCCAGCTAAAGAGAAGGGGGACAAGGCGCGTCTATGGGGCCCAGGCACCTGCGAGCAATGTTTACAAAACTGATAAATTATGTTCAAGCCTGTCTCCTCTAAGATAGCGAGTAGGGACATTTGACTCTGCCTCGTATGGGGAAGAGGCCGGTGAGAGGGAAAGAGAGGGGATGAGAGGGGAACATCTGAGTGGGGAATTGAGTGGGAGAAGCCAAGGTATCCAAGACCACCCTACCCTCAGGTCAACCTCTTGACCCTGACAAATGGGCGACAGGGGGGGGGGGAAGAGGAGGAGGCGAATGACGGCCAAGGGGAGGGGAAAAGGAAGGAGGGGAGAGGGAGAAGGAAAGGAGGGGAGAAGGAGAGGGAAAAGAAGGGAGAAGGGAGAACCAATGATCTGAGCCCCAGATCCTTACAACTCCCCCTCCTCGGAAATTAAGAAATTTGTGTGTAAAGCAAGTTACACACACTTTTCTTATCCAGAAATCCTGCCCTACCCTAACCATTAACTCCACAAACAACATTTTTAACCCAACACTATATTAAACCAATGCCTCAAAACAAAAGAAATTATCTAATCCTAACTAATTCCATCCAATACTCCAACAACAATAATGGCACACCCAAAATGTGTGCCCCAGCATGTATTTATACCTATCAACACAACAGTAATAATACATTAACCATAAGGACAGAGACCGTCCCTATAATCCTGACTGTCCACTTGGATGCAGCCCCGTACCCTTCCAACTACCTGGAAGACAAAACATCCCATACCTGTCTTGATATAGTAACAAATAACTGGAGAAATCCAAACCTAACAATTACTAACTAGCTAAAATCAGCTGATAGCCTTCAGCTATCCCAGTATTCCTCCCGGAATAAAGATCAAACACATCACACAAAACATTAAATAAAAAAAAATCAATGTCATTAAAAAAATTTAACAAAATTATAAAATTATATCAACATGGAAGAACACTACCTCTCAGGGACCTAGTGTTCCACTCCACACCTATGGCAACTGTCCACCACAGCGCATCCCAATCTTAAAATCTAAAGAAAAGACACAGAAATATTTTTATTATTAAAAAAAAATTCAATGTCCACAGACATGTCCCTTAACCAACAACAACACTCTGGATATAA
The DNA here is from genome assembly GCF_040958095.1 of Procambarus clarkii. Lineage (NCBI taxonomy): Eukaryota > Metazoa > Arthropoda > Malacostraca > Decapoda > Cambaridae > Procambarus > Procambarus clarkii. The sequence goes on along the minus strand of NC_091195.1, from coordinate 9,719,467 downwards.
GTTCCTCAAACTCCTAATATCCCAGAGTTCACATTCAAGTCCACAACAACAGCGGGTGAACACATTTGTCAGACTGTGTACCACACCCTTATTGTTCAGTAAACCTCAAAAAAAATTAAAAAAAAATATATGTATAACTATCAGTATCTAGGATCTAGAAAAATCTAGATAAAGTTTCCCACTGATCAACGTTTCTAGAGATCCTACTAGATGGTTCTCAAACCAGTTCACTCATACAACTTATCTAGAGACAGGGTCATTGTCTAATGTTCACTTTCTAGATATATTTCTCGATTTCACTAGTTCTAGTTTTCAACATTTAATACTGGTCCAGAGAACTTTCCGAAGGTGTATAGGTGCTTACTATCAGATGGAAAATTAAAAGTTGAACTGTTCCGAGTTACCACAGTTTACTATATTAATAGCGTTTATTTGTATATGAAACTTTTCTATAAATATTTTCTCTCGTTCGTTCCTGTTGACATTTGGTTGCTGTAGATTCCGGCGACTACCTCATGTTGCTTGAAGATCCTGGTCGTCTGGAAGTTCCATTTCCGGCCTCGGCCAACTACGGACAGTACAGGGGGTCTCGTACTACCCGCACCTGACTTGAGTGACAGCTGACAGCTGGCGGCGGTCAGCTCAGGTGGACCCCGCTAACAGGAACCGGGTTCACCTCTTCTTATCGCTCCCCAAACAGTCTTGATGGATTGTTGTTAACCATGGCTGCCAAAGTAGAGCACAACTTCGACGTATCACGATGTCTCGCGTTGGTAGTGAGGTTCGAGTGGCGTTGAAGAGGATGGCATGGTGACAGGACAGGTGGGCCCTGCCTCAGCTCCTGGGCGACGTCATCTACCGGCGTTTACTTGTCATCCCGGTACTACTGGGCTGGTACACCTTCCGTGCAACCCCTCGTGTAGCTGAACTTGGGCCGAGGTACAGGATTGTACCTCATCTGGCGATTCCGCAAGCACTCTGTAGGGGTAGTGCTGTTCGTACCTGAGACCACCGCGTTGCATCTTGGTTTCCACAGACGACGCAACCGCAGGTTTTGAGAGAGCTGACAAGTTCTTGCAATTAGCGTTCTTGTTCGTAGACCACTCGTCTTCCACTTCCGGTTTTCCCGCAGTCTTGACTACGCGGCTGGTGGGCGTGGTTGGTGACCTTGAGACAGCTAGCCCACGGTTGTAATGGTGACTGGACTCTGCTCCGTGAAGACAGCATGGCTGGACTGGGACAACCTCGTTAGTGACGTGAGGTGTCGGCCGGGTGACTGTACGCCAGTCACCCCTTCCGGATAACCAATTGACGAGTTACCGGGTACAAGGGGGAGGACTTTATGTAACGTGCCTCAGACCCCGATCTTATCAGCCAGGTGGGTCATCCCCAGACCTGCTGATCTCGATCCTTGGTTCACGTGTGACTGGGAGGCTGAAACTGGTGTACCATCAGACCTGAGAAAGACAGACAACAACAAATGGCGGAAGCATGGATATTACTCTGAGGTATAGGTAGATGGAAACCCCAGAGCAAGGCAAGTATGCTACCTGAGCCATGTACCTCAGTAAATACACACCAGTGCCTCTACAGGATAATTATTATGAAATTACTAAACCTGACTAGGGGAGATCATTACCAATTTACTGTACAGCTCGCGACCTCGTTACCATAGGCTGACAAGATTGAACTTGACTACTGATGAGATCTGACAGAAGGTCATCCTCATCATCTGACTCAGCACTTGGATCATTAGACAGGTCAGGAATTAGACTTGCTGAAGGCAGCTCTAGTTCCTCCCTCGCGTGATAAGGTTTTAACTTATTAATGTGAATCGTTCTCTCAACTTGGTCTTCAAAAATACCTTTAATAACAAAATTAACCGGACCTTTTCTTTCAATTACCCGGTAAGGGCCCCGCCATCTAGGTGCAAGTTTCCTACTCTGATTGGCAGGAGCCGCCTCATTAACTCTCAACACAAGACTCCCGACTTTCAACTCAAGAGGTCGTACCTTCTTGTCATAATGCTGAGCATAGCGGTCTCGTGCTGTCTTGGAAGCCCTGGCTGCAATTCTCCATGCATTTTTCATCTTATTTAAAACTTCTGATGGGTAATCTTCCCCATATACAATATTATGTCTGTTAAGCAGACCTGACGGGAAATTACATGAATGCCCTGTGAACAGCAAAAGGGGTTGGGTGTTAATGGACTGATGGATGGCAGTGTTCAGAGCTAGCTGGATATAGGGGAGTTGTTCGTCCCACGAATTTGCATCATGCTCTGCAAGAATTGCAAGCATATCTTTAACTGACCGGTTCGTCCGTTCTGTCATGCCGTTAGCCTGAGGGTGATAAGCTGTCGTGAATGCTGAAGTGGTTTCTATAATTTTACATACTTCTCTAAAAATATTCCCATTAAATTCCTGACCTCGGTCAGAAACTAACACTTTAGGGGGACCGAATACAGTGACGAACCTATCTAAGAACGCCTTTGCAACAGTTCGTGAATCCTTCTGAGACAATGCAATCAGTGTGGTGTACCTGGACAGGTGGTCTACCAACACCAATACGTAACGGTTTCCTGAATGACTGTGATGCAGATCAATCAGATCAGCCCCCACCCGATCTAAAGGTTCCAAAATTTCTGGGAATTCTTGCAATGGAGCTTGTACCTTAAGGGTACCTTTCCTCCTTTGACAGTGACCACAGGACTTAACGAAGTTAATGACCTCTGTTAACATACCGGGGAAGAAAAAGAGTGACTTGGCTTTCATGTGAGTTTTAAAAATCCCCGGATGACCTGCAATCTTAGACGAATGTGCGAGTTTCAACGCCGACTTCTTCAACACCTCTGGGATAACCAACTGAAAAACTGCACGATCCTGCTGTCCCTTTACATAAAATAAGACCCCATCCTTCATTTCAAAATCATGAATTGCTAAATTACGTTTCTTCGACGGATATTTTCCTCCCTCCAAAAGTTCAATAATTTCCTTCCACCTTGGTTCGTTCATCTGGAATTCTCGCATTTTCTCACTGGAAATATTTTCAATATTAAGATTTACGTTAATAGTAGCAATGTTTCTACTCAAAGTGTCTGGTACAACATGTGATGGACCAGGCTTGTAAAGTATTTGGAATGAGTGAGCAGCTAGTTCATGAGACCAACGGGACATGCGAGGGCACTTAGTTCTTTTCTTAAAAATATGAGTCAAAGCCCTGTGATCTGTATAAATGACAAAGTGACGTTGGAAAAGATACGGTTCAAAGTACCTGACACTTTCTACCACAGCCAAAGCCTCCCTATCCGTGGCAGAATAGCGGACCTCCGGACCCTTAACCTTCCTGCTGAAATATGCCACTGGGTGAGGAAGATTGTCATTATCACGTTGCATTAAACACCCACCAATAGCTATGCCACTGGCGTCAGTGTGTACTTCCCACTCCTTTTCAAAATCCGGTACTGCCAAGACTGGGGTGGTAATGAGTTGACTTTTTAATTTTGCATAAGCGTTATCATGCTCAGGTTTCCAAACGAATTTAACATTTTTCTTAGTGAGCTCAGTTAATGGCGCTGTTGTACTTGCAAAACCCTCAATGTGGCGACGGAAATATCCGGCTGCCCCCAGAAACCTTCGAACATCCTTTGCTGTCTTAGGTGTTGGCATGTCAGCAATGGCACGACAGGAGTCTGGGTCAGGTCGGATACCGTCTGTGCTCACCTGGAATCCCAGAAACTTGAATTTCTGAGATGCCAGAGTGCACTTACTCACGTTAAGTTTGAACCCCGCCTTATCTAACAATGCCAACGTCTCAGTCAAATCTCGTAAGTGCTCATCAAACGTCCTGGAGTAGATAACCACATCATCCAGGTACGCTAACGAGTGCCTCCCCAAGACTGGACTGAGGATATAATTAATTGCCCTCTGAAATGATGAAGGCGCTGTCTTTAACCCGAAAGGCATCCGCTTGAATTGATAAGTATGAACCCCATCAGAGAAGGCGGTCTTTTCTCTATCTTTCTCAGCAACTGGGATGGCCCAATACGCAGATTTCGCATGCAGAGTGGAAAAGTATTTGGCTGCCCCAAACTGATCTATTATTTCTTGTATCCGTGGCAAAGGATACACATCACCTTTAGTAATTTCGTTGATCTTTCGGTAGTCAACACAAAACCTATAACTACCATCCGGTTTACGTACCAACACCACTGGCGACAACCATGGTGATGTACTAGGCTCTATCACATCCTGTCTCAACATTTTCTGACACTCATCCCTAATTACTTCCTTCGCCCGTTCCGGAAGCCTCCATTGACGGGTGTAAATCGGAGGATGATCACCTGTAGGAATAACATGCTCGATCCTATCCAGAAGCCCGATCTGATCGTCTTCTGTTGCAAACAGTCTAGGGAATTTACGTAAAATCCCTCTCAAAAGTTTCCTATCTGACTGTTGCACATGTTGCAAATCCAGAGCCGAGATTAACTTATCAACTTCTTGAATATTACTACTTTTTTCCTGTCTCGGTCTTGTATTTCCCCTGTGTACTACTTTGTGTAACATTAAGTGCACTACATTGTGCTATGGTGGCTGGCATCTCCTCCTGGCTTTGATACTGAAAAATTCCTGTATTTTCTACAATTGTAGCCTGAGACACCCTATCACCTGCCCTGAAACGATAGGTTTTGTGCGAGAGATTGACAACTGGAATAAGGGCACCTTTATCAAGCACTGTGATCAAATGATGAGGGATCAACAACCTGTCACATCTCCCAGCCACCTGAAGGGTGGTACCTGGTGCAATGTGACGTCCCACTGATACTTTAATGAATTTAACTGAATGTGGTGGGCAACATTGTTTCACCAAGGCATGTAACCCACATGATTTCTTATCTGTGTCTGGAAGAGACTTAAACAACAACTTAGGGTAGTGACAGTTGTACTTCTGTTTCTTACTAATGGAAGCAATTACTGGTGGATGATCTACCATTTTAATGGGATAAACTACCTGACCCAGCTTCAATCTGCACTTCCTTGCTCCATCTTGAGCCGACAAAGAAAAGTTAATTCGTCCCAGAAAATCCATTCCCAACAAAATCTGACCAGGGAATGCAAGATTCTCGACAATCGTGCAAGTGTGTCGGTAAGCTTCTTCCTTACCTACTTCAAAATTGAGAGTGGCCTGGCCCAAGATATTGATATGTTGACCATTTACTGCTGTTAAATGCTTCCCACAACGCTTAAGGCGTGTCTCTTTAAGTGTGCTGAAGGCTGACTTTTTAATGAGAGTTGCTTGACTTCCGGTGTCCACAAAAACTGTCAATCTCACTCCTTCAACCGTCATCTCAAACGTAGGTCTGCCACCACCCGAGGCGGGATTCTCTCATGATTCTGTTTTCCCCTTCCGGCATCTCGCTTTTACGTGGCCTCTTTTCCCACAATTAAAACAAGTACGCGAGTCCCACCAGTCATTACGTGGGGGTTGTTGCGGGCGACCACTGCCCACCGCTTTCGTCTGGGGGGGTCCTGACCTATTGCCCCCTTGTCCGCTCTCTACCTTCCTGCTCACCGCATTGACATATGGCGACGTCCGCGCCTCCTCCGCATCCAAGTCCTCATCTATATGGTCTTCGGCGTATTGTACGAGTTCCCTAAAACTCAGGGAAGCCGTGTCCGTAGCGAGGTATGGACCGATATGAGCGGGCAAGGCCTTACAAAATAGCTGCTTTGCAAACCGTTCCTCCTGCTACGCATCGTAACCCAACTCCTGAGTGAGATCGCCTATCCTGGTCCTAAGGAAGGCACCAAAATCTTTTAATTGAGTACCTTTATTCCTCTGAAGTAACGTTAAGTACCGACGAGCCTCCTCTTTAGTAATTTTCGCCTTAAATCGGTCCTTGATGGCCTGCACAAATTGTGGCCACGTCACCAAATGCCTGAATTCCTCAGACTTCCTCAGGGGCCCGTCGCGACCCACACATGCCCCAGTGGCCAGATTAATTTTAGTTTCATCGTCAGGAGCCGCGGCTAACACAGAATCCATCTCCCACAACCAATTTTCCACACAACGGTTGCGTTCCACTTTATTCGATGGGAGTTCAGCACAATTTAACCTTGGTAACGACAACTTCGGGAGTGACGCCACAAGTCCCGGTCTATAGGATGGAGTACTAGGAATGTAAGGGGGTGCCTGACCAGGGGTGGAAGGAACTATGAGGGGTTGGGTGTAGGATGGGGATAGGGGTTGGGAGAGGGGTGAGGAGGGATTTCCTAGTGACCAAGGGGCTACCCCAGGTGAGTAACTATTTGAGGCACTACTCTGATAAGGTGGTTGTTGACCCTGTTGTTGATTGTGTGAGGGTTGTGAACCGTTCTGTCCTTGTAGTAACTGTAGCAGCATCTGTAGTACCTGTGGTTGTTGTTGTGCAACCTGGTGTACTTGTTGTTGTTGTTGTGCTACCTGATGTACCTGATGTTGTGGTGCAAACTGTTGTGCCTGTTGTACCTGTTGTTGTTGTGCAACCTGTTGTACCTGATGTTGTGCAACCTGTTGTACCTGGTGTTGTTGTGCAACCTGTTGTACCTGGTGTTGTTGTGCAACCTGTTGTACCTGATGTTGTTGTGCAACCTGTTGTACCTGGTGTTGTTGTGCAACCTGTTGTACCTGTTGTTGTTGTGCAACCTGTTGTACCTGGTGTTGTTGTGCAACCTGTTGTACCTGATGTTGTTGTGCAACCTGTTGTACCTGTTGTTGTTGTGCAACCTGTTGTACCTGTGGTTGAGCAACCTGTTGTATTTGTTGTTGTTGTGCAACCTGTTGTACCTGATGTTGTTGTGCAACCTGTTGTACCTGTTGTTGTTGTGCAACCTGTTGTACCTGTGGTTGAGCAACCTGTTGTATTTGTTGTTGTTGAGCAACCTGTTGTACCTGCTGTTGTTGTGCACCCTGTTGTATTTGTTGTTGTGATCCGTTTTGCCCCTGTATTAACTGTAGTAGCATCTGTATGGCTTGTTGTTGTGCATCGGGTTGTACCTGTTGTAATTGTTGAGGTTGTGGGGGTGGTGTGTGTACGTTCATAAGCCCAGGGATCGTCAGACCTTGAGAACCCGCAATGGCATCATCCCCGGGAACTCCTTGTTCAACTGGTGTGGATGTTCTAATAGTGGGGTCCACAACCCCATCACCCCCTATCGCCTCACCAATCATCGTGATGTCCGCCGAGCCAGAGCCCCCCAATGAAATCCTGCTTTCGTCCAGGGCTGCCGCCCCTTGAGCACCCGGATCCGTTACACCCCCCGTGGGGTTCGCTTGGGGTCCCTCCGCAAGGGCTAACGTCTGTACTGCCCTCACCAGGTGAGGGTCTGTCGATGGTGCTCCCCCGGTAGCCTCGTCGTCTACCATACCTTTACTCCTGAGCTTCATGTGCTTATCACACGACATATTCTCGCTAAACCTCGCAACCTAACCCTACCTGGGGAAAACAGGCAAAGTTCTGATCCCGCCAAGCGATTGCGGTGAAATTTTAACACAACCCCGATCTCAACAACTAATCACTCGCTCAATAATCTCTAACCTTTTATGTTAAACCTCTTGAACATCTAGACCGGAACTACTCTTCATTCACGTCGGTCACCGCGTTCCACAGCCCCAGTGAAGACCATAAATTTCCGAAGCTTGTTGACAGACGATGACAGCTGTCGGTGTCAGTGTCTCGCTGATAACGCTACACCAAAGAATGAATTCTTTAGTCCTATTATCCTCTTCTCTCATTCGTAAAATTTATATGCGGACAGATGGAAATATGCAGCCGGTATCGACTACTAATCATCACTTGTGAAACAAACACTGTATACGATGTTGAACAAACTATATATGCGCACTTATAATCTACATAAAAAGGTTACGTTAATTGTCAATCGATCAAACTACTAGAATAAACTTGAAAAAAAATGTAATTAATTTCCACTATATTTATTTGACACTCGAAGATGACTAGTAACGCAAATATAAAAAGAATGACAGTACGACTTTCTTGTCTGTAAATGCAAATCCAATATAAATCTTAGAAAATTGATAATTCCCGAATTCTTTAACAAAATATACTGAAATTATGCAAGTAATATTTACGCGAAAGGAATTACACTGAATTTACTGTAAATAATTTAGTTTCCACTCTGTTTTTATTTATCGAAAATAATCAGTCTAGTTTACCAGCGCACAATAAATACAACACTTTACGTTAACTGAATTTCTTAAATTTTTCTTGAAAATCTTAGGCGCGCTAGGAATGAATGACGTTATCGTTAATTTAACACTGGCGCGATGTTTATATCTTCAACAATTATTTTTAATTCCGTAACGCCCGACGCTAACAACGGCGCTCGGATATAATTATAAGTATTATTAGTTAAACCAAATTAATGTTAAATTAATTATTTACGTTACTGTATGAACTCGATGTTTACATAGCATACACTTGTTCACCGCCGGTCGCGTTGTAGAATACTGAGAAATATACACTGATAGCTGCGACGCTCACGGCTACAGAGTCGCGCTCAACCTTAAGAAAAAATTAGTAAGTAATTTCCCAAAATTATAATTTAAATACTGGCGCGTAGTTGACTTGTTACTTTAACGGAGTATAACACTCGCTAACCACCTAGACACGTTGATAAGTATACAAAAATTGAAAGTGCGCTCACTGTCACGAAGCCTAATCCTCAGAAAGTTGTCTCCGCACAAATTCTTAATTAACTAAGTATTTCTTTTCTCAAAATTATAAATTAAATACCGACGTGTAGTTCGCTTATCACTTGAAATGAATCCACTACTCGCGAGACACTTAGACACTTGGTTGAGCGCAAACAATTACTGAGCGCTGTCACACTGGGCGCTGAGTAAAACCGCTAGAAAATTCAGAGTCCCAACGCTAATTCGCTTAAATGACCAAAATTCGATTTTTGGTCTCTCAAAGTTCGCACTCGGATCACTTTAATCGCACACTTGAATTAACCCTGACGACCCGATGATCGTATGGCCAGGCACAAAACTAGAATTTATTCCGAAATTGAGATTTTCCAAGCGACTTTGAAAAATATCATCACAAAAAGTTTCCACGATTTCACTGATTTCAGTTCTTTCACTGACTTCACTTTATGCACCGCACTTCACTTGAACACAAAAAACCACTCACCTTTTAGTAATTCCCTCAAAGAATTAATACTGCACAATACGAAAACAAAAATTCCAGACCTAAACATGTAAAACAAATTCTTAGAAAAAATAATAACACTTATATATGAGAATTAGGTAACCAAGGGGGAACACTTAACTACCGAAGGGATACTTAACCTGAAAGGGAACTTAATATACAGGGAACTTAATTTAGTACTTAAGGAAATCTCGATTTAACCTATAACCGTCCCGTCCCGGCCCGCCCTGTCGCTTCTCCAAGCCTAGGTAACCACATCCACCTAGATGCCGACAGTACCAAATAATCCTGTCCTTCGCGGTCAACGGTTAGACTAGATAGCGGAACAACCGACGGATCTAACTGTCCGACACCACCGTAATTCCGTTGCTAGAGAATCTACTAGGCCATCCCTCAGTGAACTCTTGGTACCTTCATGGCTGTACCGTAAAAATCTAGCGATTGGGTCGCCTACCACGCCCTCAGGGATAATAATTAGCGTCCTAATACTTCCCCGCCCCGACAATTCGACACCTAGAATTGTTGCTGCGAAAACCACCACGCAGCACCCTTGTCCGTAGTTGCAGAGGGTCGAGAAAAATAATACCCTGTCCAACTACCCAAGGCGGCCTCCACACTTAACTGCCTGCTAGCGCATACACTTAAGTGACTGTAATTAAACTTACCAGCCCCGCACGACCCTAGAATCGCCTACTCTATGCGAATCGCACCACATAGGATTACCGTCGACTCTATCTCATGGGCCCCGGCTGCACCCTCACCACATAACATAACCGAACGGACAGGCGCGTGAGGCTTCAATAATCGTCAAGAAATTATTGAAACACCGCTGCTACCATTGTAACGACCGCTTACCCTGTCGTAATAACCGCGGCCTTTATTGTAATAACCCAATGTTCCCCAGTATTAATCCTGTTATCTTGTTATCTCTCGTGATCGTAATATACGCTCTCTGTTGTACATCTCTGTCTTTCTTCACTCAATACCCCAGCTTAACACTGTTACAGTCCAGCAAGACCCCTCACTGGACGGCCACGTATGTAAGAGGAATATTAAATGAGGAAGATACACCAAGGACAAGGGTTATTAGTTAAAAAAAAACAATAACAAAACACTTTTACACTGCCACCACCTTCCCGACCAACCATACCTGAATGTGTCTTATCACCGATCCCCCAGGAAGGCAAGGAATCAGTAACCATGGGACTCCGGGTAATATGAATTTCAGTAATAAATTTTGGAAAATTAGTTTGTGTAATTTACGTTACTAATTTAAATCCAAGGGTAACTTTAGTATCGATTAATTGTTAGGAGAACCTGGGGGGGCTTCCAATACAACACCTAAAAATGACAAAGTAGCAAAATATATAAAAGGGGAGTTAAGTGAATACCACTGGACAAGCTATACAATTTATTTTATGAAACATGTAAATTAAGACAATTTGAACACATCACCTATTCTATTTTCCCTAGAGGCACAATGGATATTTACTGAGGGCACGAAACTCAACGTGCTACTATACCTTAAATACCCGCACTACGGCCAAGATGTTGATGGCTGCCCTCAGCCCCGAGGATACGGGCTTGCGGCCCTGTTCCTAATACACTCCCAAGACACACTGATGAAATTTAGTTTTTCCAACTTATTGCTGGGAAGGATTACTCCTCCCACCATCTAATACAGCCCCAGGGCTCCACCCATTATTTTGGCAATGGCCAACCATTTAACACGTAGGCCTGAGGTCTGGCTCTCTAGGGCCAATAAGGACTTGGCCCTTATCTCAGGCCAATCACCTTCACTGATCTGTCGTGGAAAGCTACATGAATTCCTGAAGATTGAGTCAGCTCTCCCCAGCTAAAGAGAAGGGGGACAAGGCGCGTCTATGGGGCCCAGGCACCTGCGAGCAATGTTTACAAAACTGATAAATTATGTTCAAGCCTGTCTCCTCTAAGATAGCGAGTAGGGACATTTGACTCTGCCTCGTATGGGGAAGAGGCCGGTGAGAGGGAAAGAGAGGGGATGAGAGGGGATGGAGAGGGGAACATCTGAGTGGGAAATTGAGTGGGAGAAGCCAAGGTATCCAAGACCACCCTACCCTCAGGTCAACCTCTTGACCCTGACAAATGGGCGACAGGGGGGGGGGGGGGAAGAGGAGGAGGCGAATGACGGCCAAGGGGAGGGGAAAAGGAAGGAGGGGAGAGGGAGAAGGAAAGGAGGGGAGAAGGAGAGGGAAAAGAGGGGAGAAGGGAGAACCAATGATCTGAGCCCCAGATCCTTACAGGGTATCCCAGCCATCTCTGGGACACCCAGCATCTTGCCACAGAGTATCCCAGCCATCTCTGGGACACCCAGCATCTTGCCACAGAGTATCCCAGCCATCTCTGGGACACCCAGCATCTTGCCACAGAGTATCCCAGCCATCTCTGGGACACCCAGCATCTTGCCACAGAGTATCCCAGCCATCTCTGGGACACCCAGCATCTTGCCACAGAGTATCCCAGCCATCTCTGGGACACCCAGCATCTTGCCACAGGGTATCCCAGCCATCTCTGGGACACCCAGCATCTTGCCACAGAGTATCCCAGCCATCTCTGGGACACCCAGCATCTTGCCACAGAGTATCCCAGCCATCTCTGGGGCACCCAGCATCTTGTCACAGAGTATCCCAGCCATCTCTGGGACACCCAGCATCTTGCCACAGAGAATCCCAGCCATCTCTGGGACACCCAACATCTTGCCACAGGGTATCCCAGCCATCTCTGGGACACCCAGCATCTTGCCACAGAGTATCCCAGCCATCTCTGGGACACCCAGCATCTTGCCACAGGGTATCCCAGCCATCTCTGGGACACCCAGCATCTTGCCACAGAGTATCCCAGCCATCTCTGGGACACCCAGCATCTTGCCACAGGGTATCCCAGCCATCTCTGGGACACCCAGCATCTTGTTACAGAGTATCCCAGCCATCTCTGGGGCACCAAGCATCTTGCCACAGAGTATCCCAGCCATCTTTGGGACACCCAGCATCTTGCCACAGAGTATCCCAGCCATCTCTGGGACACCCAGCATCTTGCCACAGGGTATCCCAGCCATCTCTGGGACACCCAGCATCTTGCCACAGAGTATCCCAGTCATCTCTGGGACACCCAGCATCTTGCCACAGGGTATCCCTGTAACGACCGCTTTCCCTGTGGTAATAACCGCGGCCTCTATTGTAATAACCCGATGTCCCCCAGTGTTAATCCTGTTATCTTGTTATCTCTCGTGATCGTAATATACGCTCTCTGTTGTACATCTCTGTCTCTCTCCACTCAATACCCCAGCTTAACACTGTTACAGTCCAGTATGACCCCTCACTGGACTGCCACGTATGTAAGAGGAATATTAAATGAGGAAGATACACCAAGGACAAGGGTTATTAGTTTAAAAAAAAACAAATAACAAAACACATTTACACTGCCACCACCTTCCCGACCAACCATACCTGAATGTGTCAATCACCGATCCCCCAGGAAGGCAAGGAATCAGTAACCATGGGACTCCGGGTAATATGAATTTCAGTAATAAATTTTGGAAAATTAGTTTGTGTAATTTACGTTACTTATTTGAATCCAAGGGCAACTTTAGTATCTATTAATAGTAGGAGAACATGGGGGCTTCCAATACAACACCTAAAAATGACAAAGTAGCAAAATATATCAAAGGGGAGTTAAGTGAATACCACTGGACAAGCTATACAATTTATTTTATGAAACATGTAAATTAAGACAATTTGAACACATAACCTATTCTATTTTCCCTAGAGGCACAATGGATATTTATTGAGGGCACGAAACTCAACGTGCTACTATACCTTAAATACCCGCACTACGGCCACGATGTTGATGGCTGCCCTCAGCCCCGAGGATACGGGCTTGCGGCCCTGTTCCTAATACACTCCCAAGACACACTGATGAAATTTAGTTTTTCCAACTTATTGCTGGGAAGGATTGCTCCTCCCACCATCTAATACAGCCCCAGGGCTCCACCCATTATTTTGGCCCTGGCCAACCATTTATCACGTAGGCCTGAGGTCTGGCTCTCTAGGGCCAATAAGGACTTGGCCCTTATCTCAGGCCAATCACCTTCACTGATCTGTCGTGGAAAGCTACATGAATTTCTGAAGATTGAGTCAGCTCTCCCCAGCTAGAGAAGGGGGACAAGGCGCGTCTATGGAGCCCAGACACCTGCGAGCAATGTTTACAAAACTGATAATTTATGTTCAAGCCTGTCTCCTCTAAGATAGGAGTAGGGACATTTGACTCTGCCTGGTATGGGGAAGGCCGCTGCTGAGAGGGACAGAGAGGGATGAGAGGGGGTGGAGAGGGAAATATCTGAGTGGGGAAGTTGAGTGGGAGAAGCCAAGGTATCCACGACCACCCTACCCTCAGGTCAACCTCTTGACCCTGACAAATGGGCGACAGGGGGGGGGGGGAAGAGGAGGAGACGAATGACGGCCAAGGGGAGGGGAGAAGGAAGGAGGGGAGAGGGAGAAGGAAAGGAGGGGAGAAGGGGAGGGAAAAGAGGGGAGAAGGGAGAACCAATGATCTGAGCCCCAGATCATTACAACTCCCCCTCCTCGGAAATTAAGAAATTTGTGTGTAAAGCAAGTTACACACACTTTTCTTATCCAGAAATCCTGCCCTACCCTAACCATTAACTCCAAAAACAACATTTTTAACCCAACACTATTTTCAACCAATGCCTCAAAACAAAAGAAATTATCTAATCCTAACTAATTCCATCCAATACTCCAACAACAATAACGGCACACCCAAAAGGTGTGCCCCAGCATGTATTTATACCTATCAACACAACAGTAATAATACATAAAACATAAGGACAGAGACCGTCCTTATAATCCTGACTGTCCAACTTGGATGCAGCCACGTACCCTTCCAACTATCTGGAAGACAAAATATCCTATACCTGTCTTGATATAGTAACAAATAACTGGAGAAATCCCAACCTAACAATTACTAACTAGCTAAAATCAGCTGATAGCCTTCAGCTATCCCAGTATTCCACCCGGAATAAAGATCAAACACATCACACAAAACATTAAATAAAAAAAATCAATGTCTTTAAAAAAAATTAACAAAATTATAAAATTATATCAACATAGAAGAACACTACCTCTCAGGGACCTAGTGTTCCACTCCACACCTGTGGCAACTGTCCACCACAGCGCATACCAATCTTAAAATCTAAAGAAAAGACACAGAAATATTTTTATTATTAAAAAAAAATTCAATGTCCACAGACATGTCCCTTAACCAACAACAACACTCTGGATATAAGTTCCTCAAACTCCTAATATCCCAGAGTTCATATTCAAGTCCACAACAACAGCGGGTGAACACATTTGTCAGACTGTGTACCACACCCTTATCGTTCAGTAAACCACAAAAAAAAAATTAAAAAAAATATATATGTATAACTATCAGTATCTAGGATCTAGAAAAATCTAGATAAAGTTCCCCACTGATCAACGTTTCTAGAGACCCTACTAGATGGTTCTCAAACCAGTTCACTCATACAACTTATCTAGAGACAGGGTCATTGTCTAATGTTCACTTTCTAGATTTATTTCTCGATTTCACTAGTTCTAGTTTTCAACATTTAATACTGGTCCAGAGAACTTTCCGAAGGTATATAGGTGCTTACTATCAGATGGAAAATTAAAAGTTGAACTGTTCCGAGTTACCACAGTTTACTATATTAATAGCGTTTATTTTTATGTGAAACTTTTCTATAAATATTTTTTCTCGTTCGTTCCTGTTGACATTTCGTTGCTGTAGATTCCGGCGACTACCTCATGTTGCTTGAAGATCCTGGTCGTCTGGAAGTTCCATTTCCGGCCTCGGCCAACTACGGACAGTACAGGGGGTCTCGTACTACCCGCACCTGACTTGAGTGACAGCTGACAGCTGGCCGCTGTCAGCTCAGGTGGACCCCGCTAACAGGAACCCGGGTTCACCTCTTCTTATCGCTCCCCAAACAGTCTTGATGGATTGTTGTTAACCATGGCTGCCACAGTAGAGCACAACTTCGACGTATCACGATGTCTCGCGTTGGTAGTGAGGTTCGAGTGGCGTTGAAGAGGATGGCATGGTGACAGGACAGGTGGGCCCTGCCTCAGCTCCTGGGCGACGTCATCTACCGGCGTTTACTTGTCATCCCGGTACTACTGGGCCGGTACACCTTCCGTGCAACCCCTCGTGTAGCTGAACTTGGGCCGAGGTACAGGATTGTACCTCATCTGGCGATTCCGCAAGCACTCTGTAGGGGTAGTGCTGTTCGTACCTGAGACCACCGCGTTGCATCTTGGTTTCCACAGACGACGCAACCACAGGTTTTGATAAGAGCTGACAAGTCCTTGCAATTAGCGTTCTTCTTCGTAGACCACTCGTCTTCCACTTCCGGTTTTCCCGCAGTCTTGACTACGCGGCTGGTGGGCTTGGTTGGTGACCTTGAGACAGCTTGCCCACGGCTGTGATGGTGACTGGACTCTGCTCCGTGAAGACAGCATGGCTGGACTGGGACAACCTCGTTAGTGACGTGAGGTGTCGGCCGGGTGACTGTACGCCAGTCACCCCTTCCGGATAACCAATTGACGAGTTACCGGGTACAAGGGGGAGGACTTTATGTAACGTGCCTCAGACCCCGATCTTATCAGCCAGGTGGGTCATCCCCAGACCTGCTGATCTCGATCCTTGGTTCACGTGTGACTGGGAGGCTGGAACTGGTGTACCATCAGACCTGAGAAAGACAGACAACAACAAATGGCGGAAGCATGGATATTACTCTGAGGTATAGGAAGTTGGAAACCCCAGAGCAAGGCAAGTATGCTACCTGAGCCATGCACATCAGTAAATACACACCAGTGCCTCTACAGGATAATTATTATGAAATTACTAAACCTGACTAGGGGAGATCATTAACAATTTACTGTACAGCTCGCGACCTTGTTACCATAGGGTGACAAGATTGAACTTGACTACTGATGAGATCTGACAGAAGGTCATCCTCATCATCTGACTCAGCACTTGGATCATTAGACAGGTCAGGAATTAGACTTGCTGAAGGCAGCTCTAGTTCCTCCCTCGCGTGATAAGGTTTTAATTTATTAATGTGAATCGTTCTCTCAACTTGGTCTTCAAAAATACCTTTAATAACAAAATTAACCGGACCTTTTCTTTCAATTACTCGGTAAGGGCCCCGCCATCTAGGTGCAAGTTTCCTACTCTGATTGGCAGGAGCCGCCTCATTAACTCTCAACACAAGACTCCCGACTTTCAACTCAAGAGGTCGTACCTTCTTGTCATAATGCTGAGCATAGCGGTCTCGTGCTGTCTTGGAAGCCCTAGCTGCAATTCTCCATGCATTTTTCATCTTATTTAAAACTTCTAATGGGTAATCTTCCCCATATACAATATTATGTCTGTTAAGCAGACCTGACGGGAAATTACATGAATGACCTGTGAACAGCAAAAGGGGTTGGGTGTTAATGGATTGATGGATGGCAGTGTTCAGAGCCAACTGGACATAGGGGAGTTGTTCGTCCCACGAATTTGCATCATGCTCTGCAAGAATTGCAAGCATATCTTTAACTGACCGGTTCGTCCGTTCTGTCATGCCGTTAGCCTGAGGGTGATAAGCCGTCGTGAATGCTGACGTGGTTTCTATAATTTTACATACTTCTCTAAAAATATTCCCATTAAATTCCTGACCTCGGTCAGAAACTAACACTTTAGGGGGACCGAATACAGTGACGAACCTATCTAAGAACGCCTTTGCAACAGTTCGTGAATCCTTCTGAGACAATGCAATCAGTGTGGTGTACCTGGACAGGTGGTCTACCAACACCAATACGTAACGGTTTCCTGAATGACTGTGATGCAGATCAATCAGATCAGCCCCCACCCGATCTAAAGGTTCCAAAATTTCTGGGAATTCTTGCAATGGAGCTTGTACCTTAAGGGTACCTTTCCTCCTTTGACAATGACCACAGGACTTAACGAAGTTAATGACCTCTGTTAACATACCGGGGAAGAAAAAGAGTGACTTGGCTTTCATGTGAGTTTTAAAAATCCCCGGATGACCTGCAATCTTAGACGAATGTGCGGTTTTCAACGCCGACTTCTTCAACACCTCTGGGATAACCAACTGAAAAACTGCGCGATCCTGCTGTCCCTTTACATAAAATAAGACCCCATCCTTCATTTCAAAATCATTAAGCACCCACCATGAATTGCTAAATTGCGTTTCTTCGACGGATATTTTCCTCCCTCCAAAAGTTCAATAATTTCCTTCCACCTTGGTTCGTTCATCTGGAATTCTCGCATTTTCTCACTGGAAATATTTTCAATATTAAGATTTACGTTAATAGTAGCAATGTTTCTACTCAAAGTGTCTGGTACAACATGTGATGGACCAGGCTTGTAAAGTATTTGGAATGAGTGAGCAGCTAGTTCATGAGACCAACGTGACATGCGAGGGCACTTAGTTCTTTTCTTAAAAATATGAGTCAAAGCTCTGTGATCTGTATAAATGACAAAGTGACGTTGGAAAAGATACGGTTCAAAGTACCTGACACTTTCTACCACAGCCAAAGCTTCCCTATCCGTGGCAGAATAGCGGACCTCCGGACCCTTAACCTTCCTGCTGAAATATGCAACTGGGTGAGGAAGATTGTCATTATCACGTTGCATTAAGCACCCACCAATAGCTATGCCACTGGCGTCAGTGTGTACTTCCCACTCCTTATCAAAATCCGGTACTGCCAAGACTGGGGTGGTAATGAGTTGACTTTTTAATTTTGCATAAGCGTTATCATGCTCAGGTTTCCAACCGAATTTAACATTTTTCTTAGTGAGCTCAGTTAACGGTGCTGTTGTACTTGCAAAACCCTCAATGTGGCGACGGAAATATCCGGCTGCCCCCAGAAACCTTCGAACATCCTTTGCTGTCTTAGGTGTTGGCATGTCAGCAATGGCACGACAGGAGTCTGGGTCAGGTCGGATACCGTCTGTGCTCACCTGGAATCCCAGAAACTTGAATTTCTGAGATGCCAGAGTGCACTTACTCACGTTAAGTTTGAACCCCGCCTTATCTAACAATGCCAACGTCTCAGTCAAATCTCGTAAGTGCTCATCAAACGTCCTGGAGTAGATAACCACATCATCCAGGTACGCTAACGAGTGCCTCCCCAAGACTGGACTGAGGATATAATTAATTGCCCTCTGAAATGATGAAGGCGCTGTCTTTAACCCGAAAGGCATCCGCTTGAATTGATAAGTATGAACCCCATCAGAGAAGGCGGTCTTTTCTCTATCTTTCTCAGCAACTGGGATGGCCCAATACGCCGATTTCGCATCCAGAGTGGAAAAGTATTTGGCTGCCCCAAACTGATCTATTATTTCTTGTATCCGTGGCAAAGGATACACATCACCTTTAGTAATTTCGTTGATCTTTCGGTAGTCAACACAAAACCTATAACTACCATCCGGTTTACGTACCAACACCACTGGCGACAACCATGGTGATGTACTAGGCTCTATCACATCCTGTCTCAACATTTTCTGACACTCATCCCTAATTACTTCCTTCGCCCGTTCCGGAAGTCTCCATTGACGGGTGTAAATAGGAGGATGATCACCTGTAGGAATAACATGCTCGATCCTATCCAGAAGCCCGATCTGATCGTCTTCTGTTGCAAACAGTCTAGGGAATTTACGTAAAATCCCTCTCAAAAGTTTCCTATCTGACTGTTGCACATGTTGCAAATCCAGAGCCGAGATTAACTTATCAACTTCCTGAATATTACTACTTTTCCCTGTCTCGGTCTTGTTTTTTCCCTGTGTACTACTTTCTGTAACATTAAGTGCACTACATTGTGCTATGGTGGCTGGCATCTCCTGGCTTTGATACTGAAAAATTCCTGTATTTTCTACAATTGTAGCCTGAGACACCCTATCACCTGCCCTGAAACGATAGGTTTTGTGCGAGAGATTGACAACTGGAATAAGGGCACCTTTATCAAGCACTGTGATCAAATGATGAGGGATCAACAACCTGTCACATCTCCCAGCCACCTGAAGGGTGGTACCTGGTGCAATGTGACGTCCCACTGATACTTTAATGAACTTAACTGAATGTGGTGGGCAACATTGTTTCACCAAGGCATGTAACCCACATGATTTCTTCTCTGTGTCTGGAAGAGACTTAAACAACAACTTAGGGTAGTGAATGTTGTACTTCTGTTTCTTACTAATGGAAGCAATTACTGGTGGATGATCTACCATTTTAATGGGATAAACTACCTGACCCAGCTTCAATCTGCACTTCCTTGCTCCCTCTTGAGCCGACAAAGAAAAGTTAACTCGTCCCAGAAAATCCATTCCCAACAAAATGTGACCAGGGAATGCAAGATTCTCGACAACCGTGCAATTGTGTGGGTAAGCTTCCCCCTTACCCACTTCAAAATTGAGAGTGGCCTGGCCCAAGATATTGATATGTTGACCATTCACTGCTGTTAAATGCTTCCCACAACGCTTAAGGCGTGTCTCTTTAAGTGTGCTGAAGGCTGACTTTTTAATGAGAGTTGCTTGACTTCCGGTGTCCACAAAAACTGTCAATCTCACACCTTCAACCGTCATCTCAAACGTAGGTCTGCCACCACCCGAGGCGGGATTCTCTCATGATTCTGTTCTCCCCTTCCGGCATCTCGCTTTTACATGGCCTCTTTTCCCACAATTAAAACAAGTACGCGAGTCCCACCAGTCATTCCGTGGGGGTTGTTGCGTGCGACCACTGCCCGCCGCTTTCGTCTGGGGGGGTCCTGACCTATTGCCCCCTTGTCCGCTCTCTACCTTCCTGCTCACCGCATTGACATATGGCGACGTCCGCGCCTCCTCCGCATCCAAGTCCTCATCTATATGGTCTTCGGCGTATTGTACGAGTTCCCTAAAACTCAGGGAAGCCGTGTCCGTAGCGAGGTATGGACCGATATGAGCGGGCAAGGCCTTACAAAATAGCTGCTTTGCAAACCGTTCCTCCTGCTGCGCATCGTAACCCAACTCCTGAGTGAGATCGCCTATCCTGGTCCTAAGGAAGGCACCAAAATCTTTTAATTGAGTACCTTTATCCCTCTGCAATGACGTTAAGTAGCGACGAGCCTCCTCTTTAGTAATTTTCGCCTTAAATCGGTCCTTGATGGCCTGCACAAATTGTGGCCACGTCACCAAATGCCTGAATTCCTCAGACTTCCTCAGGGGCCCGTCGCGACCCACACATGCCCCCGTGGCCAGATTAATTTTAGTTTCATCGTCAGGAGCCGCGGCTAACACAGAATCCATCTCCCACAACCAATTTTCCACACAACGGTTGCGTTCCACTTTATTCGATGGGAGTTCAGCACAATTTAACCTTGGCAAGGACAACTTCGGGAGTGACGCCACAAGTCCCGGTCTATAGGATGGAGTACTGGGAGTGTAAGGGGGTGCCTGACCAGGGGGGGAAGGAACTATGAGGGGTTGGGTGTAGGATGGGGATAGGGGTTGGGAGTGGGGTGAGGAGGGATTTCCCAGTGACCAAGGGGCTACCCCAGGTGAGTAACTATTTGAGGCACTACTCTGATAAGGTGGTTGTTGACCCTGTTGTTGATTGTGTGAGGGTTGTGAACCGTTCTGTCCTTGTAGTAACTGTAGCAGCAGCTGTAGTACCTGTGGTTGTTGTTGTGCAACCTGGTGTACTTGTTGTTGTTGTTGTGCTACCTGATGTACCTGATGTTGTGGTGCAAACTGTTGTGCCTGTTGTACCTGGTGTTGTTGTGCAACCTGTTGTACCTGTTGTTGTTGTGCAACCTGTTGTACCTGTTGTTGTTGTGCAACCTGTTGTTGTTGTGCAACCTGTTGTACCTGATGTTGTTGTGCAACCTGTTGTACCTGATGTTGTTGTGCAACCTGTTGTACCTGATGTTGTTGAGCAACCTGTTGTACCTGATGTTGTTGTGCAACCTGTTGTACCTGATGTTGTTGTGCAACCTGTTGTACCTGAAGTTGTTGAGCAACCTGTTGTACCTGGTGTTGTTGTGCAACCTGTTGTACCTGGTGTTGTTGTGCAACCTGTTGTACCTGATGTTGTTGAGCAACCTGTTGTACCTGTTGTTGTTGTGCAACCTGTTGTACCTGTTGTTGTTGTGCAACCTGTTGTACCTGATGTTGTTGTGCAACCTGTTGTACCTGATGTTGTTGAGCAACCTGTTGTACCTGGTGTTGTTGAGCAACCTGTTGTACCTGATGTTGTTGAGCAACCTGTTGTTGTTGTGCAACCTGTTGTACCTGATGTTGTTGTGCAACCTGTTGTACCTGATGTTGTTGAGCAACCTGTTGTACCTGGTGTTGTTGTGCAACCTGTTGTACCTGATGTTGTTGAGCAACCTGTTGTACCTGGTGTTGTTGAGCAACCTGTTGTACCTGTTGTTGTTGAGCAACCTGTTGTACCTGATGTTGTTGTGCTACCTGTTGTACCTGTGGTTGTTGTTGTGCAACCTGTTGTACTTGTGGTTGTTGTTGTGATCCGTTTTGCCTCTGTATTAACTGTAGTAGCATCTGTATGGCTTGTTGTTGTGCCTCGGGTTGTACCTGTTGTAATTGTTGAGGTTGTGGGGGTGGTGTGTGTACGTTCATAAGCCCAGGGATCGTCAGACCTTGAGAACCCGCAATGGCATCATCCCCGGGAACTCCTTGTTCAACTGGTGTGGATGTTCTAATAGTGGGGTCCACAACCCCATCACCTCCTATCGCCTCACCAATCATCGTGATGTCCGCTGAGCCAGAGCCCCCCAATGAAATCCTGCTTTCGTCCAGGGCTGCCGCCCCTTGGGCACCCGGATCCGTTACACCCCCCGTGGGGTTCGCTTGGGGTCCCTCCGCAAGGGCTAACGTCTGTACTGCCCTCACCAGGTGAAGGTCTGTCGATGGTGCTCCCCCGGTAGCCTCGTCGTCTACCATACCTTTACTCCTGAGCTTCATGTGCTTATCACACGACATATTCTCGGTAAACCTCGCAACCTAACCCTACCTGGGGAAAATAGGCAAAGTTCTGATCCCGCCAAGCGATTGCGGTGAAATTTTAACACAACCCCGATCTCAACAACTAATCACTCGCTCAATAATCTCTAACCTTTTATGTTAAACCTCTTGAACATCTAGACCGTAACTACTCTTCATTCACGTCGGTCACCGCGTTCCACAGCCCCAGTGAAAACCATAAATTACCGAAGCTTGTTGACAGACGATGACAGCTGTCGGTGTCAGTGTCTCGCTGACTACGCTACACCAATGAATGAATTCCTTTAGTTATATTATCCTCTTCTCTCAGTCATCACATTTATATGCGGACAGATGGAATTACGCAACCGGCATCGACTACTAACCATCACTTGTGAAACAAACACTGTATACGATGTTGAACAAACTATATATGCGCACTTATAATCTACATAAAAAGGTTACGTTAATTGTCAATCGATCAAACTACTAGAATAAACTTGAAAAAAAATGTAATTAATTTCCACTATATTTATTTGACACTCGAAGATGACTAGTAACGCAAATATAAAAAGAATGACAGTACGACTTTCTTGTCTGTAAATGCAAATCCAATATAAATCTTAGAAAATTGATAATTCCCGAATTCTTTAACAAAATATACTGAAATTATGCAAGTAATATTACGCGAAAAATTCAAAACACTGAATTTACTGTAAATAATTTAGTTTCCACTCTGTTTTTATTTATCGAAAATAATCAGTCTAGTTTACCAGCGCACAATAATTACAACACTTTACGTTAACTGAATTTCTTAAATTTTTCTTGAAAATCTTAGGCGCGCTAGGAATGAACGACGGTAACGTTAATTTAACACTGGCGCGATGTTTATATCTTCAACAATTATTTTTAATTCCGTAACGACCGACGCTAACAACGGCGCTCGGATATAATTATAAGTATTATTAGTTAATCCAAATTAATGTTAAATTAATTATTTACGTTACTGTATGAACTCGATGTTTACATAGCATACACTTGTTCACCGCCGGTCGCGTTGTAGAATACTGTGAAATATACACTGATATCTGCGACGCTCACAGCTACAGAGTCGCGCTGAACCTTAAGTAAAAATTAGTAATTAATTTCCCAAAATTATAATTTAAATACTGGCGCGTAGTTGACTTCTTACTTTAACGGAATATAACACTCGCTAACCACCTAGACACGTTGATAAATATACAAAAATTTTAAGTGCGCTCACTGTCACGAAGCCTAATCCTCAGAAAGTTGTCTCCGCACTAATTCTTAATTAACTAAGTATTTCTTTTCTCAAAATTATAAATTAAATACCGACGTGTAGTTCGCTTATCACTTGAACTGAATATACTACTCGCGAGACACTTAAACACTTGGTTGAGCGCAAACAATTACTGAGCGCTGTCACACTGGGCGCTGAGTAAAACCGCTAGAAAATTCAGAGTCCCAACGCTAATTCGCTTAAATGACCAAAATTCGACTTTTGGTCTCTCAAAGTTCGCACTCGGATCACTTTAATCGCACACTTGAATTAACACTGACGACCCGATGATCGTATGGCCAGGCACAAAACTAGAATTTATTCCGAAATTGAGATTTTCCAAGCGACTTTGAAAAATGTCATCACAAAAATTTTCCACGATTTCACTGATTTCAGTTCTTTCACTGACTTCACTTTATACACCGCACTTCACTTGAACACAGTAAACCACTCACCTTTTAGTAATTCCCTCAAAGAAATAATACTGCACAATACGAAAACAAAATCCAGACTTAAACATGTAAAACAAATACTTAGAAAGATAATAACACTTATATACGAGAATTACGTAAACAAGGGGAAACACTTAACTAACGAAGGGATACTTAACCTGAAAAGGAACTTAATATACAGGGAACTTAATTTAGTACTTAAGGAAATCTCGATTTAACCTATAACCGTCCCGTCCCGGCCCGCCCTGTCGCTTCTCCAAGCCTAGGTAACCACATCCACCTAGATCCCGACAGTACCAAATAATCCTGTCCTTCGCGGTCAACGGTTAGACTAGATAGCGGAACAACCGACGGATCTAACTGTCCGACACCACCGTTATTCCGTTGCTAGAGAATCTACTACGCCATCCCTCAGTGAACTCTTGGTACCTTCATGGCTGTACCGTAAAAATCTAGCGATTGGGTCGCCTACCACGCCCTCGGGGATAATAATTAGCGTCCTAATACTTCCCCGCCCCGACAATTCGACACCTAGAATTGTTGCTGCGAAAACCACCACGCAGCACCCTTGTCCGTAGTTGCAGAGGGTCGAGAAAATAATACCCTGTCCAACTACCCAAGGCGGCCTCCACGCTAAACTGCCTGCTTAGCGCATACGCTTACTGTATATACTTGAACTTCCCAGCCCGCACGACCCTAGAATCGCCTACTCTATGCGAATCGCACCACATAGGATTACCGTCGACTCTATCTCATGGGCCCCGGCTGCACCCTCACCACATAACATAACCGAACGGACAGGCGCGTGAGGCTTCAATAATCGTCAAGAAATTATTGAAACACCGCTGCTACCATTGTAACGACCGCTTTCCCTGTGGTAATAACCGCGGCCTCTATTGTAATAACCCGATGTCCCCCAGTGTTAATCCTGTTATCTTGTTATCTCTCGTGATCGTAATATACGCTCTCTGTTGTACATCTCTGTCTCTCTCCACTCAATACCCCAGCTTAACACTGTTACAGTCCAGTATGACCCCTCACTGGACTGCCACGTATGTAAGAGGAATATTAAATGAGGAAGATACACCAAGGACAAGGGTTGTTAGTTTAAAAAAAAACAAATAACAAAACACATTTACACTGCCACCACCTTCCCGACCAACCATACCTGAATGTGTCAATCACCGATCCCCCAGGAAGGCAAGGAATCAGTAACCATGGGACTCCGGGTAATATGAATTTCAGTAATAAATTTGGGAAAATTAGTTTGTGTAATTTACGTTACTTATTTGAATCCAAGGGCAACTTTAGTATCTATTAATAGTAGGAGAACATGGGGGCTTCCAATACAACACCTAAAAATGACAAAGTAGCAAAATATATCAAAGGGGAGTTAAGTGAATACCACTGGACAAGCTATACAATTCATTTTATGAAACATGTAAATTAAGACAATTTGAACACATAACCTATTCTATTTTCCCTAGAGGCACAATGGATATTTATTGAGGGCACGAAACTCAACGTGCTACTATACCTTAAATACCCGCACTACGGCCACGATGTTGATGGCTGCCCTCAGCCCCGAGGATACGGGCTTGCGGCCCTGTTCCTAATACACTCCCAAGACACACTGATGAAATTTAGTTTTTCCAACTTATTGCTGGGAAGGATTGCTCCTCCCACCATCTAATACAGCCCCAGGGCTCCACCCATTATTTTGGCCCTGGCCAACCATTTAACACGTAGGCCTGAGGTCTGGCTCTCTAGGGTCAATAAGGACTTGGCCCTTATCTCAGGCCAATCACCTTCACTGATCTGTCGTGGAAAGCTACATGAATTTCTGAAGATTGAGTCAGCTCTCCCCAGCTAGAGAACGGGGACAAGGCGCGTCTATGGAGCCCAGACACCTGCGAGCAATGTTTACAAAACTGATAATTTATGTTCAAGCCTGTCTCCTCTAAGATAGGAGTAGGGACATTTGACTCTGCCTGGTATGGGGAAGGCCGCTGCTGAGAGGGACAGAGAGGGATGAGAGGGGGTGGAGAGGGAAATATCTGAGTGGGGAAGTTGAGTGGGAGAAGCCAAGGTATCCACGACCACCCTACCCTCAGGTCAACCTCTTGACCCTGACAAATGGGCGACAGGGGGGGGGGGAAGAGGAGGAGACGAATGACGGCCAAGGGGAGGGGAGAAGGAAGGAGGGGAGAGGGAGAAGGAAAGGAGGGGAGAAGGGGAGGGAAAAGAGGGGAGAAGGGAGAACCAATGATCTGAGCCCCAGATCATTACATCCCAGCCATCTCTGGGACACCCAGCATCTTGCCACAGAGTATCCCAGCCATCTCTGGGACACCCAGCATCTTGCCACAGGGTATCCCAGCCATCTCTGGGACACCCAGCATCTTGCCACAGAGTATCCCAGCCATCTTTGGGGCACCAAGCATCTTGCCACAGAGTATCCCAGCCATCTCTGGGACACCCAGCATCTTGCCACAGAGTATCCCAGCCATCTCTGGGACACCCAGCATCTTGCCACAGAGTATCCCAGCCATCTCTGGGGCACCAAGCATCTTGCCACAGAGTATCCCAGCCATCTTTGGGACACCCAGCATCTTGCCACAGAGTATCCCAGCCATCTCTGGGACACCCAGCATCTTGCCACAGGGTATCCCAGCCATCTCTGGGACACCAAGCATCTTGCCACAGAGTATCCCAGCCATCTCTGGGACACCCAGCATCTTGCCACAGGGTATCCCAGCCATCTCTGGGACACCCAGCATCTTGCCACAGAGTATCCCAGCCATCTCTGGGACACCCAGCATCTTGCCACAGGGTATCCCAGCCATCTCTGGGACACCAAGCATCTTGCCACAGAGTATCCCAGCCATCTTTGGGGCACCAAGCATCTTGCCACAGAGTATCCCAGCCATCTTTGGGACACCCAGCATCTTGCCACAGAGTATCCCAGCCATCTCTGGGGCGCCCAGCATCTTGTCCCACAGTATCCCAGCAATCTCTGGGACACCCAGCATCTTGCCACAGAGTATCCCAGCCATCTCTGGGGCGCCCAGCATCTTGCCACAGGGTATCCCAGCCATCTCTGGGGCACCCAGCATCTTGCCACAGGGTATCCCAGCCATCTATAGGGCACCAAGCATCTTGTCCCAGAGTATCCCAGCCATCTCTGGGGCAACCAGCATCTTGCCACAGGGTATCCCAGCCATCCCTGGGACACCCAGCATCTTGCCACAGGGTATCCCAGCCATCTCTGGGACACCCAGCATCTTGCCACAGAGTATCCCAGCCATCTTTGGGACACCCAGCATCTTGCCACAGGGTATCCCAGCCATCTCTGGGACACCCAGCATCTTGCCACAGAGTATCCCAGCCATCTCTGGGGCACCCAGCATCTTGCCACAGAGTATCCCAGCCATCTCTGGGACACCCAGCA
Source organism: Procambarus clarkii (assembly GCF_040958095.1). NCBI lineage: Eukaryota > Metazoa > Arthropoda > Malacostraca > Decapoda > Cambaridae > Procambarus > Procambarus clarkii. The sequence goes on along the minus strand of NC_091195.1, from coordinate 9,691,955 downwards.
TCTTGCCACAGAGTATCCCAGCCATCTCTGAGGAACCCAGCATCTTGCCAAAGGGTATCCCAGCCATCTCTGGGACACCCAGCATCTTGCCACAGGGTATCCCAGCCATCTCTGGGACACACAGCATCTTGCCACAGAGTATCCCAGCCATCTCTGGGGCACCCAGCATCTTGCCACAGGGTATCCCAGCCATCTCTGGGACACCCAGCATCTTGCCACAGAGTATCCCAGCCATCTCTGGGGCACCCAGCATCTTGCCACAGAGTATCCCAGCCATCTCTGGGACACCCAGCATCTTGCCACAGGGTATCCCAGCCATCTCTGGGGCACCCAGCATCTTGCCACAGGGTATCCCAGTCATCTCTGGGGCACCCAGCATCTTGCCACAGGGTATCCCAGTCATCTCTGGGGCACCCAGCATCTTGCCACAGGGTATCCCAGCCATCTCTGGGACACCCAGCATCTTGCCACAGAGTATCCCAGCCATCTCTGGGACACCCAGCATCTTACCACAGAGTATCCCAGCCATCTCCGGGGCACCCAGCATCTTGCCACAGGGTATCCCAGTCATCTCTGGGGCACCCAGCATCTTGCCACAGGGTATCCCAGCCATCTCTGGGGCACCCAGCATCTTGCCACAGGGTATCCCAGTCATCTCTGGGGCACCCAGCATCTTGCCACAGGGTATCCCAGTCATCTCTGGGACACCCAGCATCTTGCCACAGGGTATCCCAGCCATCTCTGAGGAACCCAGCATCTTGCCACAGGGTATCCCAGCCATCTCTGGGACACCCAGCATCTTGCCACAGAGTATCCCAGCCATCTCTGGGACACCCAGCATCTTGCCACAGAGTATCCCAATGATATATGAAATTTGGAATGCTTTAATGTGACAATTCCAACCAGGCAAACTTCTTCTATTTATACAAAAGGATTCTCTCTCCTCTTCCTTAACTAACACTGACATGACAGACGGAAAAAAACAGTAACTGAAACGGTTTTGATAGATATTACACTGAAGATTTGTGTTGAAAGTTGCAATGATTTTATCTTGAGGTTATCTTGAGATGATTTCGGGGCTTTTAGTGTCCCCGCGGCTCGGTCCTCGACCAGGCCTTCACCCCCAGGAAGCTGCCTGTGACAGCTGACTAACACCCAGGTACCAATTTTACTGCTAGGTAACAGGGGCATAGGGTGAAAGAAACTCTGCCCATTGTTTCTCGCCGGCACCTGGGATTGAACCCAGGACCACAGGATCACAAGTCTAGTGTGCTGTCCGCTCAGCCACCGGCCCCAACTGGTGTGTGTGTGTGTGTCTGTCTGTCTCTCTCTCTCTCTCTGTCTAACTGGCTGGCTGGCCGTCTAACTGGTTGTCTAACTGGCTGGCTGGCCGTCTAACTGGTTGTCTAACTGGCTGGCTGGCTGTCTAACTGGCTGGCTGGCTGTCTAACTGGCTGGCTTGACTGGCTGTCTAACTGGATGACAGGTTTTCTAGCCGGCTGCAGCTTGCTCGCTGTGTGTATATCCAATCAAAGACCCCCAATGGCGTATCTTCCTCCAGCTGGGGGAACCAACCCGAGCCCTTCCTACACACGCCAGACATCTGCTCTCCCATATTGAGGCGCACTTGTATCCTCCCCCCCCCCCCCACACCCCCATAACCCAATCACTTCACATGCCCTACGAAGCGCCCATAGCACCGCTCAACCAGGCCGACATGCGTTACACTAACAAAGCTATTCAACTATCACCAATTTTAACGTGAATTGCGTAATTTCATATTAATATTTAAACAATGTTTAAACACTCAACAATATTCATATAATATATGAATATTATAAAATTTTCTGTTAAACAGACACTCGAAGTTTTTCCAGGTCAGCAATGGTGACTTTTTCCCAGTTTAAATGTTTTAAGGTTGGTTACTGTTCTCACTGTCAGCAGCAACAGTTCAACAGTGAGGTATAGTGACGGTGTCTATGACAGGAAAATGTCAGGAAAGGTTGTCACAATCACTGAGTCTTATACCCTCAGATGTAACTAGTTAGGTCATCTTCAATGATTTTTTTTTTTTAAATAAGACTTTCCTCTCCTGTCACTTAAAGAAAAGTCAAAGTAATATTAAACTTTGCATAGACAGTATCGATCATCATATGCAAATCTTTTGTTATATTTTAAAAGCCTAAGTTATCTTGCAACGATTTTAAGTTTTTCTTAATTTATTTCTATCAACATTTTTTTATCATCGGAAACTAGGTAATGTTGCACTTGAGTGTTGTATCAACATGGTTTATATATACGGTAAACAAGACAGGTCTCAAGCCAGAGTCCTGAGGACCATTGACAACTATGGTAATGTTGCACTTGAGTGTTGTATCAACATGGTTTATATATACGGTAAACAAGACAGGTCTCAGGCCAGAGTCCTGAGGACCATTGACAACTATGGTAATGTTGCACTTGAGTGTTGTATCAACATGGTTTATATATACGGTAAACAAGACAGGTCTCAGGCCAGAGTCCTGAGGACGATTGGCAACTATGGTAATGTTGCACTTGAGTGTTGTATCAACATGGTTTATATATACGGTAAACAAGACAGGTCTCAGGCCAGAGTCCTGAGGACCATTGGCAACGTTTACCACTCGGATTTGTCTTACTCTGTTTCTGTTGAAAAAGTCATATCATATACCACTAGCAAGTTACAAACAATAATACAATAGACTTCAGAGAATGAGCGAAAATAAAAGTGTTAATATTGTTTAAACTTATATGTTGCTTTATTTCCGATAATGCATGTATTTACTTTAATACTTGCAGTACTGAACTATAAAAAGCATAGTACAGTACTACTTACAGTATCAAAGGAGGTGTACAGTTTAGGTCATTTATTATGCACCCCATACCCATCTTGTGGGCCGTAGTGGAAAGGGTTACAGAGGCACATAATGGGCTCAGGGACTGAACCCCACAATTCATTTAGCTAAGCAAGTTACAATCTTGATGAGCTAGTTACAAAATTCAATATAAGTCGTCACATCAACAATGGGTTCGAGATCGACCACAAGTACAGTTTCTAAATTAAGCAACTAACATATGTGGAGAGCTAGTGTCACAATTGATATGTTTGTCCTGCACACCGCCCCCCATCCAGTGGGCAGCGGTGGATAGGTTACAATAACTCTTAGTTACTACCTACAGTTTGCAAACTGGGGATATTTGGCCAAAATTTCTGGCAGCAGATAATTTTGAATGAAACATTTACACATCTTTAGAACATTTCTATAGAATTGTCTCTGAATTCATGTATCTTTTCGCACTCCATCAAATAGTGACGGAGGGTGTGCGAATAATTTTGTTGACACAGTTTACCTTTGGTCAGGTCTACATCAGCAGATAATGACAATTCCTAGAGATACTTATAACCGAGTCTAAGCCGAGCAGTAGTAACATCTAGAAGTCTGCTGATTTTATTGGATGAACCATAGATGTGTGGCTCCTCTTCCATGATAGTATGATGATAAATGAAATTACTGGTGTGAATTTCACTTTGCCTCAGATCTACACGATTTTGTTGAAGTTCTTGGTGTATTATTGCTCTCAGATTTCTCATTGACAATCCAAGGTTATACTCAATTTCTCCTTTAAAGGCAGATTCTTGGTAGTTTCTTTTCTAAAGAAATTGTACATTTAAGTGAGCAGAAGGACACTTACTGTATTAAACTACTTGAACAGTATTCTGCATACTATATTAAAGTACTTGTACAGTACGCTACTTACTGTAATAAAGAAAGTTCCTAAAAAGGCTAGCTACTGTAGTAGAACAAGTTTACAATCGGATACTGATAATATTAAAGTACATATACAATAAACTGCTTAATGCATTATAGCAAGTTACAGTAGGCAACTTACTGTATTAAGTTGTACATTAAGCAACTTACAATAACACAGGTGTATATGCTCCTGCTTGATCTTAAGGATAATAAGGATAAGACAGAATAAAAGTGAGACAGAAATTCTCAATGCCTAAAATTCCTAAAATGTCAAAATAACTAAAATCCCTTAAACAATAAACAGCTAAAACTAATAATATTGATCCAATAAACAATAGTAAAGAAAATCATATCGATATAAAGTGTAGAAAATGCTAATATATAAATTACATGCCAAAACTTATTCATAAAATCAGTATATCAAAATCAGTTATTCATGCAAAATGCATTTCTAAACGTATTAATAAAATCTGCATACAAATGCTTATTTATACCTCCAGCATACTAAAATACATTCATACAATGCATACAAAAACTCAATCATACCATCAGCATACCAAAACTCATTCATCCTACTAACATTCTAATACTAATTCATACAACCAGTATACTAGAACTCACTCATACTACCAGCATACTAAAACTCATTCATACCTCCAGCATACCAAAACTCATTCATACCACCAGCATACCAAAACTCATTCATACCTCCAGCATACCAAAACTCATTCATACCTCCAGCATACCAAAACTCATTCATCCTACTAACATTCTAATACTAATTCATACAACCAGTATACTAGAACTCACTCATACCACCAGCATACTAAAACTCATTCATACCTCCAGCATACCAAAACTCATTCATACCACCAGCATACCAAAATTCATTCATACCTCCAGCATACCAAAACTCATTCATACCACCACCATACCAAAACTCATTCATACCACCAGCATACCAAAACTCATTCATACCTCCAGCATACCAAAACTCATTCATACCTCCAGCATACCAAAATTCTCAGCAACAACCAGCTCCTCGTAGATGTGTCCTTGTACATTATTGGTCTCGTGAGGCTGGTCTCAACAACCAGCTCCTCGTAGATGTGTCCTTGTACATTATTGGTCTCGTGAGGCTGGTCTCAACAACCAGCTCCTCGTAGATGTGTCCTTGTACATTATTGGTCTCGCGAGGCTGGTCTCAACAACCAGCTCCTCGTAGATGTGTCCTTGTACATTATTGGTCTCGTGAGGCAGGTCTCAACAACCAGCTCCTCGTAGATGTGTCCTTGTACATTATTGGTCTCGTGAGGCAGGTCTCAACAACCAGCTCCTCGTAGATGTGTCCTTGTACATTATTGGTCTCGTGAGGCTGGTCTCAACAACCAGCTCCTCGTAGATGTGTCCTTGTACATTATTGGTCTCGTGAGGCTGGTCTCAACAACCAGCTCCTCGTAGATGTGTCCTTGTACATTATTGGTCTCGTGAGGCTGGTCTCAACAATCTACCATATATATAATTCATTAAAATTGTTAAGCGACGCAATGAGCTCTCGGAGGTACTTATTGTTCTCCTCACTGTCCTCACTGTCCTCACTATCCTCACTGTCCTCACTGTACCGGATCCCAGTCGCAAGGTCAATCTCAAGGTCATCACCAGTGACGCCCCTCCGGTGAAGTCCTCGCAGGAGTCTCTCCCCACCCACACCTGCAGATGAGAGGGAACATTGAAGCCCACACCTGGCAACTCTCCCCACCCACACCTGTAGATGAGAGGGAACATTGAAGCTCACACCTGGCAACTCTCCCTACCCACACCTGCAGATGAGAGGGAACATTGAAGCTCACACCTGGCAACTCTCCACACCCACACCTGTAGATGAGAGGGAACATTGCAGCTCACACCTGGCAACTCTCCACACCCACACCTGAAGATGAGAGGGAAGATTGTAGCTCACACCTGGCTACTCTTCCCACCTACACCTGCAGATGAGAGGGAACTTTGAAGCCCACACCTGGCAACTCTCCCCACATTCACCTGCAGATGAAAGGGAATACTGAAGCCCACACCTGGCTACTCCTCACACCCATCTCTTAAGGAGGAGGAGGAGGATGGTAGAGTTGCAGAGGAGGAGGAAGGTAGTGGTGTAAAGGAGGAGGAGGGTAGTGGTGCAGAGGAGGATGAGGGTAGTGGTGCAGAGGAGGAGGAGGATGGTAGTGGTGCAGAGGAGGAGGAGGGTAGTGGTGCAGAGGACGAGGAGGGTAGTGGTGCAGAGGAGGAGGAGGGTAGTGGTGCAGAGGAGAAGGAGGGTAGTGGTGCAGAGGAGGAGGAGGGTAGTGGTGCAGAGGAGGATGAGGGGTAGTGGTACAGAGGAGGAGGAGGAGGGTAGTGGTGCAGAGGAGGAGGAGGGTAGTGGTGCAGAGGACGAGGGTAGTGGTGCAGAGGAGGAGGAGGATAGTGATGCAGACGAGGAGGGTAGTGGTGCAGAAGAGGAGGAGGGTAGTGGTGCAGAGGAGGAGGAGAAGGAGGAGGAGGGTAGTGGTGCAGAAGAGGAGGGTAGTGGTGCAGAGGAGGAGGGTAGTGGTGCTGAGGAGGAGGAGGAGGGTAATGGTGCAGAGGAGGAGGAGGGTAGTGGAGCAAAGGAGGAGGGTAGTGGTGCAGAGGAGGAGGAGGGTAGTGGTGCAGAGGAGGAGGAGGGTAGTGGTGCATAGGAGGAGGAGGGTAGTGGTGCAGAGGAGGAGGGTAGTGGTACAGAAGAGGAGGAGGGTAGTGGTGCAGAGGAGGAGGAGGGTAGTGGTGCAGAGGAGGAGGAGGGTAGTGGTGCATAGGAGGAGGAGGGTAGTGGTGCAGAGGAGGAGGGTAGTGGTACAGAAGAGGAGGAGGGTAGTGGTGCAGAGGAGGAGGAGGGTAGTGGTGCAGAGGAGGAGGAGGAGGGTAGTGGTGCAGAGGCGGAGGAGGGTAGTGGTAGAGAGGAAAAGGGTAGTGGTGCAGAGGAGGAGGAGGGTATTGGTGCAGAGGAGGAGGAGGAGGGTAGTGGTGCATCAGAGGAGGAGGAGGAGGGTAGTGGTGCAGAGCAGGGGGAGGGTAGTGGTAGAGAGGAAGAAGGTAGTGGTGCAGAGGAGGAGGAGGGTAGTGGCGCAGAGGAGGAGGGTAGTGGTGCAGAGGAGGAGGAGGAGGGTAGTGATGCAGAGGAAGAGGAAGGTAATGGTGCAGAGGAGGAGGAGGGCAGTGGTGCAGAGGAGGAGGGTAGTGGTGCTGAGGAGGAGGAGGGTAGTGGTGCAGAGGAGGAGGAGGGTAATGGTGCAGAGGAGGAGGAGGAAGTGGTGCAGAGAAGGAGGAGGGTAGTGGTGCTGAGGAGGATGAGGGTAGTGGTGCAGAGGAGGAAAAGGGTAGTGGTGCAGAGGAGGAGGGTAGTGGTGCAGAGGAGGAGGAGGGAAGTGGTGCAGAGGAGGAGGAGGGTAGTGGTGCAGAGGAGGAGCAGGGAAGTGGTGCAGAGGAGGAGGAGGGTAGCGGTGCAGAGGAGGAGGAGGATATTGGTGCAGAGGAGGAGGAGGGTAGTGGTGCAGAGAAGAAGGGTAGTGTTGCAGAGGAGGGGGAGAGTAGTGGTGCAGAGTAAGAGGAGGGTAGTAGTGCAGAGGAGGAGCAGGGAAGTGGTGCAGAGGAGGAGGAGGGTAGCGGTGCAGAGGAGGAGGAGGAGGAGGAGGATATTGGTGCAGAGGAGGAGGAGGGTAGTGGTGCAGAGAAGGAGGGTAGTGGTGCAGAGGAGGGGGAGAGTAGTGGTGCAGAGTAAGAGGAGGGTAGTGGTGCAGAAGAGGAGGAGGGTTGTGGTACAGAGGAGGGGGAGGGTAGTGGTGCAGAGTAGGAGGAGGGTAGTGGTGCAGAGGAGGAGGGTAGTGGGACAGAGGAGGGGGAGGGTAGTGGTGCAGAGTAGGAGGAGGGTAGTGGTGCAGAGGAAGAGGAGGGTAGTGGTGCATAGGAGGAGAAGGGTAGTGGTGCCGAGGAGGAGGAGGGTAGTGGTGCAGAGGAGGAGGAGGGTAGTGGTGTAGAGGAGGGGGAGGGTAGTGGTGCAGAATAGGAGGGTAGTGGTGCAGAGGAGGAGGAGGGTAGTGGTGCAGAGGAGGAGAAGGGTAGTGGTGCAGCGGAGGAGGAGGGTAGTGGTGCAGAGGAGGAGGAGGGTAGTGGTGCAGAGGAAGAAGGCAGTAGTGCAGAGGAGGAGGAGGGTAGTGGTGCAGAGGAAGAGAAGGGTACTGGTGCAGAGGAGGAGGAGGGGAGTGGTGCAGAGGAGGAGGGGAGTTGTGCAGAGGAGGGGGAGGGTAGTCGTGCAGAGTAGGAGGAGGGTAGTGGTGCAGAGGAAGAGGAGGGTAGTGATGAAGAGAAAGACGAGGGTAGTGGTGCCGAGAAGGAGGAGGGTAGTGGTGCAGAGGAGGAGGAGGGTAGTGGAGGAGAGCAGGAGGAGTAAAGTGGTGCAGAGGAAGAAGAGGGCAGTGGTGCAGAGGAGGAGGAGGGTAGTGGTGCAGAGGAGGAGGAGGGTAGTGGTGCAGAGTAGGAGGAGGGTAGTGGTGCAGAAGAAGAGGAGGGTAGTGGTGCAGAGAAGGAGAAGGGTAGTGGAGCAGAGCAGGAGTGTAGTGGTGCAGAGGAAGAGGAGGGTAGTGGTGCAGAAGAGGAGGGTAGTGGTGCAGAGGAGGAGGAGGAGGAGGGTAGTGGTGCAGAGGAGGAGGAGGAGGAGGAGGGTAGTGGTGCAGAGGAGGAGGAGGAGGAGGAGGGTAGTGGTGCAGAGGAGGAGGAGGAGGAGGAGGGTAGTGGTGCAGAGGAGGAGGAGGGTAGTGGAGCAGAGCAGGAGGAGTAAAGTGGTGCAGAGGAAGAAGAGGGCAGTGGTGCAGAGGAGGAGGAGGGTAGTGGTGCAGAGAAAGACGAGGGTAGTGGTGCAGAGAAGGAGGAGGGTAGTGGTGCAGAATAGGAGGAGTGTAGTGGTGCAGAGGAAGAGGAGGGTAGTGGTGCAGAAGAGGAGGAGGAGGAGGAGGGTAGTGATGCAGAGGAGGAGGAGGAGGGTAGTGGTGCAGAAGAGGAGGAGGGTAGTGGTGCAGAGAAGGAGGGTAGTGGTGCAGAGGAGGAGAAGGGTAGTGGAGCAGAGCAGGAGGAGTAAAGTGGTGCAGAGGAAGAAGAGGGCAGTGGTGCAGAGGAGGAGGAGGGTAGTGGTGCAGAGAAAGACGAGGGTAGTGGTGCAGAGAAGGAGGAGGGTAGTGGTGCAGAATAGGAGGAGTGTAGTGGTGCAGAGGAAGAGGAGGGTAGTGGTGCAGAGGAGGAGGAGGGTAGTGGTGCAGAGAAGGAGGGTAGTGGTGCAGAGGAGGAGAAGGGTAGTGGAGCAGAGCAGGAGGAGTAAAGTGGTGCAGAGGAAGAAGAGGGCAGTGGTGAAGAGGAGGAGGAGGGTAGTGGTGCAGAGAAAGACGAGGGTAGTGGTGCAGAGAAGGAGGAGGGTAGTGGTGCAGAATAGGAGGAGTGTAGTGGTGCAGAGGAAGAGGAGGGTAGTGGTGCAGAAGAGGAGGAGGAGGAGGAGGAGGAGGAGGGTAGTGATGCAGAGGAGGAGGAGGAGGAGGAGGGTAGTGGTGCAGAAGAGGAGGAGGGTAGTGGTGCAGAGGAGGAGGAGGAGGAGGAGGAGGGTAGTGGTGCAGAAGAGGAGGGTAGTGGTGCAGAGGAGGAGGGTAGTGGTGCTGAGGAGGAGGAGGAGGGTAATGGTGCAGAGGAGGAGGAGGGTAGTGGAGCAGAGGAGGAGGAGGAGGGTAGTGGTGCAGAGGAGGAGGAGGGTAGTGGTGCAGAGGAGGAGGAGGGTAGTGGTGCATAGGAGGAGGAGGGTAGTGGTGCAGAGGAGGAGGGTAGTGGTACAGAAGAGGAGGAGGGAAGTGGTGCAGAGGAGGAGGAGGGTAGTGGTGCAGAGGAGGAGGAGGAGGAGGGTAGTGGTGCAGAGGCGGAGGAGGGTAGTGGTAGAGAGGAAAAGGGTAGTGGTGCAGAGGAGGAGGAGGAGGAGGAGGAGGAGGGTATTGGTGCAGAGGAGGAGGAGGAGGAGGGTAGTGGTGCAGAGGAGGAGGAGGGTAGTGGCGCACAGGAGGAGGGTAATGGTGCAGAGGAGGATGAAGAGGGTAGTGATGCAGAGGAAGAGGAGGGTAATGGTGCAGAGGAGGAGGAGGGGAGTGGTGCAGAGGAGGAGGGTAGTTGTGCAGAGGAGAGGGAGGGTAGTCGTGCAGAGTAGGAGGAGGGTAGTGGTGCAGAGGAAGAGGAGGGTAGTGGAGCAGAGAAGAAGGAGTGTAGTGGTGCAGAGGAAGAAGAGGGCAGTGGTGCAGAGGAGGAGGAGGGTAGTGGTGCAGAGGAGGAGGAGGGTAGTGGTGCAAAGTAGGAGGAGGGTAGTGGTGCAGAAGAAGAGGAGGGTAGTGATGCAGAGAAAGAGGAGGGTAGTTGTGCAGAGGAGAGGGAGGGTAGTCGTGCAGAGTAGGAGGAGGGTAGTGGTGCAGAGGAGGAGAATGGTAGTGGAGCAGAGGAGGAGGAGGGTAGTAATGCAGAGGAGGAGGAGGAAAGTGATGCAGAGGAGGAGGGTAGTGGTGCAGAAGAGGAGGGTAGTGGTGCAGAGGAGGAGGAGGAGGAGGAGGGTAGTGGTGCAGAAGAGGAGGGTAGTGGTGCAGAGGAGGAGGGTAGTGGTGCTGAGGAGGAGGAGGAGGAGGAGGGTAATGGTGCAGAGGAGGAGGAGGGTAGTGGAGCAGAGGAGGACGAGGGTAGTGGTGCAGAGGAGGAGGAGGGTAGTGGTGCAGAGGAGGAGGGTAGTGGTGCAGAGGAGGAGGAGGGTAGTGATGCAGAGGAGGAGGGTAGTGGTGCAGAGGAGGAGGAGGGTAGTGGTGCAGAGGAGGAGGTGGAGGGTAGTGATGCAGAGGAGGAGGGTAGTGGTGCAGAGGAGGAGGGTAGTGGTGCAGAAGAGGAGGTGGAGAGTAGTGATGCAGAGGAGGAAGGTAGTGGTGCAGAGGAGGAGGAGGGTAGTGGTGCAGAGGAGGAGGGTAGTGGTGCAGAGGAGGAGGGTAGTGGTGCAGAGAAGGAGGGTAGTGGTGCAGATGAGGAGGAGGGTAGTGGTGCAGAGGAGGAGGAATGTAGTGATGCAAAGGAGGAGGGTAGTGGTGCAGAGGAGGAGGAGGGTAGTGGTGCAGAGGAGGAGGGTAGTGGTGCAGAGGAGGAGGAGGGTAGTGGTGCAGAGGAGGAGGGTAGTGGTGCAGAGGAGAAGGGTAGTGGTGCAGAGGTGGAAGAGGAGGAGGAGGAGGGTAGTGGTGTAGAGGAGGAGGAGGATGAGGAGGTTAGTGGTGAAGAGGAGGAGGAGGGTAGTGGTGCAGAGGAGGAGGGTAGTGTTGCAGAGGAGAAGGGGGGTAGTGGTGCAGAGGAGGAGGAAGGTAGTGGTGCAGAGGAGGAGGGTAGTGGTGCAGAGGAGGAGGGTAGTGCTGCAGAGATGGAGGAGGGTAGTGGTGCAGAGGAGGAGGGTAGTGGTGCAGAGGAGGAGGGTAGTGGTGCAGAGGAGAAGGGGGGTAGTGGTGCAGAGGAGGAGGAAGGTAGTGGTGCAGAGGAGAACAGGGGTAGTGGTGCAGAGGAGGAGGGTAGTGTTGCAGAGGTGAACGGGGGTAGTGGTGCAGAGGAGGAGGAAGGTAGTGGTGCAGAGGAGAACGGGGGTAGTGGTGCAGAGGAGGAGGAAGGCAGTGGTGCAGAGGAGGAGGGTAGTGCTGCAGAGATGGAGGAGGGTAGTGGTGCAGAGGAGGAGGAGGGTAGTGATGCAGAGGAAGAGGAGGGTAGTTGTGCAGATGAGGAGGAGGGTAGTGGTGCAGAGGAAGAGGAAGGTTGTGGTGCAGAGGAGGAGGAGGGTAGTGGTGCAAAGGAGGTGCGTAGTGGTGCAGAGGAGGAAGAGGGTAGTGGCGCAGAGGAGGAGGAGGGTAGTGGTGCTGAAGGGTAGGGTAGTGGTTCAGAGGAGGAGGAGGGTAGTGGTGCAGAGGAGAAGAGTTGTGGTGCAGAGGAGTATGGTTGTGGTGCAGAGGAGGAGGAGGGTAGTGGTGTAGAAGAGGAGGAGGGTAGTGGTGCAGGGGAGTAGGAGGGTAGTGGTGCAGAGGAGGAGGGTAGTGGTGCAGAGGAGGAGGAGGGTAGTGGTGCAGAGGAGGAGGAGGGTAGTGGTGCAGAGGAGGAGGAGGGTAGTGGTGCATAGGAGGTGGGTAGTGGTGAAGAGGAGGAGGAGGGTAGTGGTGCAGAGGATGAGGGTAGTGGTGCAGAGGAGGAGGAGGGTAGTGGTGCAGATTAGGAGGAGGGTAGTAGTGCAAAGGAGGAGGAGGGTAGTGGTGCAGAGGAGGAAGGTAGTGGTGCAGAGGAGGAGGAGGGTAGCAGTGCAGAGGAGGAGGATGATAGTGGTGCAGAATTGGAGGGTAGTTGTGCAGAGGAGGAGGAGGGTAGTGGTGCAGAGGAGGAGGAGGGTAGTGGTGCAGAAGAGGAGGTGGTTGGTAGTGGTGCAAAGAATGAGGAGAATAGTGGTGCATAGGAGAAGGGTAGTTGTGCAGAGTAGGAGGAGGGTAGTAGTGCAGAGGAGAAGGAAGATAGTGGTGCAGAATTGGAGGGTAGTTGTGCAGAGGAGGAGGAGGGTAGTGGTGCAGAGGAGGAGGAGGGTAGTGGTGCAGAAGAGGAGGAGGAGGGTAGTGGTGCAGAGGAGGAGGAGGGTAGTGGTGCAGAAGAGGAGGTGGAGGGTAGAGGTGCAGAGAAGGAGGAGGGTAATGGTGCAGAGGAGGAGGAGGGTAGTGACGCAGAGAAGGAGGGAAGTTTTGCAGAGGAGGAGGGGCAGGGTAGTGATGCAGAGGAGGAGGAGGAGGAGGAGGAGGGTAGTGGTGCAGAGGTTGAGGAGGAAAGTGGTGGAGAGGAGGAGGAGGGTAGTGGTGCAGAGGAGGACGGGCAGGGTAGTGGTGCAGAGGAGGAGGAGGAGGAGGGTAGTGGTGTAGAGAAGGAGGGTAGTGGTGCAGAGGAGGAGGGTAGTGGTGCAGAGGAGGAGGGTAGTGGTGCAAAGGACAAGGACGGTAGTGGTGTAGAGGAGGAGGAGGAGGAGGAGGAGGTTCGTGGTGCAGAGGAGGAGGAGGGTAGTGGTGCAGAGGAGGAGGAGGGCAGTGGTGCAGAGGAGAAGGAGGGTAGTGGTGCAGAGGAGAAGGAGGGTAGTCGTGCAGAGGAGAAGGAGGGTAGTGGTGCAGAGGAGGAGGGAAAGTGGTGCAGAGGACGTGGAGGGTAGTGGTGCAGAGGAGGAGGGTAGTGGTGCAGAGGAGGAGGATGATAGTGGGGCAGAATTGGAGGGTAGTGGTGCATTGGAGAAGGGTAGTGGTGCAGAGGAGGGGGGTAGTGTTGCAGAGAAGGAGGAGGGTAGTGAGTGAGAGGAAGAGGAGGGTAGTGCTGCAGAGGAGGAGGAGGGTAGTGGTGCAGAAGAGGAGGCTAGTGGTGCAGAAGAGGAGGAGGGTAGTGGTGCAGAGGAGGAGGGAAGTAGTGCAGAGGAGGAGGAGGGTAGTGGTGCAGAGAATGAGGAGAGTAGTGGTGCAGAGGAAGGGGGTAGTTGAGCAGGGTAGTGGTGCAGAGGAGAAGGGATGTGGTGCAGAGGAGGAGGGTAGTGGTGCAGAAGAGGAGGGGGAGGGCAATTGTGCAGAGGAGTAGGAGGTAGAGGAGTGTAGTGGTGCAGAGGAGGAGGAGGGTAGTGGTGCAGAGGAGGAGGAGGATTGTGGTTCAGAGGAGGAGGAGCGTATTGGTACAGAGGAGGAGGGTAGTGTTGCAGAGGAGAAGGGGGGTAGTGGTGCAGAGGAGGAAGGTAGTGTTGCAGAGGAGGAGGGTAGTGCTGCAGAGAAGGAGGAGGGTAGTGGTGCAGAGGAGGAGGAGGGTAGTGGTGCAGAGGAGGAGGAGGGTAGTGGTGCATTGGAGTAGGGTAGTGGTGCAGAGGAGGGGGTAGTGTTGCAGAGAAGGAGGAGGGTAGTGGTGGAAAGGAGGAGGAGGAGGAGGGTAATGGTGTAAAGGAGGAGGAAGGTAGTGGTGCAGAGGAGAAGGGTAGTGTTGCAGAGAAGGAGGAGGGTAGTGGTGCAGAGGAGGAGGAGGGTAGTGGTGCAGAGAAGGAGGAGGGTAGTGAGTGAAAGGAACAGGAGGGTAGTGCTGCAGAGGAGGAGGAGGGTAGTGGTACAGAAGAGGAGAAGGGTAGTGGTGCAGAGGAGGAGGAGGGTAGTGGTTCAGAGGAGGAGGAGAGTAGTGGTACAGAGGAGGAGGAGGGTAGTGGTGCAGAGGAGGGGGAGGGTAGCGGTGCAGAGAATGAGGAGAGTAGTGGTGCAGAGGAGGGGGGTAGTTGTGCAGAGTAGGAGGAGGGTAGTGGTGCAGAAGAGGAGGTGGAGGGTAGTGATGCAGAGGAGGAAGGTAGTGGTGCAGAGGAGGAGAGTAGTGATGCAGAGGAGGATGGTAGTGGTGCAGAGGAGGAAGGTAGTGGTGCAGAGGAGGAGGAGGGTAGTGGTGCAGAGGAGGAGGAATGTAGTGATGCAAAGGAGGAGGGTAGTGGTGCAGAGGAGGAGGAGGGTAGCGGTGCAGAGGAGGAGGGTAGTGGTGCAGAGGAGGAGGAGGGTAGTGGTGCAGAGTAGGAGGGTAGTGGTGCAGAGGAGGTGGGTAGTGGTGCAGAGGAGGAGGGTAGTGGTGTAGAGGAGGAGGAGGAGGAGGAGGTTAGTGGTGCAGAGGAGGAGGAGGGTAGTGGTGAAGAGGAGGAGGGTAGTGGTGCAGAGGAGGAGAGTAGTGGTGCAGAAGAGGAGGAGGGTGGTGGTGTAAAGGAGGAGGAAGGTAGTGGTGCAGAGGAGAAGGGGGGTAGTGGTGCAGGAGAGGAGGGTAGTGTTGCAGAGGAGGAGGGTAGTGGTGCAGAGATGGAGGAGGGTAGTGGTGCAGAGGAGGAGGAGGAGGGTAGTGGTTCAGAGGAGGAGGAGGGTTGTGGTGCAGAGGAGGAGGAGCGTAGTGGTACAGAGGAGGAGGGTAGAGGTGCAGAGGAGGAGGAGGGTAGTGGTGCAGAGAAGGAGGGTAGTGGTGCAGAGGAGGAGGAGGGTGGTGGTGTAAAGGAGGAGGAAGGTAGTGGTGCAGAGGAGGAGGGTAGTGTTGCAGAGGAGGAGGGTAGTGCTGCAGAGAAGGAGGAGAGTAGTGGTGCAGAGAAGGAGGAGGGTAGTGATGCAGAAGAAGAGGAGGGTAGTTGTGCAGAAGAGGAGGAAAGTAGTGGTGAAGAGGAGGAGGGTAGTGGTGCAGAAGAGGAGGCTAGTGGTGCAGAAGAGGAGGAGGGTAGTGGTGCAGAGGAGGAGGAGGGAAGTAGTGCAGAGGAGGAGGAGGGTAGTGGTGCAGAGGAGGAGGAGGATTGTGGTGCAGAGGAGGAGGAGGATTGTGGTTCAGAGGAGGAGGAGCGTATTGGTACAGAGGAGGAGGGTAGTGTTGCAGAGGAGAAGGGGGGTAGTGGTGCAGAGGAGGAAGGTAGTGTTGCAGAGGAGGAGGGTAGTGCTGCAGAGAAGGAGGAGGGTAGTGGTGCAGAGGAGGAGGAGGGTAGTGGTGCAGAGGAGGAGGAGGGTAGTGGTGCATTGGAGTAGGGTAGTGGTGCAGAGGAGGGGGTAGTGTTGCAGAGAAGGAGGAGGGTAGTGGTGGAAAGGAGGAGGAGGAGGAGGGTAATGGTGTAAAGGAGGAGGAAGGTAGTGGTGCAGAGGAGAAGGGTAGTGTTGCAGAGAAGGAGGAGGGTAGTGGTGCAGAGGAGGAGGAGGGTAGTGGTGCAGAGAAGGAGGAGGGTAGTGAGTGAAAGGAAGAGGAGGGTAGTGCTGCAGAGGAGGAGGAGGGTAGTGGTACAGAAGAGGAGAAGGGTAGTGGTGCAGAGGAGGAGGAGGGTAGTGGTTCAGAGGAGGAGGAGAGTAGTGGTACAGAGGAGGAGGAGGGTAGTGGTGCAGAGGAGGGGGAGGGTAGCGGTGCAGAGAATGAGGAGAGTAGTGGTGCAGAGGAGGGGGGTAGTTGTGCAGAGTAGGAGGAGGGTAGTGGTGCAGAAGAGGAGGTGGAGGGTAGTGATGCAGAGGAGGAAGGTAGTGGTGCAGAGGAGGAGAGTAGTGATGCAGAGGAGGATGGTAGTGGTGCAGAGGAGGAAGGTAGTGGTGCAGAGGAGGAGGAGGGTAGTGGTGCAGAGGAGGAGGAATGTAGTGATGCAAAGGAGGAGGGTTGTGGTGCAGAGGAGGAGGAGGGTAGTGGTGCAGAGGAGGAGGGTAGTGGTGCAGAGGAGGAGGGTAGTGGTGCAGAGTAGGAGGGTAGTGGTGCAGAGGAGGTGGTTAGTGGTGCAGAGGAGGAGGGTAGTGGTGTAGAGGAGGAGGAGGAGGAGGAGGTTAGTGGTGCAGAGGAGGAGGAGGGTAGTGGTGAAGAGGAGGAGGGTAGTGGTGCAGAGGAGGAGAGTAGTGGTGCAGAAGAGGAGGAGGGTGGTGGTGTAAAGGAGGAGGAAGGTAGTGGTGCAGAGGAGAAGGGGGGTAGTGGTGCAGGAGAGGGGGGTAGTGTTGCAGAGGAGGAGGGTAGTGGTGCAGAGATGGAGGAGGGTAGTGGTGCAGAGGAGGAGGAGGAGGGTAGTGGTGCAGAGGAGGAGGAGGGTTGTGGTGCAGAGGAGGAGGAGCGTAGTGGTACAGAGGAGGAGGGTAGAGGTGCAGAGGAGGAGGAGGGTAGTGGTGCAGAGAAGGAGGGTAGTGGTGCAGAGGAGGAGGAGGGTGGTGGTGTAAAGGAGGAGGAAGGTAGTGGTGCAGAGGAGGAGGGTAGTTTTGCAGAGGAGGAGGGTAGTGCTGCAGAGAAGGAGGAGAGTAGTGGTGCAGAGAAGGAGGAGGGTAGTGATGCAGAAGAAGAGGAGGGTAGTTGTGCAGAAGAGGAGGAAAGTAGTGGTGCAGAGGAGGAGGGTAGTGATGCAGAGGAGGAGGAGGGTAGTGGTGCAGAGGAGGAGGAGGGTAGTGGTGCAAAGGAGGAGGGTAGTGATGCAGAGGAGGAGGAGGGTAGTGGTGCAGAGGAGAAGGAGGGTAGTGGTGCAGAGGAGGAGGGTAGTGGTGCAGAAGAGGAGGAGGGGAGTTGTGCAGAGAGTAGGAGGGTACTGGTTCAGAGGAGGAGGAGGGTAGTGGTGCAGAGGAGGAGGAGGGTAGTGGTGCAGAGGAGGAGGAGGGTTCTGGTGCAGAGGAGGATGAGGGTAGTGGTTCAGAGGGGGAGGAGGGTAGTGGTGCAGAGGAGGAGGATAGTGGTGCAGAGGAGGAGGGTAGTGGTGCAGAGGAGGAGGATAGTGGTGCAGAGGAGGAGGGTAGTGGTGCAGAGGAGGAGGAGTGTAGTGGTGCAGAGGAGGAGGAGGGTAGTGGTGCAGAGGGGGAGGAGGGTAGTGGGGCAGAGGAGGAGGAGGGTAGTGGTGCAGAGGAAGAGGGTAGTGGTACAAAGGAGGAGGAGGATAGTGGTCCACAGGAGGAGGAGAGTAGTGGTGCAGAGGAGGAGGGTAGTGGTGCAGAAGAGGAGGATAGTGGTGCAGAGGAGGAGGGTAGTGGTGCAGAGGGGGAGGAGGGTAGTGGTGCAGAGGAGGAGGGTTGTGGTGCAGAGGAGGAGGGTAGTGGTGCAGAGAGGAAGCTGGGTAGTGGTGAAGAGGGGGAGGAGGGTAGTGGTGCAGAGGAGGAGGGTTGTGGTGCAGAGGAGGAGGGTAGTGGTGCAGAGGAGGAGGGTAGTGGTGCAGAGGAGGAGGGTAGTGGTGCATAGGAGTAGGGTAGTGGTGCAGAGGAGGAGGGTAGTGGTGCGGAGGAGGAGGGTTGTGGTGCAGAGGAGGAGGGTAGTGGTGCATAGGAGTGGGGTAGTGGTGCAGAGGAGGAGGATAGTGGTGCGGAAGAGGAGGGTTGTGGTGCAGAGGAGGAGGGTAGTGATGCAGAGGAGGAGGAAGGTAGTGATGCAGAGGAGGGTAGTGGTGCAGAGGAGGAGGGTAGTGGTGCAGAGGAGGAGGAGGATATTGGTGAAGAGGAGGAGAAGGGTAGTGGTGCAGATTAGGAGGAGGGTAGTGGTGCAGCGGAGGAGGAGGAGGGTAGTGGTGCATAGGAGGAGGGTAGTGGTGCAGAGGAGGAGGGTAGTGGTGCAGAGGAGGCGAGGGAGGGTAGTGGTACAGAGGAGGAGGAGGTAGAAGAGGGTAGTGGTGCAGAGGAGGAGGAGGAGGAGGGTGATGGTGCAAAGGAGGACGAGGGTAGTGGTGCAGGGGAGAATGGTAGTGGTGCAGAGGAGGAGGGTAGTGATGCAGAGGAGGAGGGTAGTGGTGCCGAGGAGGAGGGTAGTGGTGCAGAAGAGGAGGAGGGTAGTGATGCAGAAGAGGAGGAGGGTAGTGGTGCAGAGGAGGAGGAGGGTAATGGTGCAGAGGAGGAGGGTAGTGATGCAGAGGAGGAGGAGGGTAGTGATGCAGAGGAGGAGGAGGGTAGTGGTGCAGAGGAGGAGGGTAGTGGTGCAGAAGAGGTGGAAGGTAGTTGTGCAGAGGAGGAGGAGGGTACTGGTTCAGAGGAGGAGGAGGGTAGTGGTGCAGAGAGGAGGAGGGAAGTGGTGCAGAGGAGGAGGAGGGTAGTAATTCAGAGGAGGAGGAGGATAGTGGTGCAGAGGAGGAGGAGAGTAGTGGTGCAGAGGAGGAGGGTAGTGGTGCAGAAGAGGAGGAGGGTAGTGGTGCAGAGGAGAAGGAGTGTAGTGGTGCAGAGGGGGAGGAGGGAAGTGGTGCAGAGGAGGAGGGTTGTGGTGCAGAGGAGGAGGAGGAGGGTAGTGGTGCGGAGGAGGAGGAGGGTAGTGGTGCAGAGAGGAGGAGGGAAGTGGTGCAGTGGAGGAGGTGGGTAGTGGTTCAAAGGAGGAGGAGGATAGTGGTGCAGAGGAGGAGGAGAGTAGTGGTGCAGAGGAGGAAGAGGGTAGTGGTGCAGAGGAGGAGGAGGGTAGTGGTGGAAGAAGAGGAGGGTAGTGGTGCAGAGGGGGAGGAGAGTAGTGGTGCAGAGGAGGAAGAGGGTAGTGGTGCAGAGGAGGAGGAGGGTAGTGGTGCACAGGAGATGGAGGGTAGTGGTGCAGAGGAGGAGGGTTGTGGTGCAGAGGAGGAGGGTAGTGGTGCAGAGGAGGAGGGTAGTGGGGCAAAGGAGGGGTTGAGTAATGGTGCAGAGGAGGGTAGTGGTGCAGAGGAGGGTAGTGGTGCAGAGGAGGAGGATTGTAGTGGTGCAGAAGAGGAGGGTAGTGGTGCAGAGGAGGAGGGTAGTGGTGCAGAGGAGAAGGGTAGTGGTGCAGAGGAGGAGGATAGTGGTGCAGAGGAGGAGGGTAGTGGTGTAGAGGAGGAGGAGGGTAGTGGTGCAGAGGAGGAGGAGGGTAGTGGTGCAGAGGAGGGGGAGGGTAGTGGTGCAGAGGATGAGGAGGGTAGTGGTGGAGAGGAGGAGTCGGGAAGTGGTACAGAGGAGGAGGAGGAGGGTTGTGGAGCAAAGGAGGAGAAGGGTAGTGGTGCAGATGAGGAAGAGGGTAGTGGTGCATAGGAGTAGGGAAGTGGTGCAGAGGAGGAGGGTAGTGGTGCATAGGAGTAGGGTAGTGGTGCAGAGGAGGAGGGTAGTGGTGCAGAGGAGGAGGGTTGTGGTGCAGAGGAGGAGGGTAGCGGTGCAGAGGAGGAGGAGCGTAGTGGTGCAGAGGAGGAGGAGGGTAGTGGTGCAGAGTAGGAGGAGGGTAGTGGTTCAGAGGAAGAGGAGGGTAGTGGTGCTGAGCAGGGGAAGGGTAGTGGTGCAGAGGAGGAGGAGAGTAGAGGTGCAGAGGAGGAGGGGGAGGGTAGTGGTGCGGAGGAGGAGCGTAGTGGTGCAGAGGAGGATGACGATAGTGGTGCAGAGGAGGAGGGTAGTGGTGCAGAGGAGGAGGGTAGAGGTTCAGGGGTGGAGGGTAGTGGTGCAGAGAAGGAGAAGAGTAGAGGTCCAGATGAGGAGTTGGAGGGTAGTGGTGCTAGGAGGAGGGTAGTGGTGCAGAGGAGGAGGGTAGTGGTGCAGAGGAGGAGGGTAGTGGTTCAGGGGAGGAGGGTAGTGGTGTAGAGGAGGAAGAGAATAGAGGTCCAGAGGAGGAGGAGGAGGGTAGTGGTGCAGAGGAGAAGGGTAGTGGTGCAGAGGAGGAGGGTAGTGGTGCAGAGGAGGAGGGTAGTGGTTCATGGGAGGAGAAGAGTAGAGGTCCAGAGTAGGAGGTGGAGGGTAGTGGTGCAAAGAATGAGGAGAGTAGTGTTGTAGAGGAGGAGGAGGGTAGTGGTGCAGAAGCGGAGGGTAGTGGTGCAGAGGAGGAGGAGGGTAGTGGTGCAGAGGAGGAGGGTAGTGGTGCAGAGGAGGAGGAGGGTAGTGGTGCAGAGGAGGAGGGTAGTGGTGCAGAGGAGGAGGAGGGTAGTGGTGCAGAGGAGGAGGAGGGTAGTGGTGCAGAGGAGGAGGGTAGTGGTGCAGAGGGGGAGGGTAGTGGTGCTGAGGAGGAGGATAGTGGTGCAGAGTAGGAGAAGGGTAGTTGTGCAGATTAGGAGGAGGGTAGTGGTGCAGAGGAGGCGAGGGAGGGTAGTGGTGCAGAGGAGGCGAGGGAGGGTAGTGGTGCAGAGGAGGAGGAGGTAGAAGAGGGTAGTGGTGCAGAGAAGGAGGAGGAGGGTGATGGTGCAAAGGAGGATGAGGGTAGTGGTGCAGGGGAGAAGGGTAGTGGTGCAGAGGAGGAGGGTAGTGGTGTAGAGGAGGAGGGTAGTAGTGCAGAGGAGGAGGAGGGTAGTGGTGCAGAGGAGGAGGAGGGTAGTGGTGCAGAGGAGGAGTGTAGTGGTGCAGAGGAGGAGGGTAGTGGTGCCGAGGAGGGGGGTAGTGGTGCAGAGGAGGAAGGAAGTGGTGCAGGGAGGAGGATAAGGGTAGTGGTGCAGAGGAGGAGGAGGAGGGTAGTGGTGCAAACGGGGATTAGAGTGTTGGTGCAGAGGAGGAGGCTAGTGGTGCAGAGGAGGGGGTAGTGGTGCATAGGTGGAGGAGGGTAGTGGTGCAAAGTAGGATGAGGGTAGTGGTGCAGAGGAGAAGGAGGCTAGTGGAGCAGAGGAGGATGCGGGTAGTGGTGTAGAGGAGGTGGGTAGTGGTGCAGAGGAGGTGGGTAGTGGTGCAGAGGAGGAGGGTAGTGGTTCAGAGGAGGAGGGTAGTGGTGCTGCGGAGGAGGTTAGTGGTGCAGAGGAGGAGGGTAGTGGTGCAGAGGTGGAGGAGGGTAGTGGAGCAGAGGAGGAGGAGGGTAGTGGTGCAGAGGAGGAGGGTAGTGGTGCAGAGGAGGAGGGTAGTGGTGCAGAGGTGGAGGAGGGTAGTGGTGCAGAGAAGGAGGGTAGTGGTGCAGAGGTGGAGGAGGGTAGTGGAGCAGAGGAGGAGGAGGCTAGTGGTGACGAGGAGGAGGAGGGTAGTGGAGCAGAGCCAGATACCATAAACCACGACAACCTCGACCACCATTAACAATAACCACCACTACCACTAATCACAACCATCAGCCACCACAATTACCAACCACAGCAATCAACCACCACCGCCACAAACCACAACTATTAACCACCACTAGAACCAACCACTACCACCAACAATAAACATCACTCACCACTGCCACCAATCACAACCTACCACCACAGCCACCAACCACAACCCAGCAACAATTCCACCACCACTACCATGGATTCTCCATTAAGTGAAAGTAATGAATAAAATATTTTTAACCTACATTTTATTATGCTTCAATTTTATTTCTAGTATATGTAGAAATATATTTTTAATATATTTCTATATATTTTATATTTTTATCTATTTATTTCTATCTATATTTTTTGTATATATTCCATCAATCAGGAAAACGATTTTTATGCAACATTTAATGTTGCGACACGGTCTCAAAATTGTTTAGCCAAAGTTGTGCAGTAAGTTGTGGCAACTTATTTACAACCACACAATAACGTAGCTAATACATGAAAACAAACGTTGTCACACGTGGCTACTCTCCCGACCCACACCTGTAGATGAGAGGGAGCACGGAAGCCCATACCTGGCTACTCTCCCCACCCACACCTACAGAAGGAGCCCCACACCAGCCTATTTTCCTCATCCAAACCTGCATATCAGAGTAAATACTGAATTCTACAGCTGGGACCACTGCCAGCCCCCACTTGTAGATGAGACGGAACAGTAAACCAACACCTGTCTCCTTCACACCTGATTACTTTCCCCACCCACACCTGCAGATGAGAGGGAAAACTGAAGTATACACCTGGTAACTCTCCACCCCCACACCTGCACATGAGAGGGAACACTGATGCCCACACCTGCTACTCTCCCTCCCCTCACCTGCAGATGGGAAGGAACACGGAAGCCCACACCTGGCTACTCTCCCCACCCACACCTGCAGATTAGAGGGAACACTAAAGTCCACACCTGGCTACTCTCCCCACCCACACCTGTACATGAGAGGGAACACTAAAGCCCACACCTGGCTACTCTCCCTCCCCACACCTGTAGATGAGAGGGAACACGGAAGCCCACACCTGGCTACTCTCCCCACCCACACCTGCACATGAGAGGGAACACTAAAGCCCACACCTGGCTACTCTCCCTCCCCACACCTGCACATGAGAGGGAACACGGAAGCCCACACCTGCCTACTCTCCCGACCCACACCTGCACATGAGAGGGAACACTAAAGCCCACACCTGGCTACTCTCCCCACCCACACCTGTCTATGTCACACACTCATGCCAAAGAAAACTTATATCAAGTAAATCTAGCTTGTATTAAGCAAGACAATGTTGGGCTAAATATTGATCAGTGTTATCTTATAAGCAGTGAAGCTTGCTTAATGAATATTCTTGGTCGCTAAACGGTGCTCAAAGTTACTCAAGAAGCCTTATAAGTTCTCTAATTCATGACTTTTAATGTAAAAATATTTTTGAAACCACTGGAAGCACTGTGAATTAAACAACTGAGTTACAGATATTCACGTGTTAAAATGTCGTCAATACGTACAGGTGAGAAGCGTGTTAGAGAAGTACAGGCGACTATACCCTTCTCTTGAGAAAGGACACAGCTGAGCCGCCAGGTGGCAGCACCAGTCTATGGCGGGGTCGTCATCAGTGAGGCGCCGCCTGATGATCAGGCGGAGCTCCCTTCCCTGGTACGGCAGAGTGTCCAGGGTGTCCGGGTCCACGTAGCCCGTGGCGTCCAGGGTGTCCGGGTCCACGTAGCCCAGGATGTCCGGGTCCACGTAGCCCGTGGCGTCCAGGGTGTCCGGGTCCACGTAGCCCGTGGCGTCCAGGGTGTCCGGGACCACGTAGTCCCAGGCGTCCAGGTCAATGTCTGAAGACATACACTGAGATACAGTCACTGTCGTTACTGGTATGTTCTAAGATATAACAAGAAGACGTACTGAGCCATCCACTCACCTTACTGCTGGGTTTATTACCTGATGACAAGTCCGTATTTTGAACAGTATTAATAGCATCTAAACTATGTATTAATAGCTTTTAAAAGCCACGGTCAAGGTCATCGGTAACAATGGTCAAGGTCATCTGTATCAATGGTCAAGGTCATCTGTATCAATGGTCAAGGTCATCTGTGTCAATGGTCAAGGTCACAGTCAAGGTTATCTGTATCAATTGTCAAGGTCACAGTCAAGGTTGTCTGTATCAATTGTCAAGGTCACAGTCAAAGTTACCTGTATCAACTGTATCAAGTTTATCTGTATCAATGGTCAAGGTCATCTGTATCAATAGTCAAGGTCATCTGTGTCAATGGTCAAGGTCATCTGTGTCAATGGTCAAGGTCATCTGTATCAATAGTCAAGGTCATCTGTGTCAATGGTCAAGGTCACAGTCAAAGTCATCTGTGTCAATGGTCAAGGTCACAGTCAAGGTCATCTGTATCAATGGTCAAGGTCATCTGTATCATGGTCAAGGTCACAGTCATGGTTATCTTTATCAATGGTCAAGGTCGCATTAGAAGGTCATATAAACTAAGTCAAGGTCACAGTGAAAGGTCATCTAGACCAAGTATCAAGGTCACAGGGATAGATGGGTCACCTGAATTAAGGATCAAAGTTACGGAAGGTCTAATTAACCAAGGGATCAAGGTCACAGTGAAAGGTCCTCTTAAACAGGAATTAGGTCACAGTGAAAGGTCATCTTGAACAGGAATTAGGTCACAGTGAAAGGTCATCTTGAACAGGAATTAGGTCACAGTAAAAGGTCATCTTAAACAGGAATTAGGTCACAGTGAAAGGTCATCTTGAACAGGAATTAGGTCACAGTGAAAGGTCATCTTGAACAGGAATTAGGTCACAGAGAAAGGTCATCCTGAACAGGAATTAGGTCACAGTGAAAGGTCATCCTGAACAGGAATTAGGTCACAGTGAAAGGTCATCCTGAATAGGAATTAGGTTAACAGTGAAAAGTCATCTTGAACAGGAATTAGGTCACAGTGAAAGGTCATCTTGAACAGGAATTAGGTCACAGAGAAAGGTCATCCTGAACAGGAATTAGGTCACAGTGAAAGGTCATCTTGAACAGGAATTAGGTCACAGTGAAAGGTCATCTTGAACAGGAATTAGGTCACAGTGAAAGGTCATCCTGAACAGGAATTAGGTCACAGTGAAAGGTCATCTTGAACAGGAATTAGGTCACAGTGAAAGGTCATCTTGAACAGGAATTAGGTCACAGTGAAAGGTCATCCTGAACAGGAATTAGGTCACAGTGAAAGGTCATCTTGAACAGGAATTAGGTCACAGAGAAAGGTCATCCTGAACAGGAATTAGGTCACAGTGAAAGGTCATCTTGAACAGGAATTAGGTCACAGTGAAAGGTCATCTTGAACAGGAATTAGGTCACAGTGAAAGGTCATCCTGAACAGGAATTAGGTCACAGTGAAAGGTCATCTTGAACAGGAATTAGGTCACAGTGAAAGGAGATCTGTACCACGAGTCAAAGTCAAAGTGGTAAGTCATCTGAACCAAAAGTATGGCGCCGCTAAATACTTCATGAAATTATTTATGCACAAGAATATATACAGCAGCGGAATGTTTCGAACATTTATTATTCATGGAGTAGTCGCCCTTAATAAGTCTATATTTGTAATCAAAGTAGAAGGTTTGTCACCCTTAAGGTGACTATATTTGTAAACAATGTAAGGTGTTTGTCGCTCTTAAGGTGACTATATTTGTAAACAATATAAGGTATTTGTCGCTCTTAAGGTGACTATATTTGTAAACAAAATAAGGTGTTTGTCTCCCTTAAGGTGATTATGTTTGTAAACAATATAAGGAATCTTTCGTCCATAAGGTTGTAAACAATATAAATCTGAATTACTATATTAAACATGACGAATGAAGCCCTTTGCGTAATTTTGGTATTAATAAATAACTCTAAAAATTATGGTGGAAAATATGAATATTTACCAAGATACTGCAGGTGAGGAAGGTGAGGCAGGTGACGGATGAGGACGGTCAGTTGCTGTAGTGTGAGGTCCAGGGTGAGGCTCTCGAGGGTGTGAGGCAGGAGGGGTATGGCTGCCTCAGACAAGCCACCAATAAACCGCTCTAAGGTACACTTACTGCCGGGGGCTATCAGCCTCTCCAAACATTGTTTTCGTATATCACTTCTCTTTTTCCTGTTTAAATTATAGGGAAGAACTAAGTATATGGTTACCTTCATTTTTGCCAGCTCTGACAGTGCAGACAAACACTGCTTTAGTTGGGGTGTATCGCTTATTCTTAGGTAAATGTTCTTAGGTGTCACCTTCTTAAGAACAAGCGGCAGGACAACACACGAGTCAACACTCCATATTTCCCACTCTTGTTCTGTACGCAGCTTCTCACACACGGCTTGGATGACGTGCTCACTCCCGCGAGACTCTGCTACATGCTTCAACAGCTCGTCAGGCTCATGTGTAACCATCTTGCACAGGTCAATTATGTGAGTAATGAACCTGTGCTCTACTCCCCGGGTACACAGCACCCCGGTAGTGCTGACTAAAATGTTCTGCCATCTGGGGCGCTCCCTAAACTCTTGTAGCACGTCGCTAATATTAAACTTTGACCCTTTCAGGTGATCTCCCAAGGAGCGCTTTTCCTTACGTACAACATCCACCAAGAGGTCAATGATTATAGACCTTTCCCCTGACACACGGTGTGATGCTGGATCACCTCGGTCTTGCTCAGCCCTCAACAAGAGAGTGACCAGCCCCCTGCTGGCACAATACTCCTGGTACCTGGCGTGAAAATAGCCAAACACCCACACCACATTGAGGCCCCGACGGTAGCTGGTTCTTGTGAAATAGTTGGACAAGACCTCCTCCTGCGGCAGTCCCAGAGTGTCACACTTCTCCCTAATCTCCACTTCCGTCTCCGGCCAAAGGTCGTACTCCTTCCTCTGGATCCCTCTTAAACTAATCTCTTCTAAGAACCTCAAAAACTTTTTCACATTTTCGTCACATTTTCCTTTGGGTTCGGTCACGTATTTGTCTGTGAGTCTGGACACCAGTTTACTGGTTATGAAGTCATGAATCTTCTCGTAGACTTCAGTGTTTGTGGTGAGGTTGTTAAATTCTTCTGGAGCCTCGACACACAGCAGCGCCAACAAGGTCAAGGTGAGTGGAGTGTTGAGGTACTCACCCAGGAACTGACTCATCTGCTCCAGCCGCTGGGTAAACCTCCCTGTGATGACACTCCGTTGGCACTCTCCCGCCACCAGCACCTTGATGGTTCTCTCGGCGAATTTCACGCGACGTTTTGGAGTGATGCCCAAGACGAGGATGTTGCAGCGAGGTCTGGTGTGTGGGACGAGCTGTGACAGTTGTTGGTCCCACCCCGGCCGTGTGGTTATCACCA
Organism: Procambarus clarkii; assembly: GCF_040958095.1. Lineage (NCBI taxonomy): Eukaryota > Metazoa > Arthropoda > Malacostraca > Decapoda > Cambaridae > Procambarus > Procambarus clarkii. Next base: position 9,665,286 of record NC_091195.1, on the reverse strand, counting down.
ACCTCACATCCTTGCCAGGCAGGTGCAACAGCTCCTCCACCAGCCTTCCTGAATGGTCGTTGACCTCGTCGTAGCCGTCAATCAGGACTAATATATTTAAGCTCAAGATTATCTCCTTAAACAGCTGGAAGTCAGGGTCAGAATCACGAAGTGTTTGAGGCAGCAACTGGCGGAGTAGATCTTCGAAGGTATTAAGATGTGTGTCCCTGCACTGTACATAGAAAACGAGGTCCACAGTGCCCAGGTAACGTATGGCAGCAGGGTCCTCTACCCACTTCTCGAGGATGAGCTTGAGTAAAGTTGTCTTGCCCATACCTCCTTCCCCCGTCAGGAGGACACACTCAGGGACTCTTCCGTTCTCTCGTCTCATACTCAAGATGTGATTATAATCTATATGCTGACCCTTGGCAGCGTGGGAGGGTCTTGCCCCTATGATGGGATCTTCAAGGAGTCGTAGTCGTGTAAAAGCAAGACTTGGGTTGTAGTTAATGTTGAGGAGGAGCCAGGTGCGGGAACAATCTGGTACAGCAGTTTATACCCGTCAGTTAGCTCCTGCTTGCTCATCTGCTTAACCTCTTCTGTGATGTGGCTTCTGAACATCTTAATCTCCTGGCGGAGCTGTGGCAAGTACGCCACATCTGAGGGATCCAGCGGCTCTCTGACCTTCGCTAGCAGATCACCAATATACTTGGTGGCATCTCTGGTCACGTGGTCCACATCCTGGCTGTTTGTCCTACACCGGACGCCGGCCTCAGCCAGCATCTTAGCCAATAAGTCACTGAGCTCCGTCAGTGTTGACGTAAGATCTTGCTCTGACATTCTCACATTATCATGGGCTAACGTGTTTCGGTGTTTCTTCAGCTTGTAAATGAGGTGTTCAAGTGATGGTCCCTGAGGCCCTGGAGTGGTCCACGTGGGGTCATTCATCTCAGCCAGACCACACACACGTTGCAGGAGTTTATACAACAGGGTAATGTCAAAAGTAGCCGCGTCAGAGGAAACTTCGAGTTTATCCCTCTGGTGAGCATCGAAGACACGCCTGTACTGAGCATTGGTGTACCCCAAGTCCTGAGTGAGGTAAGTCACTACTGGGAAGGTGCCCCGGTACGACCACATAAACACACTTGCTAGCGCGTCTCGTCCTGCCTTAGTCACAGCCAGTCCATACCGCAGTCTGTTCACATCTTCCGGTTGGATAACAGGACTCGAGGCCGCCATATTGGGCCGTATGATTCTCACCTCACACAACTGTTGTCAAGTTTCACACAAGCAGTAAATGTCCCACGCTGGTTTTGTTATTATATTATGTTTAAAAACATAACATTGTTTCTCACTGTCGGAGACGGGCAGCTTGTTAGGCTTGTGTAGGCCTTCCTAAGCCAACGACAGACCTTCCTCAGGATGCATCCCTCAACAGTTGACTAATTTCCAGGTTAATGTTTACTGCTAGGTGAACAGAGGTATCAGGAGGCTGAGCATCTCACACTGCCAGGGAATCAAACTCGGATCTAATCGGTGATGATCCGACTGCATTAACCATAATACAGTCACTTAAATGACCAAAAATATAAGTGATTTCCAAATAAACCTAATTTTACAAAATGTGTTCACATGTTAATGCAATATTCGGTTCCAGCTTTATTTGTTATTTTCAATTTGTTCTTTAACTAGTTAATTTCTTCTGTCTTTGTACTCTTCAGATTTCTGTCATCTGGAAGAACAATTTAACGTTATTAAAACAAGATGTTAGTGTTAAACATTGGGTCAGAAATATATTTTTGAGATCATTAAAACAAATAAAATTCCAAAGTCTGCCTCCTGCATTTTGTTATATTTTATAATTTAAACTTGTCAATATTTTGACCTAACTCCTGTGATCATTGTGGTGTTGACTTCTGGTTTAGGTAGAGTAATGGTGCTCATTTTCTCACACAGAAATATATGGTGTGGCATTTAGTAATATTATTCTCTGCCTTTATCTTGCTCTTGTAAGGACCTATTTAGATTATGCAGTTCAGTTTGGTCAACATACAATGTACTGGACATAATTTGACTTGAACCCATAAAGAGAAGAATGACAAAGTTGATCTCAGGAATTAGAAATCTCCCTTATTAAGAGAGATTAAGGAAGCTATGTTTACACATTCTTCGGAAAGTATAGTTGATATGATTGATGTTGTCAAATGGATGAAAAGTTATATCGAAGGTAGTAATAATAAGTTGTTAACAATATCAACACAAAATAGAACAAGAAATGATAAATCTGTATCAATAAAAAATAATGTATGCTTCTCTATCTATGCGAGCTAGAAGACCCTACTCAGGGAGCTAGCCTTACCTAATTTCTAACAGTAATTCCTGCTGGGTATGTGCCCAACAGGGAATGGCATATATGTAGGGAGTACAACTTTAAAGAGTACCAAAGCTTCCCCCCTACCAAGAAACTTTGCTATATCATATTAATTAGGCTTTGAATTATTTATTTTCTTGCAAGGGTTCCCATCTGAGCTTCTGTGTAGATCGCCCTCTCCCCCTCCGCTCTCTTGTGGACAATATTCACAGTATAATGTTAACAACTTACATGGAGTTTACTACAAGTAAACTTCCGTCCCCTGAGAGTCTCTTATAGGAGCAACGATGGAGGGCCGCGTAGAGGCTCATCATATAAAATGGCCGACTAGAGGTGCATAAAATGGCCACCTAGAGGTGCATAAAATGGCCGACGAGAGGCACATAAAATGGCCACCAAGAGGTGCATAAAATGGCCGACTAGAAGCACATAAAATGGCCGCCTAGAGGCACATAAAATGGCCGCCTAGAGGCACATAATATGGCCGCCTAGAGGCGCATAAAGGGCCGCCTAGAGGTACATAAACGGCCGCCTAGAGGTACATAAAGGAGCCGCCTAGATGTACATAAAGGGCCGCCTAGAGGCACATAAAGGGCCGCCTAGAGGCACATAGAGGGCCGCCTAGAGGCACATAAAGGGCCGCCTAGAGGTACATAAAGGGCCGCCTATAGGTACATAAAGGGCCGCCTAGAGGCACATAGAGGGCCGCCAAGAGGCACATAAAGGGCCGCCTATAGGTACATAAAGGGCCGCCTAGAGGCACATAGAGGGCCGCCAAGAGGCGCATAAAGGGCTGCCTAGAGGCGCATAAAGGGCTGCCTAGAGGCACATAAAGGGCCGCCTAGAGGCACATAGAGGGCCGCCAAGAGGCGCATAAAGGGCTGCCTAGAGGTACATAAAGGGCTGCCTAGAGGCGCATAAAGGGCCGCCTAGAGGCACATTAAGAGCCGCCTAGAGGCACATAAAGAGCCGCCAAGAGGCACATAAATGAGCCGCCTAGAGGTACATAAAGGGCCGCCTAGAGGCACATAAAGGGCCGCCTAGAGGTACATAAAGGGCTGCCTAGAGGCACATTAAGAGCCGCCTAGAGGCACATAAAGGGCCGCCTAGAGGCACATTAAGAGCCGCCTAGAGGCACATTAAGAGCCGCCTAGAGGCACATAAAGAGCCGCCAAGAGGTACATAAAGGGCCGCCTAGAGGTACATAAAGGGCCGCCTAGAGGCACATAAAGGGCCGCCTTAAGGTACATAAAGGGCTGCCTAGAGGCGCATAAAGGGCTGCCTAGAGGCGCATAAAGGGCTGCCTAGAGGCACATAAAGGGCTGCCTAGAGGCACATAAAGGGCCGCCTAGAGGTACATAAAGGGCTGCCTAGAGGCGCATAAAGGGCTGCCTAGAGGCGCATAAAGGGCTGCCTAGAGGCACATAAAGGGCTGCCTACAGGCACATAAAGGGCCGCCTAGAGGTACATAAAGGGCTGCCTAGAGGCGCATAAAGGGCTGCCTAGAGGCGCATAAAGGGCTGCCTAGAGGCACATAAAGGGCCGCCTAGAGGCACATAAAGAGCCGCCTAGAGGCACATAAATGAGCCGCCTATAGGTACTTAAAGGGCCGCCTAGAGGCACATAGAGGGCCGCCAAGAGGCACATAAAGGGCTGCCTAGAGGCGCATAAAGGGCTGCCTAGAGGCACATAAAGGGCCGCCTAGAGGCACATAAAGAGCCGCCTAGAGGCACATAAATGAGCCGCCTAGAGGTACATAAAGGGACGCCTATAGGTACACAAAGGGCCGCCTAGAGGCACATAAAGGGCCGCCTAGAGGCACATAAAGGGCCGCCTAGAGGTACATAAAGGGCCGCCTAGAGGCACATAAAGGGCCGCCTAGAGGCACATAAAGAGGTCACCTAGAGGTACATAAAGGCCCGCCTAGAGGCACATAAAGGAGCCGTCCAGAGGTACATGAAGGGACCGCCTAGAGGCACTTAAAGGGCCGCCTAGAGGCACATAAAGGCCCGCCTAGAGGCACATAAAGGAGCCGTCCAGAGGTACATGAAGGGACCGCCTAGAGGCACTTAAAGGGCCGCCTAGAGGCACATAAAGGGCCGCCTAGAGGCACATAAAGGGCCGCCTAGAGGCACATTAAGGGGCCGCCTATAGGCACATAAAGGGGCCGCCTAGAGGTACATAAATGGGCCGCCTAGAGGCACATAAAGGGCCTCCTAGAGGCACATAAAGGGCCGCCTAGAGGCGCATAAAGGTCCGCCTAGATGCAAATAAAGGGGCCGCCTAGAGGCACATAAAGGGCCGCCTAGAGGCACATAAAGGGCTGCCTAGAGGCGCATAAAGGGCAGCCTAGAGGCGCATAAAGAGCCGCCTAGAAATACATAAAGGGCCGTCTAGAGGTACATAAAGGGCTGCCTAGAGGCGCATAAAGGGCTGCCTAGAGGCGCATAAAGGGCTGCCTAGAGGCACATAAAGAGCTGCCTAGAGGCACATAAAGGGCCGCCTAGAGGTACATAAAGGGCTGCCTAGAGGCACATAAATGAGCCGCCTAGAGGTACATAAAGGGCTGCCTAGAGGCACATAAAGGGCCGCCTAGAGGCGCATAAAGGGCCGCCTAGAGGCACATTAAGAGCCGCCTAGAGGCACATAAAGAGCCGCCTAGAGGCACATAAATGAGCCGCCTAGAGGTACATAAAGGGCCGCCTAGAGGTACATAAAGGGCCGCCTAGAGGCACATAAAGGGCCGCCTAGAGGCACATAAAGGGCCGCCTAGAGGCACATAAAGGGCCGCCTAGAGGCACATAAAGGGCCGCCTAGAGGCGCATAAAGGTCCGCCTAGATGCAAATAAAGGGGCCGCCTAGAGGCACATAAAGGGCCGCCTAGAGGCACATAAAGGGCCGCCTAGAAATACATAAAGGGCCGCCTAGAGGCACATAAAGGGCCGCCTAGAAATACATAAAGGGCCGTCTAGAGGTACATAAAGGGCTGCCTAGAGGCGCATAAAGGGCTGCCTAGAGGCGCATAAAGGGCTGCCTAGAGGCACATAAAGGGCTGCCTAGAGGCACATAAAGGGCCGCCTAGAGGTACATAAAGGACTGCCTAGAGGCACATAAATGAGCCGCCTAGAGGTACATAAAGGGCTGCCTAGAGGCACATAAAGGGCCGCCTAGAGGCGCATAAAGGGCCGCCTAGAGGCACATTAAGAGCCGCCTAGAGGCACATAAAGAGCCGCCTAGAGGCACATAAATGAGCCGCCTAGAGGTACATAAAGGGCCGCCTAGAGGTACATAAAGGGCCGCCTAGAGGCACATAAAGGGCCGCCTAGAGGCACATAAAGGGCCTCCTAGAGGCACATAAAGAGCCGCCTAGAGGCACATAAAGAGCCGCCTAGAGGTACATAAAGGCCCGCCTAGAGGCACATAAAGGAGCCGTCCAGAGGTACATAAAGGGACCGCCTAGAGGCACTTAAACGGCCGCCTAGAGGCACATAAAAGGCCGCCTAGAGGCACATAAAGGGCCGCCTAGAGACACATTAAGGGGCCGCCTATAGGCACATAAAGGGGCCGCCTAGAGGTACATAAATGGGCCGCCTAGAGGCACATAAAGGGCCGCCTAGAGGCACATAAAGGGCCGCCTAGAGGCACTTAAAGGGCCGCCTTGAGGCACATAAAAGGCCGCCTAGAGGCACATAAAGGGCCGCCTAGAGGTACATAAAGGGCTGCCTAGAGGCGCATAAAGGGCAGCCTAGAGGCGCATAAAGGGCTGCCTAGAGGCACATAAAGGGCCGCCTAGAGGCACATAAAGAGCCGCCTAGAGGCACATAAATGAGCCGCCTATAGGTACATAAAGGGCCGCCTAGAGGCACATAAAGGAGCCGTCCAGAGGTACATAAAGGGACCGCCTAGAGGCACTTAAACGGCCGCCTAGAGGCACATAAAAGGCCGCCTAGAGGCACATAAAGGGCCGCCTAGAGACACATTAAGGGGCCGCCTATAGGCACATAAAGGGGCCGCCTAGAGGTACATAAATGGGCCGCCTAGAGGCACATAAAGGGCCGCCTAGAGGCACATAAAGGGCCGCCTAGAGGCGCATAAAGGTCCGCCTAGATGCACATAAAAGGGGCCGCTTAGAGGCATATAAAGGGCCGCCTAGAGATGCATAAAGGGGCCACCTAGAGGCACATAAATGGGCCGCCTAGAGGC